>NW_025999945.1:10246419-10448045 GCF_001458135.2 Marmota marmota marmota
TTTTTTTTTTTTTTTTTTTTTTTTGGTTTCTAACTATCCTCTGAACTCCAGTTGGTTCTACTGATTTAAGGAATTTGTGGAGTCTTAGGGACATCAGCCCATTTTTTTGGAATGTGATTTGAGGGAGGGCAATGCTTGGGAATTCTTCCTAGGGCATCTCAAGTTCCCATGACTTAGGTCTGTTAGGAGACCAACCTGGCTGCAGGATGTTCCATGTGCCCCTAGAAGTGCTCTGCCTGCTGCTGGTAGGGTTAGAGGACTATCCCCCAGGGCATCCCTGATTTCCAGGACTGGCACTTAAGGAGGAACCAGTCAGCCCATTTGGTCCCAAGTCCTGAACAGCATGGGCTAGCGTCTTTAGTGCCTGGTGCTCACTCCTCTTAGCACTGAAAGAAAGGCCAGCCATGAGCAGGGGCAGGATGGGAGGTTGTAGTGGCCAGTCATGGCCAGGCTGGTCGCTCAGGGCCTGGCCAGAAGACAGACTGGGTAAATACAATCTTAATCTGGCCAAAGAGTTCAGCTGAAATGTGCCTATAATCAATATGCACATGTGACTAAATAACAAGACAATTATTTAAAAAAAGAAACCTAGAATGACTAAAAGTATCTCAGTTAGTTCACAAATATTCATTGAGCCCCTCACCCCTGCATGCCAAGCACCATGCCAGATACTGGGGACACAGCAAGCTGTAGATCTGCGGATAGGGATCTGAAGAGTGAGTGAGCAGAAGATTCTTCAGGCCACTGCTTCTGGTGCGGACAAGAGCTGTGCTGGAAAGCCTGGTCTTGGAATCACTTTGGGTGGCTCTGCCTTTAATCTGGAGATGGTATCATTGCTCAAAACATTTTTGGAACTGCCCTTTAGGAATTGCCTCTGGAGCTGGTCTGGGCCACACAGGAAAATCCATCTCACTGTTTTATTTTATAGCCACACCTAGCTTGTGACCAAAAATGGTATTGCCCAGCTTGATGACCCACTTATCCCCCAGACTTGGCTCTGATTGACTTGCCCGTGAGCCAAAATTACATCCACCCATGAGGATGGATATTTACCACCACTGAGCATATTAGCAGTAATTTGGATCATTTTGCAGTAATTTCTCACTGGCCCAAACTCCCATTGTGCTTTGTATCTCTGTTGTAACACTCTGCTCAATCTCCTCTGTGGCAGAATTACCTCCTTCTGCCTCTGTTTTCCCCAGTAGGTTTAGGAGCCTGGGGAGGGCAGGACCGTACGTCTGTACCCTCTCCAGTGCACAGCATGGAGCAGATGCTTAAACAGGTACATTTTCTAAAATTGAACATATGGGTTCTAGAGGGAGTTTCCAAAGAGGTTTTTCAGAATTGCTCTGAGCGACAAAAGCATTGTTGAAACATCAAGCATTGTAGTAGGTTCTGGAATCTACCAGGCCGGGCGCCAATCTCTATTTGTCCCTTTTACCAACTGTGTGGCCCTATGCAAATCATGTGTTCCCTCTGATCCCCCCTTTCCTCATCTGCAATAGGAGTCATAACACTTGCCTTCAGGGGACTTTTATAAGGATAAGTGAGAATTTCTCATGTAACATCTGAAGCACAAAGCCTAAAATGGGAATGATTCCTATTATTATCATGCTGAAGAGTATTCTCATTTGGATGCATTAAGTCTGTTGTTGTTGTTTTTAATAATAATTCACCTAGCAGTCACATCATTTAAAAGCATGGGCCATAGAAAATTCATTGCTGTTGAGTGCATGCTTAGATTGCATGAGGCCCCATGTTCATTCCCAGCATTTAAAAAAAAAAAAAAAGTAAAATTTCTGCACTTGAGCCCATCCTAATTTTATTGAGATCCAGAAAGAAAATTTGACTAATGTCACACAACTGGTTCATGGTAGTACTGGGCCAAGCCAGGGTACCTTTTATGTGGTATTTGATTCTTGTCCCTACATTTGGTGGTGTTTAGCTTCCTTATAAGGGCCAAGAACTCTGGGTCATGGTGCTCCTGGACAACCATAGTCAAGGATTTGGGATCTGCATTTGGGGAGCTATAAGTACATGCTTTCCTCGTCTTTCTGAAGTAACACTCTGTCCTTCTGCAGGTCTCATTCCTTGTCTCTCCCATGAGCAGAGTTGTGTAGCTCACAAAGCTGGCAGGAGTACCTGGTGCAGTGGTGCACACCTATAATCCCAGCCCCCCAGGAGGCTGAGGCAGGAGCACAAGTTCAAAGCCAGCCTCAGCAACTTAGTGAGACCTTAAGCAACTTAGCAAGACTTTGTCTCAGAATAAAAAATAAAAAGGGCCAGGATATGGCTCATTGGTTAAGCACTCCTGGATTCAATCTCCGGTACCAGAAAAAAAAAAAAAAAACTGGCATGAGTGACAGAGTTGATAGAGGGTGGTTAAGGAGCATGTCAGACCTGGTCACAGTGTATAGCTTACCACTGCTTAGCCTCTCTGAGCTTTGGTTTCTTCGTCTATAGAACAGAAACAATAGCAGTATCTATCATGTTGTAACACTCTGCTCAATCTCCTCTGTGGCAGAATTACCTCCTTCTGCCTCTGTTTTCAGAGGATTGTTGTGAGATTAAGTGAGGGAATGCATGGAAGTGCTTAGCATGTTTCCTGGCACATGACAAACACCTGTTAATATTGAACATCATGATCAGCAACATAAACCAAAGCAGGTCTCCCTCTGGCATCCCCAACCTAACCTGCTGTGAAGCCTTACCTGGGCTCTCCTCAGGCAGTGTCCCTTCCTTTAATCCTCTTCTCATCCACAGCAATGTGGTTTCTCAGCTTTCCTGTCACCCATTTTGGGGACCATAAGAGCCGGAAGTGATCAATAGAAGTTACCCACCAGGAATAGGGCTGGGAACTTCTGGATTTTCTTTATCATCAACTGATCTAGGAAGAAAAAACGGGCCACTGGCTTAAACAAGCACTGCCTTTCTTAGGCTTTTACATCTGGGGGGCTGGCATTCTGCAGCATGTGGGTGCCCACATCATTACCCCTTGGATGTCAGGTTCTTTACACAGGAGTACAGTCTGGATTCTGTTGGCCGCTCCCCTCCCACTTAACTTGACTAAAAACTTTGAATAATTGAGGAGTTCTGAATTTCTATTTGGAAAACATGATAGTCTTAATGAGACCAGAACAATCCAAATGACCCTAAATTTACAGAGGCTAACTACATACCACCCAAGGATGGTTTTTTTGTTGTTGTTTTCAAGGAGAGAAATCGTATTTCACAGCTGCTCTTGCCATGCCCTGACTCTGAATCTCAGCCCTCCCTTGATTCTGAATATTACATCATTTCATTTCAGCTAATGTAAACACTCATCACCCTGCGTGTTGCAGGATTGTTCACTACAGTTTGAGATTGGGCTTTACTAGGTCTCTCATTGTGGTGATTAATGGTTTCAGAAGGAAGTGCAGCAGGAAGAGGCTTTGCAGGAATGGAAGAGGTGAGGCAGCTCCATGTGAGATTCTGCAAAGGGATTAAGATTTGGCACCGGGCTGGGTTTCTGTGCAGCCTCTTAGGCAGAGAGCCCCAGGAGAGGGAAGCAGACTGTCAGCTGTGGCTTTGCACGCTCTCAGACGGCCTTCAAGGGTGGTTGGCTCTTCCTTCTCCCCAAGGTACCCAGTTTTTACCTTGTTAAAGGATGGATGTGGATGATGGAGGCTTAAGGAAAACCAGGTAAGAGTTCTCATTTGTCTTAGAAGACCCCGAGGTTCTTAATGGATGGAATCCTGGGGACTGCTCCTTCACTGGTCCCATCACGCAGTATTAGCCAAAATATAATTCCTCTGAGACATTTTGCAAAAAGGATCAGAGGAATTTCTTTCCTTGTTAAGAAAGTTTCTAAAACATTTTAACCCAAAATGCTTAACTATTGAGATGCAAATTTTTCTTTCCCCGAATCTAAGCTTTGAGATTACTTTTTTTTTTTTTTTTTGCATTTTAATCTACAAGATTTGAAAAGGATCCTGAGGTTTGTAAGGTGTGTGTTTTTATTTATTTATTTTGGTTTAGTTTGGTTTTTTACAAGGATCTATGATGTGTTATGTATTAACATATAGTTTAGTGAAAACTTCTAATTCATAATGTTCTTCAGGCTACTAGCTTTTGAATAAGTTGCTCTTCTTTTTGCAGATTTTGATTTTTTTTCTTTCTTATCTTTTGGCTTTTGTGAATATGATACTGGTAAGGAATATCCTGAAGTCTAAGTGATTTTTTTAAGAGGAAAGAACTATACTGAGGAGTTTAGCGCAAATAAGTTTGATAGCATTCCCGATTTAAGTGAGTTACATAGTTTTTGGTGCTTCAAATATATTTCCAAAAGTTCCAGTGTAAATGTCCCTAGTGTGTGGGAAGGTTATGCAGTTTATCCAAGGGACTAAGCTATTTACTCACAAACATTAAAGACATGTTAGATCTTTGGTAAGATGAGTTCAAGAAGAAATTCTTACAAGAGTAGCTGTCTGTTCACTAGCAACTCAATTCAGAATTCTGGTCCTTTTCGTTAGAAAAAAAAAAACTGGAGTTAAAAATAACCTAAAATAAAACTTGAAAACTGTTTTGTTTCTCTGTATTTGGCTAACTTCATTGCAAAGTACTGTGTTTAAGGAATTCAAGCTATGAAGACTACTCTTGAAATGGCTCACACTATTCTATCTGCGAACTTCTATAACTTTCTGCAAGAACATACAATGCTTTATGGTTATTAGGATTAAAATTTTCAGTTAAGTCTTCCTTCTACAAGCCTGGGAGATAAATATGCTTCCAAAGAAAGTCCTAAGAAAATAGCATGAGAAATCATGTCAATTTCCTGACACAAGCCCATTTTTCTTGTGTCTAAAGTCATGTAGAAAAGGAGCATTTGCAGATTGCACTCCAGCGAGGGTGTGAGTATGTTGGTGGGAGTGAATGTCTGTGGCATTGTGGCAGACAGGTAGCTGCAGAGACTATTGATCACATTAATTTATTGAAAACAAAAGGTTCCGTTTCCTGTAGGGAATTTTGACTCTAGCTTTCACGGGGTGAGAGGATGTTCATGCATCCCTTTGTTCTTATGGGTTTTTGTTTGATGAGCCCTTTTAGTTCACATAATAGTTTGTTTTTCTTTTGGGAAACCAACTAACCAAGCATCTTGCATTTTTTGTTATTGTAACTGTTTTGTTTTTGTGGTACTGGGGATTGAATCCAGGGCCTGACACATGCTGGGCAAGTCTCTACCACTGAGCTACATCCCCAGCCCTATTTTTTAGATTATTTTAATCTAGCATTTTGACCATTGTGAATGTTTTTATTTAATGAGATGACTGCAATGTTTTTGTTTTTGTTGTTGTTGTTTTGGTGAGATGGCTGATAATAAAGCCAGTTTAAGGACTCATCTGGGAAGATGTGAAAGCAGCTAGAATCTTCAGGAAAAGAAAATTATTCCAAGGGTTAAAGCACGCAAACCCTTAATTGTGCTGTGTCTGTTCTCTTCCTATTATTGGAGAATTTACACAAGCTATTGTAAGCTACTGTGCTTTTCATAATTGAGCTTAAAATAGTCATGCTACATAGTGTGGAAATAAACATAAACCCCGATGTCCTGACTTTACTCATTGTCACATTGATAACATCTTAAGAAATATCCTTAGTCCTCAAATATTTTTAGAAGGCAAAAACAGAATATGATTTGGTCAACGTATTACCGTATCCTCATCCTGTCTTCTTCCTCCTTAGCTGTCATTTTGGAGAGAGGGAAAATTGTGCAGGTAAATAATTGAGGAACAATTTTCAGGAACATCTGGGAACAGTTGCCACAAGCCACCCTTTCCTTCTTAACGTGCTCTTGACAAAGGTTCTGCATGTTGTTTAATTTCTGTTGAAATAGTAAGGTGAGCGAGCAACTCAAACAGGACAAAGAGGTAAATTCAAAAAGTCTCTTGCATGGGGCAGTCTTTGAGAGAATTTTGCAAAGGAGTGAGAAAGGATTTAGAGGCATTTCTCCAGCAACCCTGGCAGAGGAGGTTAAAACATAGATAGCTTCCTGAGCTCTGCTTCAGAGAGACGGGTGGATGGAGAAATAGAGACATCACCCACTATATATCTATCATCCATAGCACCCAGAGACAGCCAGAACTTGAAGGTCCTCAAGAGAGCAGGAGACAGGTACAGAGAGACTTTTGGGTTCCTCAGGCTCCAACAGCTCTCTTGAGACAGTTGACAAAGAAAAATTAGAATCAGGGTCATGAAACAGAACATTAGAGTAGTGAAATCCAGGTGCCTCAGCCTAAAAATGCTATCAGGAAATGCCCAGTGTGGGGGTGGGGGAGCAGTCAATAGTTAATGAAAATATGGCAGTAGATGGGGGTTATGGGCCACCTGATAAGGATAATAAGATTGTGCTGGAAACTAGAGTAGGACTGGCTGAGCTAAAAATCAGGCCAATTAGTAATAATGAGGGTGTTTACTCGCTTATAGATTGGCCAAATACCTCCCTGGGATGAATTAGGACAAATGATCATTTCCTGTGCTAATGATTTTTACGGAAGAAAAGGCAGCACAGCGCTGTGGAAGGTGCCCGGGAGTATCTGTGTGTGTGCCACTGTGACTTAATGACTCTAGTGAGAGGAAGGTGAAGTCAGCTGCAAGAATGGAAAACCAAGGCAAAATGTGCACGACAGGAACTAAGAAAATGAACAGTGATTATGGTAGAAAATATATCAGACCTCAAAAATCTTGCCACCTAATTTTTTAAAAAATGTAACTACCTGACATCTGTAGGAAGCATAAAGTATGACAATATTAAAAAAAAATCCTTTGGGATGGTGCAGTTGAGGAAAAAAAACAAAGTTTCCTTTTCTTATCCCAACTTCTTTTTCCAGTAAGAGAAGAATAAACAACTGTTTGCTAAACATATCTGTGTTTCAGGCATTGTGTGAAACCCTCTGTGTGCCTTAGTTTATTTTATTTTATACCCTTATGCCTCTGGAGGCTGGGTTATTTGGAATAATAATAATTTATAGATGCAGCTCAAAGAGGATTGCACAAGCCAAAGACTTCCTAAGAAAGAGACATCTTCAAAAATAGAAAGTTAATGCAGTTGGGAAAACCACTAGGAAGCCCACGAAGAAGACCCGCTCATAATTTAGGGAGCACTCTATAGGACATCAAAAATAAGCAAAAATGACAGGGCCTTTAAGAGTAATTGAAGTGAAGGAACCAGCCCAAAACCTGGTAGAACTTTTGTAGATGACCAGAATACTCTTTGGGTGATATGAAAAGGAGCTAGCCATCACAATAAATTATTTGCCTTGCTCTTTTCATTTTGAAAAATATGTCAAAATGAACACCATTCTCAGATCTCCTTTACAAGCAGAGATACTAGATCAAGTAGTCATAGATGCACAGAATGTTCTAGACCTAGTTGACAAACTGGATTTGAATAAATCACAGAAAAACATTGGCCTTCATCCAAGAGTTCGGAAGGAATTCAAGGGTGAAATCATGGGGCTGAGTAAAAGCAACTAATTTTTACCTTCAAAAGTCTAGCAACTCCTTAAACCTTGATTGCTTGGAAAAATTGCCTGGTGCTGTTTCTTTGAACAGATATATAACATATATATAAAAGCACAAAATATAATAAATCAAATACTGTGTTTTAGATAGCAGTGACTAAATTCCCAAACCCTGTATATCATGCCTTGAAATGTCTTTGTGAGCATTTCATTCTTGAAATTGCTGAGAATTACCAGCCCCTTACGCTCATGTTAAACAAGCTTATCATAATTCATGTGAACTCAGTAGCAAAAACATAAAGAAACAAATGGACATTGACTCAGTATTTCAAGAAGGTATTCATCATACAGTGCTGCTGCATAAAGGGGGGAGAGGATTCCTGTAGCCTCAGAAATGGATGTTTCCTGTCTATTAATTAAATAAATGGCCTGCAGATGATTTGAGAACGAATCATCTTTTGAGCCCCTAACCTCACAGACTTGCTGTCCATTTTGCCTGGTGGCCTGGCCCCAGGACCGGTTGTCTCAGGCCTCTTCCCTTTCTCGTGGTCTTGACTTTGTCTAACCCCGCAGCCTGCGTTCCCTGTGCTCTGCTTTGGTGCAGGTGATCCTAGTCTCTATCCCCGGGACCTGTGCAGCATGTAGCAGAGGTAGCATAGGGAGGGGAAAACTGGGCAGGCAGAGTAAGGTCAGAATCTGTGCTGGGCAAGACAGAGAGCCCAGCTTGGGGAGCTAATTACAGTCAAAGTCTAGCAAGAGTAAAGAAGAGATGCAGATTTCATTCCCCGAAGGTCATTCAGTCATTTAAAAGATACTTATTGAGCCCCAAGAATGAGCTAGGAGATGTACTAGGGACACAAATATGAATGAGGCAGCCCTTGTGAAGAAGAGAAATATGTCAACAGTTACAGTAGAGCAGGGTGTCTCAACTACAGCACAAGTGACATTTGGGGCCAGATGATCATTTGTTGTGAGGACTGTCCTCCACATTGCAGGATGTCAGTGGCATCCCTGCCCTCACTTTCTAGATGCTAGCTGCATCATCCCGTCCAACAGGTGTACAACCAAACATGTCTCCAAACATTGCCCAATGTCCTCTAGAGGCAAAATCACCCCCAGTTGAGAACCACCTCAGTGTACTGTGATAGGCACGGGAAGGGAAAAGAAGAGACCTTAATGGGAGCTCACGCTGGGTTCCCCTAGCCCAGCTCTGGCAGGGAGGGGAGGCTTCCTGGAGGAAGTGAATCTTAGGATTTACTCTCAGGGTCACAGGCCCTTAGTTGACAGTTTGGAAGAGGAAGGTTGAGAAGGGAAATGCTCAGGTGGAGGGGACTGCTAAGCCTGGAGACCAGAGAGGAAGCCCTGGGCCTTGTGTTCTTTGGAGTGGTGAGCCACCGTTTTGGAACACAACCTTACAAGAGGCAGAGATTCAGGTTATCAGCTTTTGGATGCTGTGCAGGTGGCTGCCACCAGGTGAGAAGGGATGTCAGTGTAGAGTCTGAGGCCTATGGGTCTCAGTGCAGAAAGGGAAGAAATGGGCGTCTAATCACCTTCGTACTGCATTTTCCATAGGAGTAGAATTCTGACTAAATTAACTTCCCTTTTTGGCTCAAATGTGTAGTTTTGATTAGCTAAATGTGGTTAGATGAAGATTCAAAACTTGTTAGCAAAGAACTTACTTCCTTATATAACTATAGATTGTGTCCAGTTGCTAGCAATCATGAACTCTTTTGGCAATGGGTTAACATCTTTAACATCTTTAAAATGCCTTCCTCTTCTCCCTTTTCTCCCTCTAAAACTGGCTCCTCCATTTCCCCCTCATTTTTACATTTTAATTTGTTATATATGACAGTTGAATGCATTAAAATTCATATTACACATAAAGAGCACAATTTTTCTTGTCTCTGGTTGTACACAAAGAGGGTCACACCATTCATGTTTTCATACAAGTACTTAGGGTAATGCTGTCCATCTCATTCCACTGTCTTGCCTACCCCCATGTCCCCTCCCTTGTCCTCCCTCCCCTTTTCCCTTTTGCCCTATCTAGAGTTCATATAATCCTCCCATGCCCCCACCCCTTATGAATCAACATCCTTAAATCAGAGAAAACATTTGGCATTTGGTTTTTTGGGACTGGCTAACTTCACTTAGCGTTATATTCTCCAACTCCATCATTTACCTGCAAATACCATGATTTTGTTTTCTTTTAATGTTGATATAATATTCCATTGTGTATATATACCACATTTTCTTTATCCAGTCATCTACTGAAGGGCATCAAGGTTGGTTCCACAGTTCAGTTAAAACTGGTCCCTTTCTAGAGGGAGACTGGCTTGTAATTCTTCTAGCAAAGGCCTGGGTGGCACATGCTGGAGCTACCTCAGGCTCATGGGATGATGATTAGCTTTAGGGAAGATGTGCCTTGTGTCACTTATGGTGGTATCCTCTCTGCAGCTCAACACAAGCACTTGCTGTGTTCCAGAAGCCACAGGGCTTCATAGGAGAGGAGAGAGGGGCACTGAAAGGTGGGGGAAAGGTAAATAACTGAGCCTAGCATCAAACTAGCCACTTCCATATAAGATATTTAATACTCTCAGAAAACCCTTCTGAGCAGTGGAACCATCTTCACTTTAATGATGAAACCAGGTTCAATTTTATCCGTCTACTGAAGGTTACAGGAGGAATTTGTGCCTACCTCTTCCTTCTACTTCCATATTCTGGAGGACCCACCCAAGCTAATGGGCTTTGCTGCAGCCCAGCTCCCATGTCTTTAGGACAGGCTCCTCATGAACCTCCTCAGGCTGCAAATATGATATGGACTTGAGTGACCCCCAGGTCTAACAACAAGACTGTCATCTCCAACTATTCTGGAAGGTTTTTATGATCCGGAAGTCTCCTTACTTGGGCCATCACTTCATTGACTCATTCTAGATTGCTGAGATGGATGGCCTCACATACAGTTACCTTCACCCTCATAGCTCTCCTGCTATGGATTGATACTAAAGAGTCCAGGACAGGTTACAGGAGTTCTCGACTCTAAGTTCCTCTGCCTTTCACTTGCTGTTTGGTCTTGAACCTGTTGCTGACTCTTTTGCAAAATGATAAGCCAATCATAAACCCTACCTATCTCCACTGGTTGCCCTGACTATGAAATAACATACTGCTTATATAGTCAGGCTGAAAAGATGCATAACCATTTAGTCATCATGGGGTTGGGGTTACTGGATTGGCAAGGTTGGGACCTATACTGAAGACAGCCCCTCACAATTAGGTATCCAGAGAGGAGAAAGTGAGTCAGTGAGTCTTTCACACTATGAGTTTATTAATGAACTTATTCATTCATTCAACTAATATTTACTTATTCTAAAATGATTAGGGAAGGTGTACAACGTTAATAAGATGGGGCTCAACCATAAGAATTCCCGAGAGGCCTATGTAAAAGGACATGAGCATTACAAATGGGTTTTTAAATGAGCAGTTCCATGTAAAAGCATAAACATCACTGTCTGGAGTTTTGGAAAATTCAATTATTTGTACAGAAAGGAGAATGGTCAGAGAAGAGGGAGCCACTTAGGAGGCTGTTGTGGAAATCCCAGTGTGTGGTGCTGAGGCTTTAGACAGCGGGAACAGTCAGAAAGGAGAAGAAAGGTTTCTGTTCGATTCATATTCTAAAATGTCATTGGATGGCTTGCAATTGGGTTGAAAGAGGAAAGAGACAAGGTAACGCTGAGGTCCCTAACCTGTAAGAGTGGACAGAGGGAGCGGCAGTGGTAGATCCGAGTGAGGAGGGAGTGAGCTTGTTTGGTGGAAGGTGAAAAGTCAATTCGGAGCAGGCTGACTGGGCAGGGATGGCAGAAGGGTACAGATGTCCTGTCATCACACAGGTGCTCGACTCTTACCTGGACAAGTACACCTAGAGTCTCAGGAAGAGGATGATCTTCATGTCATCAAAGAATCTGTACTCTATTGGAGAAAAAGCAGGTGCAGAACAAAACAATAAGATGGCTGGAGATTCACCATTCTTTAAAAAAAATTTTTAACAAAAACTTCTTATTGTGTAAGTTTTCAAACAAACACAGAAATACAAAGAAACATATGTGAAGCCCCACAGACCCATTACCTGCTTCAACATTCATCAGCATTGCCAGTCTCTTTCAACAACCTCATAAATACTTCATTTTATATTTTTAACAGATAAAGACCTCTTTAAAAACATAACTACAGATTTATCATACCTAAATTAGTAATCAATCCAAATTATTACTTAATAACAAGTCTGTATTCAAACTTTCCTGGTTGTCCTCCAAATGGCTTTTAATATTTGGTTTTTGGAACAGGGATCAAACAAGTCTATATATGACATTTGATTGATATGCTTCTCGAGTCTTTAACCTCCAGCAGTGTCTCTCTTCTTACACAATATTTACTAAAAGAGGAGGCAGTTGGTATTGTCCTGCAGTACTTAATTCTGCCCTTTTCAGAGTATCTTGATTTGCCATTTGAGATGTCCTTCTCAAATGCAGTAGGCATAACATCATTAGGTAACGCTGGAATATATTTCTTGTGTTCCTCCAGCTGTGGGATTCTCAGCCATCACAATGGATCCTGCTTAGGGTGCTAAGGAGGGTGCCAGGCTGTGCAAAGGCAACCTGGATTTTCTTCGTAGGCCATGTATTGAGGGCACCGCTTGTATGATGCCAGGCCAAACCATTTGGGAAATGCAGGGAAAGAGGAAGTGCCTTTGTTTGGCTCTGAAGAACTTATCACTCAACTGGAAGGAAGAAAGTTACGTGAAACCAACAGATTAACATAAGCAGCCCAGTGGCGTTGGGAAGTCAAGTAAAGCTACTCTTGGCTTCAGCCCCAGTCTTGACACTTAACAGCTGTGTGGTCCTGAACAAGTTGCTTCACATTTCTGAACTTAATCCTTCATCTTTAAAAAAGGAGAAAAAACTCTGCCTATTTCAAGATTTCATGAAAAGCAGGCAGCATATAGACATTAGACGTCAGGAGTTGACTGTGACCCGGCTAGAGCTGGCTTCTTCCTGATGATATTGTGTATTTGCAGTCCCTGAGCTCTTTACTCTGTGCCAGTCCTGTGCCCAGCACTTCATGTCACCTCATTTTAAGCCTCTCCACAACCCCATTCTACAGATATCAAAACTAAGGCTTAAAGAAGCAGTTTGTGCACATTCATTGACATAGTGAATTAGGATTTGAACCCAGGCAGACCGATTCAGAGCTCAGAGCTCATACTTTAAACTGCTAGGATGTGTTAGTTTTCCCAAATAGGTTAGTGAGGTTCAGTATCCTTGTAAATTGTTATCTATCTTATGAAATTATCATCAAAATTAATTAAGACAAACTATATTCAGCAAATGCCCAAAAGTCTTTGTTTTCGTGGTGGTTATAAAATAGTAAATGATTACACCAATGGTTGGAAAATTCTGTGAAACATTAAGTTGTTCAGAACCAGCCATAAACATGAAAGGAATATGGAACTAGAGATGTTAATGTGGGTAGAAGCCATTTATGGTGAGGGAGGGGGCAGGTAGGATCCAGTGGGTCCTTAGCCATCACAGGAGGTAAAAGTCACTCCACCGGCAGATGAGGAGCACATTCTAAACCTCCTACTTATCCTGAGGTGCTTAAATGGTCAGGAGAAAAGAGCTAAGTTCCCCTGGCTCCTTTATGAAGAGCACAGAGGAAATAATAAAAAGTTGCCCTGATTAAGAGCCAGGTGCTCTGAATGAGTCTCAGAACAACTTCTGTCCAGCTCTGTGGCCTCAGAAAATTACTGAATTTCTTTGCATTTCATTGTTTCTTCCTACACAAAATGAAGATCTTTAAGGATTAAATTTTAGGGACCGCTTTGGGGATAGTATCAGATAAAATAAGACCCAGGGCAGAATCAAGAGAAGTCAAAAACTCCATGTGGCCCTCCCTGTGTCTACTGGGGTGGCAGTCTTCCCTCCTGACACCGCCCTGAAGGGCAAGAGAGGCAGGCCAGGCCACCAAAGCATCGGGATGATGATGCTTTCAAGTGCTCACTCCTTTCTGCACAAACAGGATCCTGGATAAGAAAAGGTAAGAGCCAAGAAGAGAAGGCTTGGATGTGTTCCTCTGGACCAAGAAATTGCTTTTGTCCCCCATATTTCCTTGAGCGAGAAATTTCTCAAAATTTTTTTTTTGAGAAATTTCCCAATTTTTTAAAAACTTTAAAGGAAGGCCATTTAGTCTAATATTATGAAGTCTTTTGTCCTTGTGATTCTGACCACCTTTGGGACTGTGACCTTCTTCTGGTGCTCACGTGCTCCACACTGGGTCTCTGCAGGTGGGAGAGATGTCCAAGGTCACTAATACTTTGGTGTGAATTCTTTGTGTCTGCTCTTCCTCACTAGAGAAAGTGATGCACACAGTAATGGACTGAGGCCAGGCAAGTGAACGACTGCAGCTTGGGAGGGTGTGTGAGGTACTGAGGGGACCCATGGAAAGTTCCCTGCCTGGAATTGGAGGCTCAGGTGAGCCTTCCTGGGGAAAGCACCTAGAGACTGAGCATGACTTAGCCTTAGTTACCAGGAAGATGAAACAGTGTTTGCAAAAGCCTGGAGGTAAGAGAGGAGTGAGTCCCGATGAGTTCGGGACCCCTATAGGGAGCTAGTTCTGAAGCACTGCCAGACCCTTAGAATGCTCCAAAGAGAGAGACGGTCAGTGACCATCAGCAGCCCTGGAGAACCTGGCCCTGACTCAGAGAGGAGATGGGGTATGGCACAGGTCGGGGTGGAGAAGCACTTCCTAGAATTCTTTTACCTGCTAACCAACCTATGTGAGCAGCACACCCCTCTGGTCTCAGTTTTCTTATCAAGCAAGGACTTCTTGATATCCTTTTTGTCCCTCAGTTCTATGGCTCTCTGAAATTATTTTTAAAGCTGAGGGGAAAAAAAAACCTGAGTAACTACTGAAAACAGATTTCAGTCCTTATTAGGTTGCAGAATGGGAACAGAGACAGAACCTGGTATTGAGAAAGAATTCAAAGAAACATTTGAGAAGAAGACATCTTTGATATTGAATAGATAAAAACAATTTTACAGCAAAGCTAGTCAATGTTGGGTTTGAGTCACCAACAAGCAAGAAATGAATCACAGGAGAAACCTGAGTGAGGCCTTCTCAGAAGCAAATGGGCTTTTGAAAACAAGTGACCAGGGCCTCTGCTGGGGAGGGGTGAGTTACTTGGAAATAAAGTGGCACAGGTGATGGTGGTGGCAGACATGTGTCAGAGCCTGAGCTCTTTGGAGGTGCAGACAGAGGTTGTGGAGCATGGAAGGATGGTGCTCTCTGCTCTGAGTGAAGGTACTGGGGGGTTCCGACTGAGGCTGGGAGGCCATCTGTGGAACCGAGGGAACATCAGCTGGCTGGTGGAGCTGCCATCTCTTAGGTGGTAGCAGGTGTGTGATAGGACGTTATGTGAGGCACCTACCTAGCTGCCTGAGGACTTTGGAGGCTGAGAGTCAGAAGGACTTAGAAAACTGAGTGCGGCTGCAGATCAGTTGTTTGCTAAAGAAGTCAGGTTGTGACAAGAAACCTAAGAACAGACAGGAGAGTGGGTCTTCTTTCCTGTGACTTTCTCACGTGAGCCAGATGCACAGCATGAGGCAGGGTTACCTTGGCCACAATAGCAACAATAAGGATCTGCTAATGCCAAACACTGGGCCAGGTCCATATCGACGTGATTTCCAAGCCTCACAACAACCGTCTAGGGAGAATTATTTGTTTTATTCCCATTTTACATCATATTGCAATGAGCCAAAAAGGTTGAGCTTAAAAACTAGTAAATTATAGACAGGAGAATTCATACCCAAGCTTACCTCATTCTCTTTCACAGGACACAATATGAATTTTTCTTCCCAAGCATTTGTGTCAATTTGCCATGCTTACAGTAATGCAAGATATAAACCACGCTGAGTGTATTGCTTTTACTTTTATTTTTTTGGTTGCTTTTTTTTTTGGGGGGGTGGGGGTACCAGGGATTGAACTCAGGGGCACTCAACCATTAAGCCACATCCTTAGCCCTTTTTTGTATTTTATTTAGAGACAGGGTCTCACTGAGTTGCTTAGTGCCTTGCTTTTTCTGAGGCTGGCTTTAAACTCTTTATCCTTCAGTCTCAGCCTCCCGAGCTGCTAGGATTATAGGCGTGTGCCACTTTACATTTTAACTTTAATAATTACAAAAATGATATCTTCATGTCTCTTTAATCTGTATTTCTTTGCTAACCAGAAAAAGGAAGCAACATGCTTGCTGATGACCACCTCTGTGAACTATCTTCTTGTTTTTTTCTATTGCTAGCCCTTTCATGTGACAAATGAAAATAATACAGTAGAACACAAGCTGTCCAAGGTCACACAGCTAGTAGTTAGTAGAAGGGCGGAGACCAGACCCTCCCTCATGGGCTCTCCTGCGTCCTCATACCCTTGCCCAGGACTGCACTCCCAGCTCCTCATCATGCCACCTCTTGTCACATTATGGGTGGGAGGTATGAAAAGCCCCGCTCGTCCCCATGACTGTTCAGGGGCAAGAAAGAACAGAACAGGCAGCTCTTTGACCAGAGCATTCCAACATGAAATCCTTCCTACAAAAAGCCTTGGAATCTCTCCTGATGAATAATAGGTGTCCGCTCTGACATACTGGTTTGTTTTAAAATTTTCAAAAAAGCAAAGAAGGCAGCAGCTGGAGGAGGCAGCTGGCATGTTTTAAAAGAGTTCTCACTGGAGATTTTAAAAACTAATACAAAAACTGGATAATAAACTGCCCATCACAATCCAAAGATGAAAACACCTAAGATCCTGCTCAGGCCCTTAGAGACAAGAACAGCCATCACTGTGAAATCTGATGTTTAATGGGACGCTAATCATCAGGCATCGCACCAAGTTCTGGAGTATTCACATTTATTCCTCACAACCACCTGATAAGAGAGATACTGTTATTGTCATTATCTCCATTTTATAGATAGAAAAACTGAGGCTTAGAGAGGTGTTTTTTTTTTTTTTTTAATGGGGCTGGGGATTGAACCCAGGGCCTTGTGCCTGCAAGGCAAGCACTCTATCAACTGATCTATATCCTGGGCTCTGAGACTTAGAAAGTTTAAGACATTTTTTTCAAGGTTATGGAGCTAACAGGTGGGAAAGCTGGGGCTTGGGCCTGGGGCCTGACTCCAGCGCTTGTTCCTCAGCTGTCACGCTGCCAGGCACCCTGGAGATCATTCTGTAGCCAGGGGAGAGGCTGCGGCCCTTTGGCTGACCTGCAGGAGAGCAACAAATCATCCTAGCCACTTTGAACAATAGGTTTTCATCCAGGAAAGAGCACCAAAAGGCAGCTTATGGAGATCCTTCTTCAAGATTAACAACATCAGTTTTCTGCTCCAGTAATTGACGCTCAAAAATTTTGCTGCAGAAGCTCTATAAGTGTTGGAGCTGAAATGACCCAAACTCGAGCATTTTGTCATCTCATGGGTTGTTAACGCATCACCCCTGCCGTGCATATGTGCCTTCATGTGCCTGCATACACGTACACATGCACACAATACACACTCACAATACAACTCACACACCAAAAAAGCTAAGAATAAAATGGGTTCAAATAACTCAAGCAAATGGTTGAAAGTACAGACTCTCTGAGACGGGTGGGCACCGTGCCTGGATGTTCTAATTCCTTCTCTGCCAACAAACTCGTATCTCTTTTTGCAAGAGAAGAATCATTTTGATTTTAGCCATCCTTGAAGAAGGAGGTGTAAATTCCTCTTGACCCTTCCTATGTAAAAATGAAGAGCAGCTGATTCTCCTCTGGTCTAAATGTATGGTTTTCCGTGGTACTTTTATGAGCTGAGTAGGAAGTGTTGTTTAAGAGAATCAATGTGCGACCGCACTCAGCTGTCTCATGTTGCCTCTAGCAACTAAGATTTATTTTACAAACACATATAGAGTGATTATCAGCAGGCTCTGTTGAAACAACATACAAAAGAGTAACATCCTCGTTGCAGCTCTATGAGAAGGAAACTGAGGCACAAAAGAGCTGACTAACCCAAAGTCACGTAGCTGGAGAGTGGCAGAAAAGGGATCAAGATTCAAGGAGTCTGACTTCTGTGTTGCATCTGCATGACTCTTGGGTAGCTGCAATTTCTCCTGAAGGAGAGTTGGTTATGTTCATGCCGGGCTTTTCTCACAGAGAGTCAGCTTGAAGTTCACGTATTCTATGACCCTGTGGGGCAGAGGGGAGAACCTAACCACGGCGAGCAATGGGAAATGAGTCAGAGCCTGTTTACAGTGGTGATTTATTTTGTGAGAATGATTTGTCGAATGAATGAACCAACGAAACGTGGTCTTTTGTGGCTTCTATTTGCCACTTTGATATTCCATGATTTATTTCTTTTGATCTGCTAAGCCATCTAATTTAAATAGCCACAAATTCAGATGATATGGTTTATAGTTGGCCTTCAGCCCTCCTCTTGTCCCCTGCCTCTGGGACAGTGGACTTCACTACATTTCACCTCGTGTGCATTTGACCTCTTATGCTAAAAATAAGGGTCCAATGGATGTCCAGATTCCTTATAGGACAAATGGTGGTTTTACCAGTCGAGTATGGTTTATACTTCAGAACAGCTGCACGTATAGAAAGAAGTTATTTGAGTGACTATTTTCAGACCTTGACACAAGATGTGGCTTAGAATTCAACATGCACTTTCTCAAAAAGGAAGCAAATGTAAACAGTCCTCTCATATATTATCCTGCACGTGGGAATCCTACATTTTAATGGTTTCTCTTTTGGCACTGGAATATCATATGTTGGTCATGGAAAAGGAAGTCCCTTACTTGCACCTCTTTGTATGACATGAAAACTATGGGATGTGAGAGCCAGAGAGGGTCCTGGACATCATCAAAGTGACCCTCTCATTGTATCAGAGGCTTTGGAGAGAAGCCTGGTCAGTGGTGTTAAACTTGGGATTTGAAGCAGATCCCTGGCCCCAGGCTGACAGAGTTGGGCAATGCTGGGATGAACTCTGAAAAGTTGGCGGTCAGGGCTTCTCTGGCCTGCCACAGCTTCCCACCTGTCCCTCCAGCCTCAGCACCACCCAATATTAGGATCCCTGGTCTGTGGTTTCAGGTCTTCGACATCAACAGGGGCTTCAGGCCTGCAAACTCTCTGAGCATCAGCCCTTGTACCATTCATGCCACAGTGCACTGACTGCCTGTCTTGAAAACACACACAAAGCACCTGGAAGACACGCACCCCTTAAGCCCACAAGGCCAGTCTTGATTGCCTTCCAAAATACTGCCATTGTCTTGTTTCATTGGTCGATGTATCTTAACCACCTAGAACAGTCTCTGGCACATGGGAGGCACTCAGTAAATATCTGTTGAAGGAATGAAAGACTTCTTTATTTCTGTGAATTAATTCTCACTTCTTATCCTGGTGTTCAAGTCCCTTTCCCATCTGGCACTAATCTTTTCCCATTCTCTCTACTCTTCCCCTTCTGTCCTCTGGTAATTAAAAAAAAAACCACCACCACCACCACCAAGTTGTTCTTTCTTTACCATCCCATGAGGTTTGTACTATCATCATCACCATTTTATAGATGAGGACACTGAGTCACAGAGAGGTAGAGTTACCTCTGGAAGGACACACTTCTACGATGATGCAGAGCTAGGACTGGAACCTGAGTAGTGTGGCTTCACAGCCCATGCGCGTACCCAATGTGCCATGGCCAGTTCTTCTATCAATTTACTTTTAGTTAGAAATTTTTAAAAGGGCAGAAAATTAAAAAGTGACAATTGACCACCCCTACCAAAATAAAGAGATAATTAATGTACATTATTCTAGATGGTTTTCTTATATTTGCAGGAATATTTATAGAATTTTAAAACAACATTATGCCTATTACCACTTGTCTTTTTGACTTACTGCATTTTTGAGATTTTTTGAACATTAGTACACTTATACTTATGGTTACCTCCTTCTTTTTATTGTTGCGTAGATTTCCATTCTATGGACACACCATGTTTTTTTTTTTTTCCATTCATCAGACCCTATTGATAAACATTTAGGGTATTCTTAAGACATCCCCCTTTGGAACAATGTTGGAATGAACATCTTGGTGTACCTCTGTGCAGTGTTAAATATTTCTATAGTTTAGATTCCTAAAAATGGAACTGCTGAGTCTTTGGATAGATATATACACTTAAAACCGAAGGATACTGCAAAACGGTCCTCTTGAAAAGCCGTCAGTTTATTTTCCCACAAATAATTTCCTGCAATTCTCACTGACTTTCTTTTCCTCTGCACTCAAAATTCAGGAAGTAAAACCCAGCTCCCTTCTTAGAGGTTCCTGTCCTCTCTGAGAACTTGTGTTCTCCACTTGTCCTGCCTTTCCACAGAGCAAATGTATTCCTTTTCCCCACATTGCTTGGCTATATCAGATCCCCCCTGCTCACTTATTCAGGATCATGTGTCCCCGTCCCCTGTCCTTCCCTGGGCCCATCCCTCCTCTCTCTACCCTCTTCTCTCTCTCTCCTCCTTTCTCCTTTTCCCACATCCTTTAGTTATACAAAAACCATAATGGAGGTACAGACCCAGGTTTGTTTGCTAAGATGGTCTATGTTTGTATAATTATATTAAAACAGATTCTACTGTCATGTATAACTAAAAAGAACCAATAATTTAAAAATGAGAGAGAGAGAGAGAGAGAGAGAGAGAGAGAGAGAGAACTTAGAGTCTGTTTAGAGAAAAACAAACTGTATTTCTGGCTGTGGCGATGCTTTACACTAGGCAGGTGGGGTTGATGGCTGCACAATCTGCATTTGATTGTGTTGGCAAAGATGACCCCATCTCGCCCCCATCATTTGTGATGCAGCAGTGATGAAGAAAGGACAAAGGGTTAGGATAGAAGACAAAACTAGAGACAGCCTTTGAAGTGATGAAGGAGAGGGGAAAGGGAGACAAGGGCAGAGTGTGTGCTGAACCCGGCCTCTGTGCCGCCCCCTTGCCGGTGTTTTACATACGTTATTGCATTTCATCGCCAGTGAGAACAGACTAAACAGATTAGGAATGTTCTGTCTGGAGAGAAGGAGGAGGACGTGGACAATGTTTCTAAAGTCATAAATACTTCTCTAAGATACTCCTTGAACTTGGGAATGGATTTAAGAGAAAAGGAGCAAGTGGGACTTCCAATTGGTGGCCTCTGGAGCCAAAAGTGTGGCACAGATGGACATTTAAATAGATTTTTAAAAAAAGATTTTAGAAAATTACATGGTAATGATTTGCCACTGGATCACTGAGGGAAGTTAGAATGCTTTGGAGTCCTTAGCCATTCATGTTGACCTCAATGGGCCCAACCATGCTTACAGCCCTAGGGCCCCATGTGGGTATATGGCAGGGGAGGGAGGAGACATTCTGAGCTCCCCACTCTTCTCTTCTAACAAAATCTCTGTATTTCTTATCTATGGTAATTTCTGGACTTTTACATCAGAGTTCCTTTGAAGAAAAATGTTATGCTATTCAAATATTTTAAAAGTCATTGCATTAGTTATTTGACCTGCTGTTGGAGATAAGCCTTGGGCTGACCCCACTGTGGTTTTACACGCGGACCATTGCTTCTCTTGCTTCCATGGTTCAGGCTTGTAGCCCATCCCTGAGTCTGGGCATGAGAAATGGCAGGTGAGAGAGGGCAAGTGCAGTTACTTGCTTACCCCAGGCAAGATCTGAGCTCACCTGCAGCATGGCATTTGCAAGTGTTTTACCCACTGTGTGCTTCCAAAGGAAGAGAGAGGGAGGCCTGCAGGCTCAGCTTTGGCCCTAGCTCAGGTTCATCCCTCCTCTGTGCAGTCACTGAACTGCTTATTTAAGCTTTACTCTTAGCTGATCTTTCCCTTGGGCACTGAATCCGAAGACAGGGATCGAAGTCTCTGCTTAGCCATTGTGCAACTGCTTGATTCCCTAACACTCTGAACCTATCTAAACCTCTGTCACTTCAGTGTCTGTAACACTTCTTACTTGCATTATCTCGACCAGGTTTCCTATAGCCCGATAGGAGTGTTATAGACACATAGAAGAGACCTGGCTGAGATAAAACAAGTCAGATTTTGCAGAGTTCCTGCAGTGTGGTAAACTCTCAATAAATCATGGTGTCAGTAGTTAGAGTTGCTGTTGATATTGGGTTGCACGCTCCTGTCATTGCTGATCCCAGTCCCATCCCTGGGACTCAGAATGGACTTTTGACTTCTGCAATGCCTGCTCCTTAGCCACTAATTCCCCACTTGGACATCTGCCTATTCCTTTCCAGTATCACAGCTCACCTGATCAGTGCTATGTTTTCTGTCCTTGACCACGTCTGGGTTGACATCACAAAGGACAGTGTATAATACACAGTGATACATAATATTAGCTCTCTTTGGTTGTTATTGCATTTAGAGAACTGTTTTATCTTTTAAGGACATGTCTCGTATGTTTGTTTCATATTTGATAGTCTTCCTTTTCTGCAGTTGAAATGTAGAAATGTCAGTGAAGGGCTTTGCAGTGGTATACGTGAGAAGAAGTCCAGACCCTCTGATTCCCAACTTCTTACCATTACAATCAAGATATATTATTTTGTATCAATAAACTTGCAGATGTCCCTGTGAATCTTGGAGCAAGAAGAGAGCAAGAGTTTAATCTCTATTCCTCTGTAGCCATACCACAATTAGCTGCTAAAACGCAAGAAAATTATCTAGGTATTAATGAAAAATAATTTTTTAAAAATTTTTACCTATTCTTGTTTCTGGTTTTATCACAACAAGCAATTGTTAAAAGGTTTATCAAATTTATTGTATTTCAAAAGTCAAAATAAATGCCTAAGATAAAGAGAAAATACTAATAAATAAAATAAATAGCTAAGCTGTTTGAATGAAGAGAAAATGATTAGGCTTAAAAGAAAAGCATTTTAAATAAGATGGTTTTGCCTCTGTAACCAGAAAATCCTGCCATCTTAAAGACAAATTAGTTTTGTCTCTCTGTGCCAAAAATCACAAGACCTTTCATTCTTGTTCTCATGGTCCACCGCAGTGCTCTATTCAGAAAGTTCTGGGTTAGACGTTTTTTTCCTTCTTAACTCCTTTGATGTTTCTCAAACGGAGACACTTGGGATTGCGGGTTCCTAGTATGTTTTTAGACTAGAGCAAAGCCAGGATCTGGGAGAATGTTTCACATGAACTTTGATGTTAGAAAGAATCCTTGGCAAATCATATTTGTCTTTCAAAATGATGTCAGGAGTATACACCTTTTCTAAGGGTCATGAAGGAAATAGCCACACACGCAGGAACACTTTTAGGCACAAATACGTATATCATCACAGTTTTTAGTCATAGTGAAAACCTGGAAATAAATTTACACAGTAAGAGAATGGCTCATTACAAGCTGGTTTTGAGAAGAACCTCCAAAGCAATTAAAATGAAGTCTGAAGAATTTAAAAATATGGTGAAGCCAGGCGCAATGGCGCACTCCTGTAATCCCAGTAATTTAGGAGGCTTAGGCAAGAGATCGTGAATTCAAAGCCAGCCTCAGCAACTTAGCGAGGCCTTAAGCAACTTAGTAAGACCCTGTATCAAAGTAAAAAATAAAAAGGGCTGCAGACATGACTCAGTGATTAAGTTCCCCCAGGGTTCAATACCCAATAATAATAATGATGATGTGGTAAAAAGTCTGGTTAGCATGTCATGTAGAAAAAGCAGGGTATACATTGTATGTGATAGAATCACAAAGACATAAAAGTACACAGTGATGGGGATATAGCATGTGATCTTTTGCTTTTCTTTATTTTCTATTTTTTCTGCAGTGAGCATGGATTTTTATAATTGGAGAGGAAAAAGGGGTTTTTGTTTGTTTGTTTGCTTTTCCAGAAAGCAGAAGTGTCATCCTTGTGACAATCCCAAGCTTCATCCTTGTCTATTGACAATTTTTGGTTTGATTTGGTTGGTAGTGCTGCAAAAGGTTCTTGAGATTTCTCTAGAACTGTGTTTCTTCACCTCAGGTAGTTGTGGGAACAGTCCAGGGCACTGTAGGATGTTTCAGCAGGATCATTATCCTCTACACATGAGATGACAGTCACTTATCCTCAATTTTGACAACCAAAAATGTCTCTCCCTATATTACAAACTGTCCTTGGGAGGCAAAATCATCCATTAAGAGCTCTGTTCTAGAACCATGTGTTGATACTTTTCTAAAGGCCACTCCCCTAGAGACCCGTAATAGATAGCAGGAGCCAGGCGCAGTGGTGCACATCTGTAATCCCAGCAGCTTGGGAGGCTGAGGCAGGAGGATCATGAGTTCAAAGCCAGCCTCAGCAAAAGCAGGGTGCTAAGCAACTCAATGAGACCCTGTCTCTAAATAAAATACAAAATAGGGCTGGGGATGTGGCTCAGGGGCCAAGGGCTCCTGAGTTAAATCCCCAGTTACCGCCCCCAAAAGAGATAGCAGTAGCTGCTCCATATGTAGAGATCTAGGAATTCATTCATGAAATACTTGTTAACCAGGAGATGTTTGGTGGCAGAAAGGTGTGGCAATAGGTCACCCTAACCCTTCTAGCTGCAGGCCAGGATTCCACAGGAGGAATTCAAACCCTGGCAGGCAGAGGCAGAGTGAAGGGGAAGGGAGATCTGGCCAGCCACAAGGCTCGAGAAGACTGAGACATCAGCAATTTTGGTGACAGGAGAGAGAGACAAGCAGAATTCCCAATCTGAGATGAGAATAAAAGCAAAAATACAGTTGACTAGACATTGTGGAGCCTGCACCAGAGAACTAAAGCTCCCTAAATTCCTCCTGACAGGGAACGCGATTGTCCTGAGAGCCTGGGGCAGCACTCAGTGTGCTGGGGAAGAAGCAGGGGCCCTGGTGAAGAGGAGGAAGGGTGGGCAGCTGGAGAGCCCCTGCAAGGCTGGGAGGGGGTGGCTTGGGTCAAGACTGAGACATTTATTCTTGGTTCTAGAACAGAGGAAAGAAACAATCAATTTTCCTATAGGAAAGATCTCTAGAAGTGAATAAAAAGAAAGGTGTACTTTTTAAATTTCAATGCGTAACACTTAGTTGCCTTTCAATGACAGTATAATGATCAATAATTAAAATGTAATTTTGCCATTTTATAGTTTTTGAGTAATTTATTTATTATTTTAAACATTTATGGAGGTTTATGGCTGTGGCAGTTTTGCTTTCCTGACCTGTTGTTGATCATATTCTCTGATTTATATGAGGCCTAGTCAGGAACACAATCTCTAATCATAAAATTTTTCCTATGGGAAAAATATATCTTGCTTTATGACAGTGTACTTTATGAGATGTTTTCCAGAAATAACGTGTGGAACAAAGTAGAGGTCGTCTATGTAATTGGTGTTTGTTTCTTCTGTGCATTTTTATGCACTTGTGCCCCTTAGAACCTAATTTATTTTCCATTCTCTGCTAGAGATACATATTCACTATTTACTAAAGCTTGAGATGTTCTTTTTTTAAAAAAATTTTTATACTCTTATTTTTTTAATTTATTTTTATATGATGCTGAGGATCAAACCCAGTGCTTCACACGTGTGAAGCAAGTGTTCTACCACTGAGCCACAACCCCAGCCCTTGAAGTGTTCTTTTTTAAAAAAATATGAGAGACATAAGGAAAACGAATGAGGAATTAGTAAGATAGTGATTCAAATTGAACTGTGTGTCTATATATGTGTGTATGTGTATATATATGTGTGTGTGTGTATACACACACACATATATACATATTTATTTCAGTTTGGTTAAATAATATGAAATTTCCATTTTTATAGGTCAAACCAGTGAAATATCAGCAAGTTCACATGGTTCAGTCTAATAAAGAAAATTTTTGTGAAATGAATATTCTACTTTTTATTGCTTTCTTAAAAATTCTGAGATTTGTTTCCCTGAAGACGGAGTTGAAAACTTTGGCTGCATATCATGCTGGGCATGGCTGGAATTCAACAAATTATTATTGCTTAGAATTCTTGTTTCCATTGGAACAAGAGTTCTCAACCCTAGCTGCTCATAAAATCACTTGGGGGAACTTTTAAAAAGATGTTAATCCCTGGGCTCTATCCTGGACTGACAGGTCAGCATTTGGGGGATGTTGAGGGTGGTATGTGTGAGGCCAGGGCTTGGGCTTCAGTGTTTTTTGCTCCTCAGGTGACACTGAAGTGCAGCCAGGTTTGAGAACCATTGCGTGAGCATTTCCCTTTGAGGAGTCTCCACAAAGTTTCTCTCTGCCTTGGAAAAAGAAAAATGCATCACCTTGGCTCCTGACCTATGGTTTTTATCTTGCTTTGCACTAACAAAGTTCTAAGATGAAATGAAAAACTTTACTTTAACTTGATTGAACTCCTTTTAGATATTCATTCAATGGAACATTTATTGGGTACCTACTATGTGTCTGATCCTGTGGTTGGATATTTTGGGGAAATTATGACAAGTCTAAGAAAAACAGTTTGGGTCTTTTACAACGCCCATTTTAAAATGCCTGGAATAGGCAAATCTATGGAGTCAGAAAGTAGATTAGTAGTTTCTTAGGTCTGGGAAGTTGGAGAAAATGGGAAGTAACTACTAATGGATATGGGGCTTCTTTAGGGGTTGTTATCATCATCATCATCATCATCATCATCATTTGTGATAGTGGGGATGGAACCTAGGGTGCCTTGCTGCTGAGCTATATCTCCAGCCCTTTTTATTTTTCATTTTGACACAAGGTCTTGCTAAGTTGCTGAGGCAGTCCTCAAACTTGTGATCCTTTTCTCACAGCCTCCTGAGTGGCTGGGATTACAGATGTGCGTCACACCATACCTGGAAAAGGAACAGTTATTTTTAATTTTTTTTTTTTTAGCAGGGCTGGGGATTGAACCCAGGTCCTCAAACAAGCTAGACAAGCACTCTACCACTGAGCCACATCCCCAGCCCTTCTTTGGGGTAATTGATATGGTTTAAAGTTGGTTGTAGTGAGACTGAACAACTCTTTGAATATATTAAAAATCATTGACTTGTGCACTTCAAGAGAGTGAAGTTTTGGAATGTGAATTATAAAATTATAAAGTTTTGGAATGTGAATTATAATGTGAATTATAAATATTTTTTAAAAAGTCAACAGTGTCCTCCATTGAACACCTGAGTAAGTGAATTAGGATCAGCATAGAAGCAGCTCAGTGCAGTACACCCATCCCTTCCAAAATTGATAGAGCTTTAAAAATAAGGACAATCACTGAGAGCAAAATAAGGTCAATATTGCTTGAAGACATGCAGTCGTCACCTGCAATAGCACCTGAATGTTGAGCCAGTAGATAGGGCACAGATGTCCCAGGATATCTCCCAGTTAAGAAAAAGATAAGAACTCATAGAACTCTCTGTGCCACAGGTGCTTTCCATGGGATGGATTAATCCATTTAGTCATCACACAGTGCTCCCTATCCTACCACACTGAAACCCAGGTACCCAAAAGGGAACTGCCCCAAGGTCATACAACTAGTTAAGGGGTGGTGTTAAGACCACCTCAGTGGGTGGGAAGGATTCTGATAGAAGTGTGGAGATGCGGACAGGCAAGGGACAGGGCAGGGAAGCTTGGGTGTGGGGAGGGGATGGATGGTAAGCAACAGTGGGTAAGGGAGGACCTGGCTGGGAGGATAGACAGCAGGAGGCTACTGAGCTCTCCTGACCATGCTAAGGAATCAGAATGTATCAGTGAAGATGGTTGGATCAGAACAAGATCATTTTTCTAAATGCCCAGATATATGCCAGTCTGAACGGGGATTGACCTCAGTCTGTTCCTGTGTCTCAACTTGTGTGGGAGTGATCACACCTCAGGACCTGCCATCCTACTTGATCCCATGACATCCCACTGGGAAGCAGCCACCAAAAGAGAAATCACAACAACCTGGGCAAACTGAAGTGCTTCCTCAGGTCCTGCCCTTGGACCCCCAATTCTCTGCAGCAATAGCCAAGTCCCAGCCCCAGGGAGTGTCCCAAGTCCCGGGTGCTTGAAGCATTCGGCATCAAACCCTTGGACTAAAAGGCATCAGGCTTTCAGTCTGATTTATAATCCAAGCTCTGCCCATCGGAGGCAGCAGCTTTTCATCCCCACAAACACATTCCCTCCACTTTCCCTTCTAAGCACGGTCCATCTCAGGGCTTGGTCATTTATGATTTTTCTGCAATCTCTTCCTGTTCCAACTTCCTTGTCATGCTTGGATTTTTATACTAAGTCTCATAGCACTTCACTTTGGGGTAACTTTGCTTAGCATTATAAACTTTACATCACCCCCAAATAACCAAGTGTTCACAGTATAGATGTTTCCTTATTTCTTTATCCTCTGGACTTCATAATGTGTCAGTCCTGTTATACTTTGTCTCTCTCTCCCCCCTTTTCCCTTGAATGATCAGTTATAGGCACCCAGCAGCCATTCCCTCCAGTGAAGCCAGCCTGTTCCCGTTACCTTGGCCTCCCCTGAACTGCAGGGACCCCAGTGACCTGCACTGCTCTCTTCTCACTTGTTATCTCCTGTCTTGTCCTATTAGGTAACCTTCCTTCTTACTCACCTAGCCTGCCCAGCCTCCTCTGGTTAAGTGAGAGACATTGGATAAAGTGGGGATGAATCATTGGTGAGTCACTGAGCCCTTCCTAGGAACTGAGGAAGGTGATAATTGTTCTGATGTCTAAAACCAGGGTGAGCAGCAGGCATCCAGGGCATGGTCATCTCAGACTCGCTGACCTCAATCCTTGTTCTATCTCTACCTCCCTTTTCCCTTCCTTGCTTCTGTGTGCTTCTCTTCTCCCCCACCACATACCCATACCAACTTCTTAATCTAGAACTCATTGATCTCCTTATCTGCCATACCCATAGCACTTGGCTTTTTCTTATTTTTTATCTTGTGTCTGAAAATAATAGTAATTATGACTGTCTAACTCGTGTGTGTGTGTGTGTGTGTGTGTGTGATCAATTAATTTAAAAGTGGGAAAAGGAACCCTGGCATTGATTGGAAAAGGTTGCCAAGTCTGCCTCTGGAATTCTTAGGAAACACAGAAGAGCTTGCAGTGAAATTTGTTGGGTGAACTGATGGAACCCTAAGTTCAGCCAGCCAGGGATAGCCATGCCTTTTTCCTAACACAGAAAACGTTCCACCTTCTAAAAGAAATGGCATTTGCTTCTCCATGCCTACAAGACATAGAACTGAAAGCAATTTGGAGGGAGGAAATCAAAAGGAAAGAGAAGGCTCCTGTCCTCATCCCTGCACCCCTGATGTCCCACAGCCCATTTTCCAGCTGCTCCCTCTCCATTTCCATTTCCTCTGCTTCCTATTTTGGAGCACATTGTCAACATCATTGTCATTCCAAGGACAGCAAAAGATATGTTTGTCTCTGTATGTAGACTTTCTCCTCTGATCACAACAAATAAAACTCCCTTCCTCTTTCCTCCATGCTCATGAGGTGAATGGCTGAGCAAAATTTGGGTTTTTGAGGATAGGACAAATTTTGAGAGAAAAGTATGAGGACAGGGGCTGGGGATGTGGCTCAAGCGGTAGCGCGCTTGCCTGGCATGCATGTGGCCCGGGTTCGATCCTCAGCACCACATACAAACAAAGATATTGTGTCCGCCGAAAACTAAAATAAATAAATAAATAAATAAAAGTATGAGGACAAGCTTCCCAGTTTTTTTAAAAAAAAAAAGTAATCTGACTTTTGGACCACATGAGATAGAACCTCTAGTTGAACAGCATTTGTTCCAAACAAAGCACCAACTGATATCCAGATCAGCTGCAGAAATGATCAGGATTTAAACAGAGATGTGGCCCATCCAAAGGCCCCTTCTTCCAGCTCAGCACCACATTCATGTATCTTCTTTGGCTTCTACATGCTCTGCTGGGAATCAGATTCAGTGACTTTCCCCTCCCTCTAGCCCACAGGCCTGGAGACTTATACCAAATGCCAGCTGTCCTGACACTGTTCCCTACCTGTGACATAACAGGTAATGTCCAATAACTGCAGATGCCACGGGTCAGCTAAAATCAATTCAAGGAATATTTCCTGGGTTCCAACTATATGCAACATAGGCCACCATCAACCATACAAATCTTTACTAAAGTTGACTATACACAACTTCCTTATATGAGTGGTCTAAGAGAAAAATCAAGAAAAGGGAATGTGTTCTACTTGAGTTAGAGAGCTCCAAGAAATCATGTAACTTACCATGAATCACCAGGTCATGGAGGATCCAAAGGAGAGAACGCCCCAAGAGCACCCACAAGCAATTGATCCCAGTGGGTTGGTCATGGCTGCAGCTAGTATATCCACTGTTGTGGTTGACACTGCTTTTAAGTATGTATAGTGGCATCTGCATAGTGTCCTTTATGAGCTCCTACAAAACATTGACCGTAAGCAGTTATTTAGGGCTCCCTCAATGTGGAGGACAACCATACTTTATTTTTCTCATTATCATCTTTATTTTTCCCCACATTTTTTTTGTTGTTGGTGGTGTGTTATAGGGATAACAGTATTTTAAATACTTGCAAGAAACCCAGAGAATCTGGAGACAGGGAAAGCTCTTAAGTCCACTTTTTACACAATAGAGCTTCATACCATTATTCTATATATAATCTTTTCACCAAAACACTGTCGCCTGATTCTTTCAACAAAAGACCTCTTTGTTTTGATAGCTAAGAAAAACCTTAAGCTCAGTAGAGACAACAGAAGAAGCTTTTAAAATTATAAAATGTAAGGGCTAAAATGCCATGTTGGGATGTAAATTGTTTTTTTTTTAATTAACTTTAAAAAACTTAACTTTTTAAATTTAAGTTTTTAACTTAATTTTTTTAACGTTTTAAACTCTTGGCTAACTTTAGGGGGTATTTTACATTTTGATTTCTTTTTGTGAGATCTCCGTGGAGTTCTTTGGAATCAGAATACAACTCAGGGCACCATATCTTTCTTATTTTTCTTACCTGACTGTAATAGGGTAGGTAGGCACAGGTGAGATGGAAGGTGATCATTACTTATACCCATGAGTCTTCTGAAGGTCAAATATGTTTTCTTCCAAGTTCAGTCTAGGAGTATGATCCTAGCTGTGAACATTGACACTCACACATGCCTCTGTGATAGAAATATATGGTACAGGGAGAGACTAACCCTGGCTCCTCCTCATGAACTTGAGTATAAATTCAAATGCCATGGCTTGTTTATGTTCTCATAGTTCTCCAGTATTGCAGAACATTATCGAAGGCTTATCTTTCCACTGTTATCTTCCAAGGTAGGGAGGAAGGTCATGTTTCCTTTAAGTTGTTGCATTGCTTTCTGGATCTATACTCCAAAGACTGGAAAAGTTCCTAGTTCTTGCTCACCCTGGGGGATGCCTCTGAAAGTTTATATATTGTGAGTGCAAACAAGGAGGTGGTCTCTTGCATAGTTCAGGCTGGTAGGGAATGTGCACTCTGTCCCTTCTCATTGATTTTTTTTTTTTTTATTAACAAGGAAACTACCACATCATAACAAATGTTAGAAGTGATTATCTCCATCAGTGCCTTACCAGGGAAAGGGCTTTGTCTGAGTTGTGTCTTCAGTACCTACATGACACTTCTGGATACCAATGAATGTCCTCAGACACAGAAGACATAACCCCCAGCCGCACTGATGTGATAGTTGCAAATGGTTATGAGCTAGAATCACATCCGCTGTAAGGGTTCAGAAGTGCCCTGTTTATCCCCCCAGACTCAGTGTTCGGTCTCTTAGCTTTAGCCGTGAGGAGCTATTTGCACATACTGTTCCTTCTGTTTAGGACATTCGCCCCTCCTATGCTCCCTCAGCTTGGCTCGGCCAATTCTTACCACCCACAGGTCATGTCTTAGGTATTCCCTCCTAGGAAAAGCCTTCCATGGCCTTCTAAGACCCTCCTCTGTGTTTCTGACACTCTGAGCTCACACCACCACAAAACTGCCGAGAATCTGGTCTAATTGCCCATGATCTTGCCTATCTTCCCTGATACTCAGTAACTTTCTGGAAAACAAAAGTCTGTTTTACTCATCTTTTCATCTCCAGCTTCTAGCAAGCTATTTGGCACAAAGTAAACATTCGGTAAATAGTTGTTGAATGAATGAATGGAATCTAAAAAACGGAAGACATTCTTAGGCATAGATTTCTTCTCCTTCAGAGATTCACATACAGCCAGAGACTGTGTCTGGATTGGATGCCAGCACAAGCTTTTCAGAGGATTCCCTGGGGCGGGCACACTGGCCAGGGCCTGGTTGTTACTTGGGACCTCCCAGAGGCTGTGCTTCTCTGGGTGTAGGGCCCCCAGGATTCCCCCCACCAAGCTGGGCTATATTTCTATTCTGTGTTGTTCTCAATTCCTTCATCTTGTCCAGGCCTCTGCTCCCTTTTCTGATTCAGGTCCAACAGTTCCTCTCCAGGCTCCGGGTCCTCCTGACTATCAACCTTGGTGACAACTCTAGCTCCAGCAAAGCTGGTAGATGCTATTCTAACCCATCACTACCTATTCCATTTGCTCTTCCTGAAGTGTGTTCATTAGTAGGTTAAGTCTGGTTCTACCCTTGGATGACACTTGAACTCTGTACTGCTTATCCTAAATGGCTCTCAGGTCTTGTCAATAGACTTGAGGCTCTAAGTGGGTGCCATTTTTTTTTCCTGCAGTAGCACAATTAATCTGGACCAGAATCCCACTTAGTTTGAGTCCCATTTCTGAGGGTGGGTTTAATGTTTGCTCAACTACAGAGTTTCTGTTCCTTGGAGGTTTGAGGAGGGATGTCCCTCACTCCTCTCTGGTGGTGGCTCACTTAACTTCCATTAGAGGAGAGACCTTCAAAAATTAAATTAATGCAGTTTTCCAGTGAAAGAAATACAGAACACTCAATATTGTAAGCAATCATCCACTAATAATTAGATGAAGGTCTCTGATTTCAGGCCCTACTTAGCAACACTCCTCCTTCATTCTCACCTCTTCCTTTACCCCTGGAATGGAAGCTCATGGTATTAACAACAAAGGGGAGAGAAGAGGATTGAAGGATGGAGGGAAGAAATGATCAATGGGAATAAAGGGAAGAGAAGGAGGGATGGTGAGGAAGGTAGAATTGATCAAGACAGAATTAAAAACAGGATGAGATTCAAAAGAGAGCACAATGGACTGTCTGCAAGTGAGGAGGGTCAAGAAATTTTGAAGTGAAGAAACCATGGGGACCAAGAGGAATCTGGAGAAAACCGCCTGGAGCAACCAACAGAGACAGAGGGGCCAGAGAAATGAGAGAGGACGAGAGGGAGGATCTGAAATTTAACTCTCATATTAGCCAAGAAGATGAATGAACTCCCGCTTACTGAATGCCTCATGCATGCCAAGTGCTGTGCATTGGTAGAGAGTGTGCCCACAGGCTCACAATCGAATCCCAGAATTTTCTGTTTGACTCTGTAACTGAAAATGCCCAGACATCTCCGCATGAGTTCACTGGGAGAAGGCTGACTGCCACACTCCTAACCCCTGCCCCAGCCCAGGAGAGCAGAGCCTGGCCAGCTGCAGAGGCCAGTCCTGGCAGCTCCACAAAGGGACCTCAGTGGGTAAACAGAAGCACACTTATCTCTGAGTACAGGAGTTTTTACCACCTCTGGAATGTTAGTGAATAACCAGGAGGGGGCAGAGGGTGGCTTTTAGGGTTGGTAGGTCATCTCAGGTCCTGAAAGCCAGCCTGCAGGACCTTGGATCTCTAAAGATTCCAGGCATCAATGCTGTTATCACCAGTGGTTACAGAGGATTGGTGAAACTGAAGACAAAAGACTTGCGGCTATCTTCTCTCTTTGAGTCCTTATCCAGTGATAATATCTCTATTGTCCATCTCTGGTTGTCAGAGCAGTAGGAGATCAGCCTCAGCCTCGGGCTATCTTCAAGCAGACAAGAGGTTAAAAGTCCATGAAGGACCAACATAGCATGATAGTGGCATAAAGCCAACACATACAATGGAACAGGATAAAAACCCTAGAAACCAATCCATGCATCTACAGCCAACTGATACTCTACAAAACTGCCAAAGACATACATTGAAGAAGCGGCAGCCTCTTCAATAAATGATGCTAATTAGACAGGATGCAGAAGAACGGAATTCCATTCCTCACCCTACCATGTACAGAAACCAACTTGACATGGATTGAAGACCATCCTGATGTAAATGTGAGGCCTGAAACTATATTACAAAAAGTAGGAGAAACACTTTGAAACATCAGGTATAGGAAGTGATCTTTTGGATAAGAAAGCACAAGTAACAAAAGCAAAAGTAGACAAATGGGATTACAGAAGCATCTGTACAGCAAATGAAACAATTAACAGAGGGATGAGAAAACCTGCAGGCTGGAGAAAAAACTGACAAAGGATTTCTGTCCAGAATAAAATGAACTTGAGAAACTCAATAGCAAAAAAAAAAAAAAAAATCATCATCATCATCTAATTTTAAAATGGGAAAATAATCTGAATAGACATTTCTCAGAAGAACACATACAATGGCCCATAAGTTTGTGAAAAATATTCAACATCACTAACCATCAGGAAAATGCAAATCAAAACCACAGTGGGATATCACTTAACTCTAGTCAGAATAACTATTATCAAAAAAGCAAAAAAACAAACACTGTTGAGGATATAGAAAAAAAGGAACCCTAAAACACTATTGTAAATTAGTAGTCATTGTGTGAAACAGTTTGGTGGTTCTTCAAAAGACTGAAAATAGATCTTTGTTACATCATTACGGAGATGACTGCACTCTCATGTTAATGGCAACATTATTCAGAACAGACCAAAAAAATGGAACTGACAAAAATGTCCATTGAGTGAGGAAATGTGGTTTAGATACACAATAAAATGTTACTCAGGCATAAAGAAGAATAAAATCCTGTCATTTGTAGCAACATGAATAGAACTGAAGGATATCGTGTTAAATGAAATAAGCCAGATGCAAAAATACAATCTCACCTATTCTTTCTCAATATGTGGAAGCTAAAAAAAGTTGATCTGAAAGTAAATGAGAATGGACTGTGATTACTAGAGGCCAGGAATGGTAGAGGGAGGAGTAATAAAGGGAGGCTGGAGAGCAAGTACCACAATGCGTTAGATAGGAGACAAAGGTTCTAGTGTGCTATAGCACAGGAGGGTGAAGTCACAATAACCGGTTGTATATTTCATGATGAGCTAGAAGGGAGGGGCTCAAGGTCTCCAAACAAAGAAATGGTTAGGAGACAGAAATGCTCATGACCTTTTATTTGATCATTACTCATTATATACAAGTGTTGAAATTCCACATTGTATCCCACAAATGCGTACAATTATACGTTTAAAAAGAACAAAGAATCGTAAAACAAATATCACAGTTTAAAAAAAAAAAGAAGCAGCAGCCCAGGAATGAAATGTTGTGTTGATTCAGAAGCAATGACCCAAGCAGGAGACCCTCAGAGCTCTGAAGAAAGACAACACTAGTCCTTTCCATCAGGTAGAGGGAGGGAGCTTAGAAATTGGGATGAGGTGAGCAGAGATTCAGGTTACCAAGGAGAGGGGCACAGGAAGCAAACAGCCTGGTGGATTGTCCTGGTCCCCTCCACTTTGTGCACACAAGCAGTCCAGAGAGGCAGGATGTCAGGAATTTTCTGCCCTCACAACTCCCCATGTGCACAGCTTAGCAAGCACACTGCCATGCAGCCTCTGAGCCAGGGATTGTAGGCTACAGGATTTGTGAAAGTTTGTTTTGTCTTGCAGGGGCTTTGTCCCCATGTGATTCATTAGTTGACCCATTGCTCCTTAGAGCTGCAAGGAGCCTGGTAGTTCAGGCCATTAAGTCCCTTCTGTGGACCTAATTCACGGCCTGACATCACAAGCCTAACAGCATAATCCATTTGTCCTGATTTGATTTTTTCCTTTCCAAGAGGCTTCCTTGGCAGTCAGGTTTTCTCATTACAACATGATTCATCTGTATGGTAATTCCCATTAGAATTAGTATCTCAGACGTGATTCATCTCGGCAGATATTAAGCTGGAAGCATCTCTTAGAGAAAGGCCTGTTACATTCACAACCAGGGAAACGTCTGTGAGGTGCCCCTTCCTTCAAGTAGCATTTGTTAGTTCTGCCCTGTGCTAGATTCTGAGCTAGGAGTTTGGACATGAACATGCCCTTGCCATTGCTCTTGGTAGCTCCCTTTCTAGAAGAGAGACGACATGGACACAAGTGCCTGTGTATCATCTGAGAAGTACAGAAATAAAAAGGTAACATTTTTCTCCTTAAAGCCCAAGGTTGTGGTTCTCAGATGTCAGCAGGAGTTCATATCAGCTGGAGGGCTGGTGAAATACAAATTGCTGGGGTAGGGTTCCAGAATTTTTGATTCAGGAGATCTGGGATAGGGCCCCCCAAACTTGCATTTCTTAAAAAGTTCCTGGGTGATGCTGCTGCTCTGGTGATGCCCCTCCCTTTGAGAAGCACAGCTCTAAGCCTCCAGTAATTTCTCTTGGGCACCCATCCTTCACTGACTGCAGTGTGCTAATCAGTGTGCTCTGTGCTGAGGACAAGTGTTGAATAAAGACATGGCCCCCACTCTTGTGGGCCTTCATAGCCCAGAAGAGGAGTAGTCAGTGATGGCCATATTTCACAGGAAATACCACTGTGGAGTTTTGCAGAGGGTACACAGAAAAGATCATGATTATTTCTTGTTGGAGCCCAGGGAAACCCATATGGAGGAAGCAAAATTTTAATGAAAATGTAAAATGTGGACTGGGAAAAGTCATGTGGAAAGGCATTTATAACTGTGAAATTCCCAGATGATCCATCAGCTGTCCTGGGACACCCTCTCACATTTCTTCTTAGATGTTTTTTGCAGTATCAAAGATTCAGTGCCAGCCAAATCTTTACAAGGTGGCACCCACCTGTATGTAATCCTAGCTACTTTCGAGGCTAAGGCAAGAGGACCACAAGTTCAAGGCCAGCCTCAGCAATTTATCAAGACCCTGTCTCAAAATAAAAATTAAAAGGGGATGTAGCTCAGTGGCCCCTGGGTTCAACCCCCAGTATCAAAAAAAAAAAAAAAAAAAAGAGAGAGAGAGAGAGAGAGAAAACAGACTCGGGTTACTTCCTGTAGAAGCCAGTGGTCTAGCTCTGGTTAATTGGCCTGGTCCTAGCAAAGCCTTTATTTTTGGCTCTTTGGAGTTCTGTTTGGTCAGTGTCTCCTGCATGGTCTGAATACTCTCAGTAGAATGGAATTCTCTGCACAGGCACTGGAATGGAATGTGGAATCAAGAGCAGAGGAAATACAGCCTCAGCCAAAACCCTGCTCCCCATCCCTGCCACTGGGTCTCTAGGCCGCCACAGCTGCCACTTCTCCAACAGCCCCACTGTTTTTCTTGACTCTTAGGAAAGTTGATGGTTCTTAGGTCGTTGCCTTTGTTTATACACAGATACCCATCAGACATCAAGCTTCTAGCAACTCCAACCTTCTAGAACACTACTTCCAGATTCTAGAAGTTAGGGGAGGGGTATATGAGACCACTAAAGGGGGTTCCAAATCATGATACACAGATCTCACACTTCATGCCAGGAAGGGGGGGTGGCCTACCTGTCCACTCACAGTTAACACAGAGTTAAGTAAACATGATTATTAGTTTGTTTGTTTGTTTGTTTTCCCTAGCATGAGGCCCTTTAAAAACACATTATGGAGAAGGTAAGGGCGCCATTAGAAGTAGATTTGTGAGAAGTGACAGCTGATATTGAAGAACACTGGTAAGAGGGAGGGAAACAGGAGAACCTAACTGTATTAGAGAATAATGGTGATCAAATGTTCATCAATATCAGGGTTAATTAATACTTAAGAAGGCGAGGAAGTGTAGAGAATAGAGCCATCACTAAGAATCTTAGAGAGAATGTTTGCCGGCCCCTTCATGTCAAAGATAAGAACACTGGGACAGGCATGGGAGTGTGAGGAAGAGGAAGGGTTTCTACCCTTTGCCCAACATCACATAGTTATTAACAACTGTGGTTCTTGCCAGGGCAGAGTCTGCTTCTTCTTCTTCTTTTAAATCATTTTTTTTCATGCATCAATCACAGTCTTTGTAACTGCAACTTAGTATTTGTTGAATTAAACTGGTATAGGAGAGTCTATCCATGAATCTGTATCCTGGATTCCTTTTTTTTTTTTTTTTAAAGCCCATGATCCTTCCAAGTTACCACTTTCATGAAAAATTAGGGTGAATAATACATCAGATTAAGTACTCTTGATTCTAAGCCAATCAACAAATAATAATAGAAGCGTGTTAAACCATCAGTGAATTTCTCAGAACTGGCCCATGTGATTAGTAACAATTAGAGCCTGCTTTGGCTATAGATGTTCTGGATACTTTGCAAAGATTTGATGCATTTCCTGTGATTTCTACATCTGATGTTCAGCAAATATAGGTAACATTGTATTCTGGTGTAGATTAACCCAAATGGATTCATCGCCAAAATACTGGAAGATTCTAGCCAAGTTTTTGTTCAAGACATAGAATAGAAACTCATTCAATTAAAAAATAGTTCTTGAGAAGTTATAATGCCTGCTACTGTTCTAGACACTGGAGATACAGCAATGAAAAATGGAAAATTCCTCATGAAACTGATTTTTCTACTGGGAGGAGATAGACAATAAGCAGACAGACACAGAGAGATGGAGGGATTCTTAGTACAATTACCCCTCTCTTGAAAGTGCTTCTTTTACATCTATAGTAGATTCCCTGGTGGTTCCACTTGGTAGTTACCAGCACTGGCTTAGAATTGTAGAGTCTTGATACTAAGTCCTAGTTCCTTATTTTTAGATGCTGGTAATATAGTAAAACCTCTTCACAGCACTGCTCCGAGGTGACGAATCATGCCTCAACACTCAATGCCTACTCCACTTTAAACACTCCATGAACGTTGCAATTATTGCAATTATGGAGTCAATTTACCCCTAATAACAAGCCTTTTTTCTGTCAAAAGATTTCAGAAGATACCACCAGATCTAGAAATATCATAATCTTCCTCAACTCTGATCCCAGAAAGTCAGCTTTTGAAATAGAGCAAGTAAAATATGGATTCCCCTCGACTGTACCTTCAGTTAGCAAGTGAAGGCAGAACCCTTTCTGGCTGCATAGAGAAGGGAGGTTCCTTCTGGGTAAGGGCTACAGGGTCTGCCTGCTTCATGCCTTTCAGGGAGCTCAAGGTTTTGCTTTGTCTCTCAACTCCCCCAGCTCTCCTCAGCCAAGGGGTCTGAATTCCATGTCCCAGCCCTGGTTTCTGCCAGGCAGCCCTCTTTTTTGAGTCACAAGGAACTTCACATGTTGCTCAAGTGTCTCTGCTAGCGTTGTATCTGCATTGTTTGCTTTTCAGTAAGTAACTCCATAATATTGAGGTCGTTTTGCTCAAACCACTCCACGTGTCATCCCACGGCACCTGCCATGATGTGAGAAATGTGAGTCCATGAAGAGGATCCATTCACAGCTCCCAGTGCTTGTTAAGCCTAGGAGCCCTGTGAGGCCAATGTCATTGGTACAACATTGATCTTGCTACACACATTTTAAGTCTCAGAACTTAACAGTGAGCAAGTCTAGCTTCCTTGATTCCTTTTCTTTCTTCAGTTCCAACAACTTTAGCAGGTCTTATAGTCTATGTCCAAAATATTCTTTTGATTATATTTAATAGTCTGTTTTTTTTCAGTGCTGGGGATAGAACCCAGGACCTCACACATGCCTATTAGGCAAGTGTTCTACACCCTCAGCCCCTAGTGTGCATTTTTTTCTTTTTAAATATTTTTTTAGTTGTAGGTAGACACAATGCCTTTATTTTTATTTATTTATTTCTTTTTATGTGGTGCTGAGGATAGAACTCAGTGCCTCACCCACGCTAGGTGAGCAGTCTACCACTGAGACACAACCCCAGCTCCTAATGTGCAATTTTTAATTATCTTTTTTTGTCTACCTGTTTACTGCCTGTCTTCCCCACTAAAATGAAGCTTTTCTTACTCACTGTTGGATCTCCAGCAACTGGGCTTGGCACAATGTTTGTGCTTAGTAAATATAATTGAATTTTTGAGTAAATGAATGGACACGTAGCTGTTTAACAAGCTTGGTTGCCATGTTGTGATATGTTTATTTTAGCTCAAAAATTATATTGGCCCATATAGGGCAGTAGTCTGTCTTTTTTTCAGCACCTTCTATTACCACATTAATCAAGTGAGATAAAGTTTATATATTTTTTCACTTTGTAATTTAAAACTATAAATCTCCATATAAAGGAAATATATTTGGCCATTCATTAGTCATAACTTGACTATTTCCAAAAGTAATTTAGGGAGACCATGAAAGGAATGATCATGAATCAAAACAATAACAAAAGTAGTGTAAATAGCACCTAAACCCCTTGCCAAATAACAATGTGATCTTGAATCCCACTGGTAAGCAGTGAATGTGTCCGTGTGTAGTGCAGTGGGTGACGCTGGAGAAACATGGGTTTTAATCTTGGCTTATCCTTTGCATGTGTGTGTTTGTGTTTGTGTGATAGAAAGAGAAGGAATTGGGTTACTATCAGGTTTTTGACATTGAACTCAGTTGCACAAGTAGGCAAGTGTTTTACCACTGACCTATATCCCCAGCTCTTATCTTAGCCTCTTACTAGCTGTGTAAGGTTGACTATATTTCTCTACTTCTCTAAGATAATTTTCCCCAACTACAAAATGAAATTGACCTCATTTGGTTAGTGTGTGGAGTCAGTTTTTATGTAATTAAAGTACTCGTTGTGCTCAACACATCCTCATTTCGTCAATCATTGTGAATTTTCACCACAATCGTTTATTTAGCGATGGTTTTTTGAGTTGACTAGGTGGTTCTCCTTGTCTGAATCAACTGATCTCTGCTGGGCTTTCTTACACATCTGCGGTGGTGGTTGGACTGGCAGTTGGAGGATCTCAAAGCTAGGGTGGCATCACTGTGTGGATGGCTGTTGGCAGGCTACCAGCCAAGGTGACAGGAATGATTGGGCCATGATCTCTCATCCTCTAGCAAGCTAGCTCAGGCTTCTGAACATGCAAGTTGTTATATCATCCCCAAAACAACAAAAGAGAAGGAACTCCAGTGAACAGGTATTGCTCTGTTTGTGGCCTTTTCTATATTCCCCTTGGTTAAGAAAATCACAAGGGCAGCCAGAGTCAGTATGGGAAATAATGAATGACGGTTTTTCGAGCCTACCACAATCATCACTGTCTCCATCATTGTAAGAACTAATATTTGTTGAGTATTCACTAAGTGCCAGATATTGTTCTAATCCCATTATCTTTATCAAAGCTTGTAACTCTAGTCACAACATTATGAGGCAGATACATTTATGTCCCCCATATTAGAGGAAAGGAAATCGAGGCACAGAATGACAAAGCAACCTCTCTAAGTAAGGTCACACAGCCAGGAGGTAGGGAGCCAGGACTCAAAGTAGTGCTCCAGAGCCACCGTAGTGATGACGGTTCTATACTGCCTTCTCTTCCCACTCCTGTGGGGGTGAGGGGTTTCCATGATTTCTTCTTTTATAAAAGCGAGTGATCAGATAAGAGATACTAACCAGATTTTGACATGGTCTCTGAGTAATACTGCATCTAGCACTACTCAGCATTTTCCCAACTAGCACCTTGAATTCTGATCATCCAGAATTGGATGGCCAGAACATATTCGCACAGAGCTTGGAAGAGACCTGTGAGCTCTTTCTGGTTCCTTAAGGTGGGGTGTTAGCCAAGGTGGTAGCAGCTCAGACCACTGTTCTTAGAGCCCTTCATCTTCTATTTCTTCAGACAAGTCCGAGGGCCTAGAAACAAGTGGCTGGTGGCAATGAGGAATGATAACTTAATATAAACAGTGTTAATATATTTATTAGTCATTTCTTGGAGGTAAGTTGCAACATTTTTTGAGAGCAGAGATTATGGTTTTCTTGCTATATGCTCAGTAATTATCACAGGCAAGAATACACAGAGAACACGTCAGAGGAGCTTAATGTAGTGTTTATCTACATTCATATCAAAATCTCATTAAGACAAAGGTCCCAAACAAATGTACCAATGGCAATCAGTTAGTGGCCAGATGTGATCAGGAAAGTGATGGGTACTGGCACCAACTGGTGAGTTCATGTTCCATCTTGCAGTGGAAAGCCTAGTTATTTGAGGCTGTGTAGGCATGCTCATTGCTACCGGACTGTTCCAGGCTTCAGGATGCTGTATGTAAACTTTCCTGATTTTAAAGCCCCGTGTGTCTGTTGAAACCAGTCCATTGGCTAAGTCTGGCTCATGGCCATCTATCTGTGACCTCCTACATTAAGCACCTGTTGGTACTTCTCCATTGCATTATTACTATCCTGAAGCCCTGAGGTGGAGGGTGAGACACAGAGTAAGGTGAAAATGGAGCTGTGAAATGAGAAGAAAGACATCAAGAAGGATTGAGACTTATCTATTTCTAGGATTCCCCAGAGGTCAAGGAAATGGAAATAAAAAATTCGATTAGAACAAATTATTTGATATAACCATTTATAGACTAAGTGTTCTAAATCCTTGGTTCAACGACTTGAGAAATATTCAAACACCCAGTAAAACAAAATAAAATATTTTTTTTTACTTAAAGCATTTCAATTATCTTTAACCTTCTGTTATGAAATATAAATCTACAAAAGGGAGAATATTTACTGATTTTCAAGCTTCTGTGATCAAGGAGTCCTTAGGTTATGCAATCCTTTATAAATCTAATATTTTGAGTAAAACATCTTAAAAAAAACTATATTAAAGGACTGAATGAGACATGGGGAATCTATGAAGGGTGATGTGGAGAGTGGAGTGCAGACAATTGCAGGCAGGGTTCAGTGGGCCAGCAGAGCAACTTGGCCAGTGAAGGATACAGGCAAACCATTAGAACCAGGAACCATCCCGCACGTTGGTTTTTGAACAAAGCCTCCTAGCATCATTCCTGTGGTGAAAATAACAACAAAAAGCACCAGGGATTGCCCAACTCTGATGGGTTAAGCTCTTTGCTTTAACAGTCCAGGCTCTATCTTATCACTTCCTCTGAGCTTTCTCATTGCCCTTATAACCTCCAATCACGTGCTGCTCTAAACACCTTGCTCTATGTGCTGTTCTAGGACACAATCTGCATTTTCCCGCCTCTTCACTGTTGCTTCCACTGTGAGTTACTTCCCCCACCTGCTCCAGTTTGGGCCACACTGCTTTCCAAGGCTCAAGTCAAACCCTGATTTCCCTGCTGAAGCCCTTAGCTATCAATCCTCACAGAGAGTTCTTTTCCCTAATGTCTAGAGAATTTACTTCTGACACACTCGCATGGACCTTAGTGTGTTGGGGATTGCCTTTATGATTTGGAGCTGAGTGAAAAAAATCACACCCTGATCCGTGTAGCTGTCTCCCCACATTGGCCTTCACAACACAGCCAGATAAGGCTAGGATGATGCTGTCCAGCAACACCATGAGAGCACAGGAATAACCCATCGCACTGAATTGCATAGACTCTGCTCTGTAGTTCTTTGAGGGTGGGAGAATATATTCTGTCCTTTGACTTACCCAATAGTAACAGGCACCACTTCTAGATACTAGGTCAAGCACGTCGTGTGTCAAGTAAATCTCACAGTGTCACTAAGGAGTCATATAATTACCCCCATTTTGCAGAGGAAGAAACTGTCTCAAAAGATTCAAGTCCATATGCTCATGTTTATGACTAGCTCTCTAGTGGGTCAAGGCAGAGCTAGGTACACAACCCCACATACCTGGCTCCAAAGATTGGGCTGTGTCCCAACACACCATCTTCATGGCCATACTGACCACTAGAAATTTAATGACAGAGAATTAAGTCTCTGAATTCACCATCTGCCTCCAAGTGGCCAGGGTATATCCACAGGCAGAGGAAATTAGAGTAGAAATCTGGTTAAAGTCACTGTGGTTTGAATTTTATGGAAGTTCTGGGTACAATGGAGAATCTCAAAAGGACCCAGCACAGTTCAATAGGGGACCTCTTGAGGGCCCCGGTCAAGGTGCAGTTTGGAGTGTGCAGCACCATGGGGTACATGAATGCCTGGAGGATATGTGAGGGTCTTCCCTTTCCTGGACACTGATGCCACCAAAGAAGGTGGCATTGCCACCCTATCATGAGCTCTTTGCTTTCTGTCTCCCTTATAAGACTGAAAGCTCTTTGAGTGGAGAAGCTGTCTAATTTACCCAGTCTCGAGGCAGTGACTGATATATAAATGCAAATAACTATCTGTTGGTTTGATGAATGATTGACAAGTCAACCAAGGCAAGTGCTCAAGGCAGCATGATGAAGACAACTCAGGGTAGTAAACCTTCTGTCGGAGTGTAGATTGCTCACCCAGTGCTACATTTCTCCCTGCTGTTCCATGCACTGTCTGGAAGACTCTGGCTCTCCAGAACACTTGACAAAACCCAAAACTTTCTTGCAACAATATCAAACCTCATAATATTCTGACCTTACCCTTTAAATTAGATTGTGAAATCCTGCAGCACCAAATCATGTGCCACTTTTTGCACCTACCCGCTGTCTTTTTTTTTTTTTTCTGATTATGTACCTATAGTTTCAGCTCCTTTGAAGGCTAAGAGGGGAGGATCACTTGAGCCCAAGAGTTTGACTCCAGCCTGGGTAACACAGCAAGACCCCATATCCCCAAAATTGGAAGAAGGTGCTAATTGGTGCTACTTGACACTTCTCGTTCTTTTTCTCTCTCGCTCTCACTTTCTTGCTCGCTCTCTCTTGAAATCCATTTTTATTTATTTTTCATTAGTTTAAATCATTGAGGGGTACAGCATCACATGGATTCTGCATCCATTGGCCTTAGCAGGAAGGTTGCTTTTGAACTTGCCCAAACCATGCCACTTTTCCCATGGATACAAGTTTACCTTTCACCAGATTCTTCTGGTTTTGTTTAGTTTACTGCCAGGAGTTACTGTGTAATTTTTTTTGCCTTCTACACAGTAGCACAACTCTTGCCTGAGTTGAATTCACTTTCATCTCTAGTATAAACACCTTGGACTTTAGGAAGAGCTTTGTACTCCCTTTGGTTCCAGAGACACTGATCATAGCCAGCAAAAGTGTCCTTGCACCACAGTCTTCCACGTGTTTGCCTTTTAGAAGTCCCGTTCCCAGCAGCCCTTCACAGGCTCCAAGATGACAGAAACAGAAATGCCTGCCCTGTGTCTCTCAACACAGTGCCTTGTAGAGAGCTGTTCATCATGTTGAGCTATTACATTAGAATGGACCAGGGCATGATGGGGAATCTGTCCCAATAGTATAGTCCTCTTGAGATCATTCTTGGAGAGTTCAAGTGATCAAGAGAGATAAAATCATGATAGTGACAGAGACAGGGCAGAAAGAGTGGGCAGGAGCTGTCAACTCTTTGGATGTGGGAGGTAAGGGAGGAGGAAGGGAAAAAAAAAGATTCAAAGAGTGTCCTCAGCTGATAAAGGATGATTATGCCTGAGAGTGAAATAGAGAGGTTCTTTTTCCCCCTGACTATCTTGTCCTCACTTCAATTTGAGCATGGAGCAAAGATTCCCCATGAATGTTTTGTGGAGGCAGATAGGCATGAGACAGTCATGCAGGATAGTCGGCAAGGACAAGAAGGTTTGCCCTGTCTCTTTGCAGAAGAGCTTTGCTCTCCTGTGGAGGGGGAGAAAGTCGAGCTGAATGTATTTTTGGTTGGTACAACTTTAAGTGCTCTGTTTGATAGCAGGGTTGTTTGAATGGCCTATTTCATAACTACACATAGCTTTTCCAAATAGACGGTGTCTGTAGAATGTTCAGGTTAATGCATGAGTCCAGTGCCCAAGAGTGTTTGCACTTCCAGCGACTGGGCCTTCTTTCTTAATAAGTCATGCTGGCATTTTGTCAACAGGTTAATTTGCTTTTCTAAGAAACTAGATTAATACTTCCTGTGCTTTGTGCTATTCCCAGATCTACAATGCAGTGAGAAGAGGAGAAGAAACAGAAAATACAGTTGGATCTCTTCTCCATTTCTTACCAAAGCTTCCAGCCTCTGAAACAGTCCATGGAGGGATTAGCATTGGTCTGTGCTTAAAGCAATGTGTCCAAGACACCGTGTGTGAGTACCGTGCCACCCTCCAAAGGACTTCCATAGCTCAGTACATCACCGGTTCTCTCCTGGAGGCAACCACATCTTTAGGAGCAAGAAGTGGCCTTCTCAATACTTTTGGAGGAGCCACTGGACGAATGATGCTGAAAGGTAATGTCTGAAATTTTACTTTTAACTTTGCACCTTTCCTTCAGAGAAGAATCTTAGATAACCTTTAGGTAACTCTTTATGGAAAATTGAATTCACATATCAGCAACTCTAAGTTAACTGCTTTGAAAGAATACAAAAGAGTATTCCCTTATTAAAATCCTGTAAAGTATAAACCTTCTAGTAGTAAGCCTTAAGATTTTTAAATTCCAAGCTGGGGATGTAGCTCAGTTGTTAGAGTGCTTGCCTGGCATGCACAAGGCTCTGGGTTCAGTCCCCAGCACCACACACACACACACACACACATACACACTCATACACACACACACATAAATAAATAAATAAATAAAGATTTTCAAATTCCATTTTCTAAAGAAGTAAATGGTTAAAATGTTACCTTTAATTCAGGCAGTTGGTTTTTCTTAGTGGTAACACTTGACAGATATCAATTACTATGACAAGAGGAGAGTAAACAAATATGTTCATTGAAAACCAGCGGTGGCTGGACACAGAGTGAAGTACAGAGCTCCTTCATACACAGAATCGATAGGTTCCCGTTGATCAGAAAAGCCAAGGACCATCTTCCATGACTCCCACCTTAAAGGACAAGATAGGCAGGCAAAGTTCTGAAAGATGAGAGCTGATGGAAAATGTGGTCCCTCAGCATCTGAACCTTTCTGCTACTTCCCACGAGTGGCAGACAGGCAGGTCAGAAATGGCAGCACACCAAAGAACCCCAGAGACTTGCTCACTGCACAGCTGTCACAAGCCACTTGGCAGTCTTCCCTGGCAGGAAGTTACCAGCCAGACAGGGACCATGCAGAGCTGTGTTCCAATCCCTGGGGGCTGCCAAGTGCTCCATCTGATATCTGACCGTTTCTCTCTCTCAAGCAGAGTAGCTGTTGTTCCTCCACAGTGAACCTGAGACACCAGGCTAGCAGACCAGTGAGCTTGCTCCTTGATCCTCAGCCTCCCCCATGCCATCCCCACACACACCCTGGGTAGGTTTAAGAGGAATACCACCGCCCCTCTGTTGGGTGGCATGTTGATTTATTTTCTGGAATCACTTTAACTTCTGGGGATTGGTTTTAAATGATGAATGAAAAAACACACACACAATGTGAGAACATTAATCCAAGAGACTAATAGGGAGAAACTTGATTTCCTAGAAAGGGTGATTTGCTGGGAAGGGAAAAAAACAATTTCCCCCTCTCATAGACCTTATAGTTTCTAGGTGGTAAGCATGTTTTCCTATGCACAAGATCCAAGATTTCTCCACCCTGATGTGGACCCCAGAGAATAGCTGTTGTGCATTCTCTATGAGTACTGTTTCCAGGAAACTGAGCTGAGAAGAGCATATGGAATTGGCATTACCTTGGTGCATGTGACTATATGCTAGGACCTCACCAACCTGTGTTTTTTAGATACACACTCTGCCCAACAGAGTGCACGTGCTATGGGAGATCCTGTGGAAGTATTAAGTCGGTTGCTGGTCAGCGTATCTGTTGCCCTGATAGTAACTTGATCTTGATTTCTGTTTGCCCTTCCTGTTCAGTGTAGAACCTTGTAGATCAACATTCCCAGCACAGAGACTTTGGTAATGTGTGATCTTCCAATTGGCATTTTAAGACTGAGCTGGGCTTTTATCTTTTTCTTTCTTTCTTTCTTTTTCTTTTTTTAAAAATGTTCTGTTTTGCAGCTCTTTAATGGTTTCTGATACCTTCTGTAAGTAGCTCCTGTTGAATAACACAATTAACTGGTTGCCTTCTGCCCTGGTCTTATTTCTATAGTTTCTGGCCTGCTTTAATCCATTTTCAACTTCAGTCCCCTCCCCCAAGGGTTTTCAAAGTCTTTATGTGTCTTAATTAAACATGTTTCTTCAATATGCAGCAGGAAACAAAAAACAGGAACAAAAAAACCATGTGGGTTTCTCACCACACAAAAAAATGATAAGTATATGAGGAAAAGCATACATTAGTTATCTTGATTGATTGAGCCATTCCACAATGTAATATATGTCAAAACATCAGTTATACACAATAAACATACATAATTTTGTCAACTTCTGAAAATTAAAAATGTTTAAAATATCAGATGGATGGATCATCAAGTCACAGAATATTCACAGAATCTGTAGGATCAGCATTTTGGCTCATGGGTGTTGAGCTCTCTGATGACCAGATAGCCATATATTCCACCAGGGCATCTGGAGGTAGTGGTGGCTGCCATGGTTTTTGGCTATTTTTAATGGTTCAGTGTGTCCTGTGTCATAAATTTGGTCAACAACTTTGAGTTTTGAGTTGCTAGTGAAAATCCATGGGGAAGCATTTAATACAGTTTCCAGTTTATAACTGGGTTGTGTTTTAGAAATTCACTTCTCAGGAACTGGGTGGAACTTAGAACACATTCCTAGAGAAATAGCAGAGTTAAACATGATTCAGTTCTCAGACTCTAGTCCTTAAAAGCCTCTTTTATTTAAAACAGAGTTGAAATATACACCCTTCAGAATAAAGAAAATAATATTAGAAAAACATTATTATTGAGACACAGAGATTCAGCCTCCAAGAAAAAAGCAGTACAAGTGAATTAAAAGATGTGTCTTGTTGAGGAATAATTTTAATTAGGGCGAGTGAAGAGTTAACTTAAAACTTTCATGGAGACTTTGAAAAGAACTTTCAGCCATTTCTGAGATTTTAGATATTGGCAGCTGTAGTTCTTTGTTGTGGTTTATTACCCTTCAAAACTCAGACCTCTATGAAAGAATCAGATAATCATCCCGATAATGTTTTCCTTTCACAAAAAAATGGAATGCTCATAAATGGAATGAAGAAGGACAGAAGGAGATAGCCCAATTTAAAAAAAAAAATTCCCAGAAAGAAAGGGAAAAAAAGAAGATCAAAAGAATGACTTCTTCCATGGGAGAAATGATGTTTGAAGTCCATTAAGTGGAGTTAGGAAAGGTACGAAGAAAGGAGGGGGACAGAGACAAATGCTTATGATTCCCTTGCATGAGGTCCTTAGAGTAGTCAAAACCAGAGAGACGGAAGTAGAGTGGTGTTACCAGGCTGGGGTGAAGTGGGAATGGGAATTAGTGTGTAATGGGTATAGTTTTTTTTGTAAGGTGAAAGAGTATTATCTGGATGGTGGCATGACAGTGTGAGTTGTGCACTTAGAAATGTTAAGACGCTAAATTTAATTTGTGTGCATTTTACCACAATAAAAGATAACTCAATTAAGAAAAAGGAAGGGCAATGCTACGTACGTCTTTCATCCCAAGTCTACCATAGGGTTAAAAGGATCTGAGAACTTGTCCCCTGAAGGTGATTAGAATCACCAGTGGGGATTGCAGGACCCTGCAGATGAAAACAGGGGAAGAGGATGTACAGCCAGTCGATCATTGTCCCCAAGTCAGGAGCTAGTAATTGAAGGCTTGTTTGCCCAGAGTTCTGCTGCCAGATAGCTTTACCAGTCTATGGGATGGCACAGAAAGCTGACAGTCAGGACACAAACATGCCTGGTTTCCTGTCTTCTTGATCACTGAGGACGATGTCCATTAAGTTGAAAGTTTCCCAGATTGAGAGAAGCATTTCCTAATAGGAAGCATTGATCAGCCAGGGTGTACCCTTGATTATTATGGATGCTGTACCAAAATAGAAAAGTGAAAGTTTATACCATTCTGTCACGGACGTCCATTAGTTTGATACAGTTAAGCTCTTTCTATTTCCCTTCTCCTTTCTCCCCATTAAACTTGTTAGAATCTCAAGGCTAACACTGCACAGCAATGGCCGTCAAATGAATCATTGGCTTTGATAATCAAGAAAAAACAAGATCAAGTAAAAAGGGAGAGGAAAAAGGGATCAACCATAGTGAGATAGCACCCTGAAATAGCAAAATCAGAAAAATAATAAGAAAATTTTTCAAATAATGCAGCTAAATATTCTCAAATGTGTATATGGTACCAACAGTAGTGTAAACTTAGTGCATTAAACATAATTTTTCCTTCTCATAATTGTTGCTGAGTCCAGTTTGTAAATTAAGGAATTACATATAACCAGGACGAAGCTTAGCTAGTTTTCCATTTAAATTATGAGGTAGAAAAGTAATCTCCGCTGTTCATTTTTAACAAGTTTGATTGCATGCATGTATGTGTAGAAAAGTTATTGGTCATACATAAGCTAAAAAAATGGAACATTAATGTCAAAATAAAACATGTCTTAGAGATTTCATATTCTCATTTGAAAATAGGGAATATTTCGTTTCTGGTAGAAAAGTCTGATAAATTTTCAATTTATTTGTCTTTCACTGTAATAAGTATGTCCTATTTGTGTCTGTTTCTAAAACTAAGCACTTTGAATATAAAAACCAGAAATCATATTAGGAATACACATACTTACATTTGAAATGCATGACCATACCTCATAAATAATTTAGTTCAAAACAGCTGCCTTAGTTGACTTCCTCATAATCAAAACAATTACCCTTTACATGCCTACCAGGCAGGGAAGGCATGTGCATAGTTCTAATTCCAAGAGTTAAGTTTATTTAAAGACTATCCTGACTTATTAGTTTTGTCACATTGAGTTGTTTTTTTTTTTTTTTTTTTTTGCGGGGGGAGGTTAAAAGTATGCTTAAATGTGATATTGGGTGTGTTTGTGAACCAATTAATCATTGAAGAAATATTCACTAGCTGCCCTTTGTGGCCGAGTGCTTTGCCACCTATGGGAAGAACACTAACCATCACATCTGGAAATCTTCAACTTATAAAATAGTGTTTCTCATTCCAGAAAAAAATGTAATGTTAGGCTTCAAGTCTACTTAACCACCTAAGAGAATTCAGAAAGTGGCAGACTAGTGAGTTGAAAGTGGCCCCAGTAAGTCCTGGATTCGGGAACTGTGGTGGGCACAGAACAAAGTCTGTCTGCCTTTGGGACCACTGGTGGTCAGGTATCATCGAAGAGTGTGATTCTGCACACAGGTATAACATCAGAGTATGACTTCATACCAGCTGTAACCCAGGAATGTGACTGTGACTCCATGGCCAGGTATCACCTAAACATGTCACGTGCTAAGGTGTGAATGGATCTAACTGGATGAATTCAATACTTTCATTTGTCTTTATTTTGTTCCCAGAAACAAGTTCTTGAAAAGAAAACATTCTGTCCTATATCTCAGCAAAAATGTTGACACAGAATCGAGGGAGGGATGCAGGGAAATAAATCAGACGATTAAGGGCTGGTTACATCCTAATCAGTGAATTCAAAAAGATGATTGGTGAGGACAGCATGCCGGACAGACACTCAAGAGATTCAAATAAAATTGTCAAGTCCTGATTACATATTCCAGAAATCATTTACAAGATAGTTATTTGAACTGCTATGTCCAGATCTAATCTAACAATGATTAGACTCCAAGGTTTTCCTCCAAACTTGCTGAATATTGAAAGGGAAAAATACTCAGTATTGCTAATTAAATGTTCCACAAAAAAAAAAAAAAAAAAAAAAAATAGAGTAAGAAAGTGTGTTTATCCTGAAAGAGGCGGATTTAATTAGAGAAGGAAAAGAGCAGCTGGCTTGCCCTGGGGGAGTCAAAAAGGACATTTGAATTAAAGGGTGAAGAGAGAAGTTCAAGAACAGTATTTAAAGCTGAAAATATTACTAGTAGCAAAACAAAACTAAAAAAATATAAATTACAGTAATTAGAAGAATAGACTAAATTCCTCATCTTCCATCAAAGTGATCAAAAACATTCTTCTTAAAGAGAGCATATAAAATAATAGGGAAGTAAACATTTTTAGAGGAAGGAGATGACTGCCAAAGAATACGTTCAGAAACATGCAAAAGTGGTTTCCTTCAAAAAATGCCATTCTCCTACCATCTTCTACAGTTGTAATTTAATTTCCATATGTGCATTTGAAGCCAGTGTGAGGTTCTGATGGATCTAAACTCCTCCTTTCCAATGCTCTTGTTGTCGGCAGCCATAATAAAAGCTATTCAGGCCTCATCCTCAAATGAAAATATGGCAGAAGAGGGGAAGCCTGGTTTTGTTGAAACAAATGGGGTGAGGGTCTCAGAATGAATAAGACCAGTATAATTTTAGGCTCTCTTTGTCCTGTTAAGAATGCCACTCTCTGAGTTACTTTATGGTTAAAAAAAATTGAACATGAACATCATTGTGTCTTAAGAGTCTTGAATTCAACACTGTGTCATCTTGAACCGGTGACTTAAGTTCTCTGGGCTTCAGTTTCTGCATCTGTAAAATGAAAATAAGAGCAACAACTCCTCTAGTTATTCTGAAGGTTAAGTATAAAAATGTATATTGAGAACTTAGCAGAGGGTTGAGAGTATAGCTCAGTGGTAGAGCAGCTGTGCAAAGTCCTGGGTTCAATCCCCAGCACTGCTAACAAAAAACAACAAAAGAAAAAGAAAAGAAAAAGATCTTTGCATAGTCTCTTATGTCATACTGAGGATGACGATGGTGGTAAATGATGATTGGTGGAACCCTTTATTATAGAAAATTGAAACGCCATCCCTCCCCTGTACTCAGAGGCTTTGCTGTTAGCTCAGTCATAAGTGCACACAAGAAGGAAAAGCACCCTCTATGTTTTCCTGGCTGTGGACCCAGAGCACTAGCAACGTATGGGACATCTGTCAGGGTGCCTGGGAGCTGCTCTGGTGTGACTTCTTGAGTAAGCTTTTCCTTGGTTCCCATGCATTAGGCCATTCATTCAGTTACTCATTTAAGCAATATTTGTTGGACATCTACTGTGTGCCAAGGATAAAACAGTAGACCGGATGCAGTCTTTCCTTTCAAGGAAAGGAGTGCTAATGGAGATGGTAAGATGAACAGACAATTTTAGGATGTTATAAAGGTTATAGTTGAAATTAGCATAGGATGTGTGAGCCCAGAGGTTTCTAAAACCACATCAGAGCATGAAGAAGTGGGTGCAGGTATTTAGTGAGAGGAAACAAGCCCTGACCTAGAAGATCAAGCTTCTGTTTTTCTACTTGATTCTCTGACGATGTTCTCTCTATTCCCTCCAGAATAGAAAAGATGCCAAGTATTTACTCCTGGTATTAGGAACTTTGTCTAAAGTCTGTGATCAGTACAAAATTTAGTGTGCAAGTTAAAATTTGTACAATTTTATAAAGATGAAGTACTCATTACAATAAAATTAAATGAGATGTTTTTCAGTGCATGAAACAAATCCTTTTCAGTGTTTCTAAATTGTTTATTGTTTTAAAGGGCTAAATCTCCTTTAAGTGAGCTATGAAAATTCTTGACCATGGGAACATTTATAGAACATAATGGAATATGCTTATAATCTGTTTATAATAACATGTGGGTCAGTAGCAAATATTTAAGAGGAAAAAAAAAGAGAAGATCTCAAGATAGTCTGAGTCATTATTCAAACTTCTGTTGGAATTGAGTCTTCAAAAAATAATAAAGAAACTGGTAGTGAAGTTAAAGGAGTAAAATGGTATTTTAAAGGATGTCTTGTTTCCAATTAACTTAATTCTAACAGAAGATATTTTCCCACCTTCATAAAAATCTAAATATTTTGTCAAGTGGAAATACGTATTTGGTGTTTTTAAGTCTTTTTTAACTTAACAGTTCATCACGACAATGAATTGTCTTCAAAAAGGTTTTCCATAATATTTATTTTACAAGTGATTCCATAGAAGCCTGAACATGGTATGCTTCAGTGCTTTTGAGGCTTTCCCTGTGAACTTTAGTTACCAGAAATACCCTGGGAAGCAGTGGTGGATGTTTCTGCCTGTTTGTACCCAAAGTCACATTTTGGCATTCATAAGCAAACATCTAAAATCCATTTCCAGCAGGTATTAGTGTATATTATCTAGGAATTCAGAGGGAAACCCAGAGTACAGAAAGTTTCAGAGACCCTGGAAACTCAAAAATTCTGGGTTAGTGAACTACCAAGTCTAGAACCAAAATCTTTCACTGGGGTTTATCAGCTAATAGGGACAAAGTCATCATTTGATCCTAAGCCTATCTGACTCCCAAACCCATGTTCTTAACCTCTAGGAAGCATTCCAGATTTTCCCCACTAAGATCCTGTGTCTTACACCAGGGTGCATGTTTTTGTGTATGTACATAATATAATACAATATGGAAGATCAAATTTGAATGTAGGTTCAACTGACTACAAAAGCAATTATTTTCCCACATATCCTCTATCTTCTTGTCCTAGAGATCTACAAGGACTTCAGAAATCCTGGGGGAAGTGATGCACTTCCATTCTTTCATATGGGTACCAGTGAGGGTAGTTGGGGTTCTTCTACCTACAGCTGCAGAGTCATAGCACAGAGTCAATCAAACAGGAGAAGCAGCCGCTCCTGTTAGCTAATGGACCACTCTGCATGTATTCCATTCTGCAAACGCAGCCACACAGTGCCTCCTCTGTACAAAGAGCTCTGAAAATAATTGTTGAGAGAATGAGTGAATATGTGAACATGTGCACACAGGTCCAGGCTCACATGCAGTTCCTTGTACTAAAACCAAGAATATTTGTAATATCTGCATTGTCCTGAGAGCATTACGGGTTCGTTCCCTGTATGGGCCACCAAATGCTGCAGTCTGGCTGGGCACAATTCACAAGCCACTTATCAAGTAGAAACTAACTTTATTTTTAGAACACACACACCGCACCACGCTGCACCACACAAGCTCTTCAGGAATTCCCTCAGAGCCCACTGCCACCACCGGCTTCCCACAAGCCTCTCAAACCCCCCCCCCCACTCCTCCTGCTCTTGAGGCCGATTGGCTGGGTAGCGTGGGTGGAGCCAAAAGAGCCCCCCAATGAGCAGCTCCGTGGTCTGAAAGGGCGGGGAAACAGCCCAATGAGCATCACGGCAGAGGAGCCAATCAGCTGGCAGCTGGAAGTTTGCTGGGACCCCTTCGGCTGTGGCTCTCAACAAGTATTGCCCCATCAAAAAGTTAATTTGTCAACAGTGACCATTTTTTTGAAAGCTTGATTTTTAAAAGTCACTTGGACTGGTCTCAGTCCTGTCCCGTGTGTGACTGAAGATAGGTGGCAGAGGTGGACCCTCTGAGAGTCACATGAGAAACATGCCTCTGATCTTCATTGGCCCCTGCCCTATTATGTGTTATTAATTGACCACAATAAGGCAGATAGCCATGGAGGATAGCCCTCTTACCTGCTTCTATGGACTTCCTAAGTGTCCACACACCTCTGGGCCAGTTTGCAAGTGGTCCTGAGGGGTCTCATCTCTGTAAATTGCTGAGAAAAGGAAAATAAGGCAGAAGGTGACCCCAGTCTTTACATCAGCCCTGCTTTGGAGGTCTGGGGTCTCTTCCTTGAGCAAAAAGGTAGGGGTCCACTCTGCAGCACGCAAACCAGGCAAAGAGCTTTGGGGAAAATCCTCTTCTTGGAGTTATCCCACCCCAACCTGTCAGAGAGACCACTGATGGGAATATGGGAATTTGCTTATTTCATAAATACTTACGAATACCTACAATGCCAGGGAGTAAGAGTAGAAGAGACATTGTCCCTACCCATGAAGAGCTTAAATACCAGTAGGGAAGCAAGCAATCACAAATATAAATGGCAAACTTAACTGTGATACATGCTATAAGTGAGCTGGACATGTCTGTGTGAGATTTGACCAGGCAGAGAAATCTGCCCTGAAGCAGTGATGTTTAAGCTGGGGGATAATTGTCCGATTTATGATAACTAAGAGGAAAGAGGAGCTGGAATAGTGTCAGGGCAGCAATGACTGTATATGCAAAGGCGCAATGGCTGCAGAGAGTATGCAGAGTCGAGGTTTTGATGGAGAATAGGGAGCTGGAAGGTTCGTTATACCAAGGAAGTCCAGAGAAGTCAGAACAACAAACACCAACGTGTACTGGATGCTCACTGTGTGCCAGGCACTGTGACAAATGTTTTAAAATTACCTAATTTAAGCCTCACATTTTTACATATGAATAAACTGAATTGCAGAGAGGGAAAACAAACTGCTGGATGGCGCAGGCTCTTACTAAGGGCTCCAGAAGCAATAGGAAGCCCTCAGAGGGTGTTAATCAGGAAGATATATGTTTCAAAAGGATGGTTCAGATCCAAATAAAGCAGAGATGTCCTCCTGCTCAGTCCCTTCCAATTCTCTTTGTACCCCAAATAAAAATATATTTGAAATGTCAATGATATGGAATCTGAAAATAAATGATTATTCCAAATGAAGACCTGAGATAATATCAGTTGAAAACCATGTAAACCACATAATTGTTTTGAGAAAGTGGAGAAAGGAGGGTAACTGGTAATAGCTCTCTCTGCTTTCTGGGAATTATATTCCAAAAGGTTGGATTGAAGATGAGCCTGCGGGGACTACCAATAGTCCCCTACCCCATGCCAAACTCAGTTTGTACTCTGTTTTTACTTGTGTCAGGGGAGCAAAATTTGTTCCTAATGGGCCAAATCCAGGCCATGTGTGTTTTTCTTTGACAGCTGCAATATTTTAAAAATTGGGAAGCTTTGCATAAAGATGTAGACTTCTGGCTTTTCTGGAAGCTCTGGGCCATCATCCTCCCTTGGCCCCATGGCCTGGCACTGATGCACACTCACCCCTCAGATGAGACACACTAGCCCCGTACGTGAGATACCAGGCTCCACCTCATTCTCTTACCTGCTTGGCTCTGTAGACATCTACATTTGTGAGCCCTGGATTGCATTCTGAGATTCTCATTAATTCCGCCGGAGCACTTCAGAGATTCAGGAGTTGGCCAGCAAGTTGGGGCAAAAGGGAGTCGGGCTATAAACACACTGGGGTCATCTTGGCACAAGATTGTAGCTGGGGTCTCCCTGGAGATATAGGAGATATTGGAGCCCCTGCAGGCTCCTAAGCAGGTCTGATTTAGGAAAGTCAGACTAGCAGTGGCATGTGAGGGCAAGAGCCTGGAGGTACCCTCAGTGGGGAGGAGAGTGGCAATTACAAACCTGAGTGATTATTCCTGGATTAGGAACGGGTGCACTCAAAAGAAAGGGCCAGAAGCCAGTGCGAGCTCTCTTAGTTTTTGTTGGCACAATGCAGTGGTTGGAGAAAAAGGTCTAGTCTTGAAAATTCAGCATCACCGGGAGAAAAATGAAATGCAGTAAAAACTACAGTTGGTTAAGAATGGAGGCATTTTTACTACGACACAGCACAATTGTAAAAATTCTCCATGCTCATGCCAAGGGGTAGATGTTGCTAAACCTCTCCCCTGAGTCGGCATCTGAGCGCCCTTGGCGCAGAAGGCTCAACCAGACCTCCTCCTTGGGGCTTACATGAAGCATAGATCTTGCCCAAATGTGGAAAACCTTTAGGGACATTAAAACCATTAGGGATCCGTAGCCCTGACTTGAACCAAGCAGAACAAACAAACCCCTGCCCAAATTGGAACTCACTGGACATCTTTCAGAGATCTCCAAGGGAAAAGGCTACAGCTTTCAAGGGTCTTCGAGTCTTGTTTCGGCTGCCCAGGTCCAGTCTGAGGGGACTTCACATGTGCTTCACTTTGTGTTTTTTTGTAGTATCTTAACACTTCAGTTGCAAGTCTGCAGATAGCTTGAGCCCTGAACCTATAACATATGTGATATCTTTTTTTTTTTTTTTCCTGCAAATGGGATGTTAAAGCCCAAATTAGACCTATGGACGTGTGTTACAAATTCAGGAACTGGGTTGGAAAAGTTCCAGAGAGTGTTCACATTTTCCATGGACAGGGTCTTGGTAAGTTCCCAACCTCAATTTCTATTTTCAATGTCCTTTGTTACTCCTTCCAGCTTAATAGTTGAGGTTTCTATACATATGCCATAGTATAACTTTGTCATACTGTGAGGTCACGGAATCATGAGTTGTACTATTCTGGAGCTGGACTGAAGTCTTTCTTACCCTGCCTCTGGTCTACCTGCAGGAAGTCAGTGCAATGTGGCACAAATGGAAAACACGTGCAGCATGCCCACCACAGCCCTGTCCTAGGTAGGGATGAAAAAAGTGGGAGGAAAGCACTGCTTTTAACTCTAGGAGCTGATGACTTAGTTGACAGAGAGACAAGGTCAACAAGCGGCTGTATTATAGTGTGATATACACGAGAAGAAGTTTACTGATTAAGAATGTGGGGTTTGGAGATAAAGCCAAATCCCAGACCCAAGCACATACACATTGCAAGATCTGGGGCAAGTTGCTTGACTCCTTTCCTCCTGAGTTTCAACATCTTACCCATAAAATGAGACAATTTAGATACTTGTTACAGAGAATTATAATGAGATACAAATATGTGAATTACTGAAGTGATTAGAACATTATTTAAAAAAAACGTGGAGATGGAGCAAAGAAGATACTCAGAAACATCAAGAACTGAAGCTCAGTTGCAAGAGGGTCTCAGGAAAAGGGCGATCAGGGTCAGATTTGGCAGGGAACTGTGAAAAACAGAGTTGAGAGGGGCACTCTGGTATGGGGACATCTGGAGCAGTGTTGGTCTCCAGGGCATGGCAAATCTCAGGAGGACAGGGATGGAGGACAGCAGCTCTCTCTGGCTCTTGCCTTCAGGGATCATTTCTTCTGTCCACATTTACCCCTGACCATGGTTCCAAGGTGTATTAGCCATATTCAGCAACTCATCTGCTCTAGAAGTTCCCTCTGGCCTTCCCAGCCAGCTCTGCTGGATAATCCAAAAAAAATCCCTCTTCTTCTCCACCTTGGCCATGAGAGAGCTGAGGTTTTTTTTTTTTTTATGCAAAATTTTCCTTTCAAAAGAAAAGATATAAAGAATGAAAGGAAGGAAGGGTAGGAGTAAGGAATAGAAGAAGGGAAAGAGAAGGGAAGGGTAAGGAAGGGGAAGGCAAGGATTCACAGATGCACTGAAACAGACAAGTTCAGCAAAGCAGAGACTTACTACCTTGTCTATCAAAAGCAGGTTACAGATCAAACTCACCGGTGGATCTCATTTGTATTACTTCCACTTCTCATTCTCTTCCTTGCTTCTATCCCAAATGTCTAGAGTTGGAAAAGATTAAACCTTCTGTCTGCAAATGTCTTCTGGCATGACTGCCATTGCCCTTTCCAGAACCCTCTGACCTCCCCAAAGAGGGCTCCAGGATTTTGATCCCTTATGCTCTATTTGTTCTGCTCTACTTTGAGATTTCTAAACCTCAGTCCAGAAACTGGCTTCAAAAGCTTGTTGTAGTTAGTCCACCCGGCCTACATGAGTCAGTCTTTGAAACCCTGGGGTACTGATTTGAGCTAATCAAATTCACAGGAAATTGACTTCTAACCCCAAATACCACTTCCTAATTTCTGAGAGCTACATGCATGCAGCTCACTCATATACATCTCAATCACTACATGCATGCAGCTCACTCATATGCATCTCAATCACTGCAAGTATCAGCAGTGACGATTATACTACCATTTATTGAGTCAGACACTAGATGAATATATTGTCATAAGTGCTTTACCAATACTAATCCTCTTGAGACTGGAAGTGTGGTTCTAAAACCAGCAAAAATCTAGTCAAAATCTGCCCTTTGTATTTTTAGATAAAAATCTCCAGATAAAGATTTAGATTTACTGGCTTTTCCACTTACTCATACAACCTCAGTCATCTCTCCTTAATCCCATCTGTCCTTAATCCCTTTGTTTTATTTAGTTTCATGACCAACTTTAAAAGCCACAAATGCTTTCCACTGATAATGTTTGGGGGATGTCTTTGGTACCTGGGGTCTGTAATGAACAACTATAAAACCTACATAGAGTAGCCAGAGGGAATGCTGATTGATGATTGCTCCTTTAGAGGGAACACGGGCTAACCACATGGGACTTCAGGTGAAGAGATTACAGAGTAATTAGATATGATTCACCAGCTGTCAGAAAACAATCTCCTTGCATTTTTGTATTTCCATCTGTAAGTGTAGACAAAAAGGAAATCACTCTGAAAGAAATAATAGACCAATGAGTAATTTGGGCTTCAAAACAGTAAAGGATCCACATGTCTTTTTTTTATATATATATATATATCAATGACCCACCCTTTTCCAACTCTCATGTGCTCATAAACAAGTAAATGTGAACACATGCCCGTGTCAGCCTGCCTGGAGTTTATGTGGAAGTATATGGACCTTGCATTAGTGGCCCAGCCCCTGTGCAAAGTGTTTCATGGACATTCTCTGTAATTCTCAACACAGTCTAGTAATATGGAATTATGATCCCCATTTCAAAGATGAGAAAACAGAGACTGTCATGTTTTAAGTTGGTGCCTTTAGAGAGATTGAGAAGAAAGGTAGTTGATAGCTTTAAGCCCCTATGTTATCTGAGCTCTTCTCTTCTGACCCAAACTGGCCTGCTTTAATCCTTAAAACCAAGGCCCTGTGATTAGGCTTGGTAGAGCCTCTGTTTTACCAGGCTATTAGAGATCTACTTGGTGATCCCAACCACCCCCTCAAACCTCAGAGGTGTGCCAAAGACTCATATATGATCTTTTACTTGTGATGGTGTTGTGATTTGTATATGAGTCAGAAGCTTATGTGTGAGACAATGCAAGAGCATTCAGAGGTGAAGTGATTGGTTTATGAGAGCCTTGACCCAATCAATGAATTAATTCCCTGACAGGATTAACTGAGTGGTAACCAAAGGCTAGTAGGTTATAGCTGGAGGAGGTAGGTCCCTGAGAGTGTGCCTTTGGGGTATATATTTTATATCTGGTGAATGGAGTCTCTCTCTGCTTTCTGATCATCATGAGCTACTTCCCTTCACCACACTGTCTCGCCATGATGTTCAGCCTCCCCTTGAGCCCCAAGGAATGGAACCAGCCTTCTATGGATCATGAGTCCCCAAATAAACTTTCTTCCTTTAGAAGTATTCTTGTCAGATCTTTTAGTCACAGCAGTGAAAAGGCTGACTAAAACAGAGGGGTGTAGGAATATCAGTTTGCACTCTCATCCTGGTGATGTCTTGTTCTGCTACCTAGGTGTTCCCAAGAAGTTGACCTGCTCGGCTCTGAGGAATTAGTCACACAGTTCAGCAACCAGAGAGTGGCTGAGCAGGGATTTGAACTTGAGTCCATCCCATTTCAGAGCCCATGCTCCTGAGCACTCTATTATGGAGCCCTCGGCTCAGGCTTGCATCCCTGGTTTACACAGCAAGTGCTGGTAGCAGTGCAGCAGGAGAGTCACAGCACCAGGTGCAGGCAGCCTGGACTATCCGTGTCCAGCTAGAGGACAACATCTTTCTTGTCTGTACTGCTCAGGACTCAGCCAACAGCTGTCTTTCCATAATCTACGCTGTTTTATACCAAAGTAGAGAGAATCTGACCTGAGGAAGGAAATGTGAGGACCTTCCCAGACTTGTGTAAACCATGTTCGTTTTCTTTACACATTTCACTGGGCTGGCCTCCATCCTTCTCCCCCTTCCCACTGACGTCATGGACGTCATCTCATAGGGCCAAATGGCCTTTCTGATCCCCTGGACCTTGGCCAGGAGGTTGCATAAGGATTCTTCTTGGTCTTTCACAGCACAGAACAACCACATTGCAAACATGATTTGTAAGGGAGCTAAGGGAAAGCAATGGCAATGGAAAGGGAGGGACCAATCCTCTGCACAGTGGTGGATGAATGGATGCAAACTCAACCCAGGACGTGGAGGAATAAGTGATGAACGCCTCCAAGATTGTGGACCTGAAGAAACAAAGGCAGTTTTAATTTTTTTTAACGTGAAAAATTAGATCCAGTTTGAATATCTTTTGTTTTAAATTTTCTTTTGAGTTGTAGATGGACACAATACCTTTATTTTATTTATTTATTTATTTTTATGTGGTGCTGAGGATCAAACCCAGTGCCTCCCACATGCTAGGCAAGTCTCCACCACTGAGCTACAACCCTAGTCCCCAGTTTGACTATCTTGACTTTAAGAGACTGGGACATTCAAGTAAACTCTCCTAACACAAGGGTCTGCATTGGGTCAGAGAGGTCAAAACCAGAGTTATACATTTGCAAGCCATCTGCTAAGCTGTGATGGTTACAACTTGAAATAGGCTTTTTTAGGTTAAGAAAGAGATGTAGGGCTGGGGCTGTAACTCAGTGGTAGAGCACTTGCTTCAAATGTGTGAGGCACTGGATTTGATCCTCAGCATCATATAAAAATAAATAAAGATATTGTGTCTGTCTACAAAGAAAGAAAAAGAAAGATGCAGGGAAGGGAGGAAGAGAAGGAAAGGGGAGAGACTAGGGAATGAAATTGACCAAATTATGTATATGTATGAATATGTAACAATGAATCCCACTACTATGTATAATTATAATATACCAATTTTAATAAATGATAAGAAAGAGATGGACAAACGACTGAGAAGACTGAGTTCAGACCAAGAGGCTGCAAGGAGATCTAGAAATCAGCACCATGTTGGGAGTGTTAAGAAGAAAACCACAGTAGTGTAGTCCTGAGTCCTGAGCCAGGACTTCAGGAAGGTCCACGTTATTGAGCTTAAAGTTTTAGATTATCAAGCTCCCTCCATATAACAACTTTATGGTGATTTTAATGTACCCAGTTACGGATATACTAAATGAATCATTAGCCACTCTGGGATAGCTAATTTTTTTTTCTGTTAAAAGGTGGAATTGACCTTGTCAATAAATATCTTCTACTTAAATGATCAAACATAGTCAAAAAATCATTAACTGCATAATAAAATATACAACAGTTTCTGATAGCCTTGTCCATTACTAATTAGTTACATGATATGGGTTAAATTCACATAGTAAGTATTCAATGAGTACTTGACATAGCCTTTGGTCAACAAATGGCATACTTCGAATCTTACAATCTTCCAGGATTGTTGGTCCCATTTCAATTCAAAAGGTGAAATGAACAATTCTGAGTTTACATGTAAATGAAATTCTGGTACCCAAATCACAAAATATGGTTTAAAGTCAAATTGCTTTGGAATCACATGGGTCTGCTCCCAAATTCTGACCCCACCTCTTAACTACCTGTGAATGCTGGGGCAAGTGACTTTTGTTTCCTTAGCTATAAAATAGAATAATAACTGGGGCTGGGGTTGTGGCTCAGTGTTAGAGCACTCGCCTAGCATGCATGAGGCACTGGGTTCGATCCTCAGCACCACATAGATGTAAAATAAAGATATTGTGTCCACCTAAAACTTAAAAATAAATATTTTTTTAAAAATAGAATAATCGCTATGTTGGCCATAGAGTTTTTTGTAGGACTAAAAAGATACTTAAATAAAATTGTTGCTAGGATGTGATTAACTGAGGGGCAGGTTTCATAAATGTTAGCAAGTAATATTATCAGTACCATTATTGTTGCCTTTTATGGGAAAAGAAAGTTTCCAGGTCCATATATGTTTTTCTCATTAAGTAATTTTGACCTATCCAAAGTCATTTTTGCAATAATATATTCTAAACCAGAAATATTATGGACTGATTTTGTTTTAATTTATAGAGTTTTTTAATGGATACTCATCTTGTCAAGAGTTGAAAATGTGATTATGATAGCAAACAATAAAAAGTTCATTTGTGTATCTACATTTAATTTAATATTTAAGTTTTATATATGTACATATATATCCTTTCTTTAAAACAAACAAATTTTTTAAATTATGATTGTTTGTGATTTGAAATCATGGTTACAGTTACATCTCAGTTTGCCACCTGTTCTTGTCCAACATAGAGAGGTTCAAGTTAGAGCCAGGATAGCAAATAGACAATAAATGTCTGTTGGTCTTGTACAAAGCTCTTCTCAGTTCAATTTTAATTAAACATTTAGTATATTCATATAAAAATAAATGTTCATACATATACATAATTACACCAAAACCAATCACTGTAACACTCCTCTTTATAGAATAATGGGCAAAAACCACATAGTTATTTCAATGGACAGAAAAAGTATTTGACAAAATCCATCACCCCTTCATGAAAAAAAAAATCAACATAAAAATAGAAGGGAACTTCACAAATTGATAAAACCCACAGATAATATTGTGCATAATGATGGAAAACTTCTACCTAATATCAAGTACCAGACAAAGATGTCTACTCCTGGCACTCCCCTCAATGTTATACTGAAGGTTTTTATCTAGGGCAATTATATAAGAAAAAGAAATAAATCCATTCAGGTTGGAAAAGTGAAGTAAAACTACATTATTGGATAGAATGATGCCATAAATAGACAATCTTAAAGAACCACTAAAACTACAAAGCTCATCAAGTTGGTAAGATACAAAATCAGTTGCACTTCAATACATTAGCTATGGATAATCCAAAAATGAAAGTAAGGAAATTCCATTTATAAGAGCATGAAAAAGAACAAAATATTTAGGAACAAATAACAAAGGCTTTTTTTTATGATTTGAAGTTACATCTAAGTAAGGCTTGTATAGTGACTCCTACAAAAAAATCTTCATAAGAAATTTTAAAGGACCTAAATGAATGGAAAAACACCCTGTGTTCATGGATTGGAAGACTCAGTACCTTTGAGATGGTAATACTCCTCCAAAGAGATGTACAATTTCAACACAATATCTAAATTTCAGGGGGTTTTGGTGTTTTGTTGTTGTTGTTGTTGTGGGGGTTTTTTGTTGTTGTTGTTTTACTTTTGCAGAAATTAATGAGATGGCCCTAAAATTCATATGGAATGTCAAAGGACCCAGAATAGTCAGAAAAAAAAAATCTTAAAGCAGATTTCTGACTTCAGAACTTACTACAAATCTATAGTAATCAAAACATTGTGGTGCTGGCACAAAGACTGACATAGAGACCAATGGAATAGAATAGAAAGCCCAGAAATAAATCCTCATATATATGAGTTTAGTAATTTTCAACAAGGATGCCAAGACCCTTCAACAGGGAGGGAACAATCTTTTTGATAAATGATGCTGAAATATTTAGGTATTCACGTGCAACAGAATAAAGTTGGACCCTTACCATACACATACAAAAATTAACTCAAAATGGTTCATAAAACAAATTGGACATAAAACAATAAAACTCTTAGAAGAAAAAAAAACTAGGAAAAGTTTCATAACATTGGATTTGGAGATAACTTATTGGATATGATACAAAAATTCATAAGCAAGAAAACAAAGAATAGACACATTCCATTTCATCGAAACTAAAAACTGTTTTGTACCAAAGGACATTATCAGTAGAGTAAAAGACAACAACAGGATGGGTGAAAATATCTGTGAATTACATATAGTAAGAAATTAACACTTAGAATGTATACAGAACTAAAACCCAACTGTAAAAAAAAAAAACTAGATTCAAAAATGGGCAAAAGACTTGAGTATATTCGCTAAAGAATGTAGACAAATGACTAATAAACACATGAAAAGATATTCAATATTATTAGTCATTAGTAAAATGTTAAATCAAAAATATAATAAGTTACACTTTAAACCTACCAGAATGGATAATCAAAAAGAGAAGGAAGAAAGGGAGGGAGGGAGGGACGGGACGGGAAAGAAAATGTTGACAAGGATGTGAGAAACTGGATCCTGTATGTACATCCCTGGTGGAAGGTTAAATCAGTGCAGTCATTATGGAAACAAATTGAGCATCCTCAAAACACTAAATACAGAGTTACCATATGATTCAGCAATCCACTACCAGGTATAAGCCCAATAGAAATCAAATGTTCATAATGGCATTATTCAAAATAGCCAAAAATGTAAACAACTGAAATGTCCATCATCTGATGAATAAACTAAACATATACACAGAGTGAAATTGGAATTATTCAGTTGTAAAAAGAAATGAAGTACAGCAGCATGTTACCACTTTGATAAACCTTGAAAATATGCTAAGTGAAAGAAGCCAAGCCCACATGTTCTGTGATTCCATTATATGTAATGTCCAATCTAAACAAAGCCATAGGAACAGAAAGAATATTAGTAGTTGTCAGAGGCTGATGTGAGACAGAATTGGGAGAGTTAAGTGAAAGCTAACATGTACAAGTTTATGCATTTTGGGGATGATGACTATATTCTAAAATTGACTATAGTGATGATGGTTACACAACTCTTGGATATATAAAAACTAATGAATTGTACTCTGGTCTCTTGGGAGTTAAATTTTTATTATTATTATTATTATTATTATTATTATTATTATTATGGGCACCACACCAGAGGGTGCAAATTGCAGGTTAAAAAAAACAAAGCAAAAGTTTCCATTGCCTGAAATGGTTTGATACATGCATAACTCCTGAGTCTCGCCATCAAGATTTCTAAGATGAAAGACCCAGAATTCCTTCTTCCTCTTTCAGTTGATGAATTAGCTTTGATGATCAACAGCTAACTATGGAGAGCTGAATAGGTAACAAACATTTGTGTACACTTCCTCATTTTGATGCGCCCATCATCTCTCTGACAGAGCTGTTTAGAACATGCTCAAGGTCATACAGCAAGTAAGTCAGTGACCGCACTGGGCTGCGACCCCAAGTCTGGACGATTCCCAGGACGTCACTCACAGCCTCTGGAGTTCACACCCTTTCAGTGTTTCCTTCTCAGAGAGCTTCCCCCAGGAGTTTGCAGCATCTGAGATTCTAGCCACGCTAAGGAAGAGTGATCATGGTGTGGACAGGGAATGCCCCAAGCTGGGATCAGGGACCTTGAGTTGTCTAAGGTGGCCTCTCAGAAGCATGGTTTTCCAAACTGTGAAGTGTTGAAAATTCATCCCATCCAGCTTGAGCATTGAGTCCCAGCCCTGCCTCACTCACACACCACTGAGAGATATCAGGTTGTCAGCCCTACATGGAGACCAAAGGGAAGAAACCCTTCAAGTCATGTAGCAGGGTGATTTAGGGATGGGTGCTGGGCCTTGGTGTCAGACTGATGTGGCACTGGTTCCATCATTGATCTCAGTGTGATGGTGAGCATGTCTTAACTCTCAGTCTAGACATATTGGCTTTTTCTTTTTTAAGTACTGACTGAGAAATAATACGCTATATTGATTTGTCTTTTTCATGGAAGATTGAGAACAAGCCAGACACATTCATTGCAAGATTGATCTGTTACTCGGAAAACCAATAATGGGTAATGAGAAAAAACTCACCAATTGACTAACTGTTTTCCAAACCCATTACTTCTCTGTTGGAAGCAATTTTCAGCTCTGCCTGAGATAGTGTTTTTAAACCCACTCTGAATCTGTTATATAATGAAATCGATGTCCTTCTCTCTTGTTTTATGTAATTGGAAGTATACCATTAAATGTGCTTTTGAGAATCCAATGCTTTAAAAAAGTGTCTATAAAGTTCATCCAAAATTGATCTATTTTCAAAAGAAAACAGAGTACATAAAAGAAGTGTTTCCTACTTTCTTCCTTAATTGTAACTTGAAGTACTTTTGAAAACAATATTGCCATTTATGAATATATGACCAGTGTAATGCCACATTATGTTCACCCACAAGAATGGGATCCTAATTAGAATAAGTTATATGACATGTATGTATAGTATATCAAAATACATTCTACTATCATATATATCTAAAAAGAATAAATAAATTAAAAAAATTTAAAGGAAAATAATATTGCAGTTTATTAGGAAAAAATGGAACAGCTGGACTAGTTTTTAAACATGGGAAGATTGAAGTTTTGTTCTCTGGGTAAATTTTTCACATGTCACTTTTTTTTCTGATTTATTGTTATATAGAGTGTTTTTTAAAAAAAATTCTTGTATACATGACAATTGAATGTATTTTGATACATCATACATACTGGAGTATAACTTCCCATTTTTCACTTATCACTTTATCTATTTTTTAAAATACTGATATTACTGGGCACAGTGGCACATGCCTGTAATCCCAGCTACATGGGAGGTTGAGGCAAGATTATAGAAATTAATTATATGTTCTATGATTCTATTTCATAGAACATATAATTATGTTCTATGAAACGTAAGTTGGAGGCCATCCCAGGGAACTTAGTAGACTGTCTCAAAATAAAATATAACAAAGGGTAGGGGATATAGCTCAGTGGTAGTACACCTCTGGGTTCCATCCACAGTGCTGAAAAAATTAAAAATATTGTTATATGTGCATTATAAAAAGTTAAGCAATAGAGCCATGTAATGTATAGACACTATTACTAGTTTCATGTACTGGATAGATATCAAACATAAACCTGTATTTATAAAATGCTTTTTCTCCCAGTACGATCATATCTCACTGCTCTAAATTTGCTTTTCTCACCTTGTGATTTTTTTTTTCAATTTTAGTACAGATTAATTTCCCTCACTTTGTCTAGATTTTTTTCAAGAATTTCTTTCGGATAAAATCTTAGAAGTGGAGTTGCTAGGACAAATGAATTGCATGCTTGAAGAAAACTGTGTCCATTTTCCCTTTGCTCCACCCCTGACCCACAGACAGTGGGAATGAAAGATAAAGCTTCAGAATCCGGGCCATGTGACAGCTTTTTCCAGGTTTTAATAGAATATAATTTACAATTATGATTGAAAGGTCGCTCAGCTTGGGAAGGTTCAGATTTCTGCAAGGTCCTGCCTAACTCTCCAATCTCATTCCTTACCTGGAAAAGAAAAGGGGTGTGTGTGTGCATGCACTTGGCACTCACACGCACATGTGAAAGAGAAGAGAGAGACAGATACAGAGAGAGTCACAGGCACAACAGGTAATCAGGGGACTGTGTCTCCTCTGCAGAACACCTCTTAAAATGCTAAGCATGAAAGAGGGCAGATCTTTTGTTGTAGTCAGATCGAGATTTAAATTCTAGCCTCATCTCATAGAAGCAGGGTGTCTTTAAGTAAATTACTTAACATTTCTGACCTCTGTGGAGTAGGAATAATCACATTCATCTTCCTGGGTTTCTCATGGGAATTAAATGTGTTACTTAATTCCAAGGGATAATTAATGGTGAGGAGCAAGAGCTAGGTGAATAGCTATTGTTAAAACACTAGAAAAGGATGACAAGCCAAGAGCATCCTGATGAGTTAAGTTTTGAACACTTTTAAAAATATTTTTATTTTATTTTGTAGATGGACACAATATCTTTATTTTATTTTTACTTGGCACTGAGGATCAAACCCAGTCCTCATGCATGCTAGGCAAGCACAGTACCTCTGAGCCACAACCCCAGCCCAGTTTTGAACACTTTTGCAGGGGAAAAAAAAAAAACTTGCAGAAGTTGCCAACATTCTAGTTCACGTATGCTGTGTAACATCCTCCCCACCCACATTCTGAAACCCTCTTCTGATTTTCATCATAACACTTTTATCACCTTCCAACATGCATTATCACTCCTATACTTTTTAAAAAATATTTTTGTTTTAGTTGTAGTTGGACACAATACCTTCATTTTACTGAGGATCAAACCCAGGGCCTCGCATGTGCTAGGCAAGCGCTCTACTGCTGAGCCCCAGCCCCAGCCCCTCATATACTCGATTTATTGTTTATGTGTGTCTTCTCCAGATGTTCTATATGAACAAGGATCATTTTATTAGTCACTAAATCCCAATATCAGCGTAACCTTAAAGCAAAGATTGGCACATAGTAGACACTCAAAAGAATGGATTCATTTCTCCTTAGAATTTCTTTTTTTGTTTTGTTTTTAATATATATATATCTTTTTTAGTTGTAGATGGACACAATACCTTTGTTTGTTTGTTTGTTTGTTTATTTATCTATCTATCTATTTATTTATTTATTTTTGTGTGGTGTTGAGGATGGAACCCAGGGCCTCACACATGCAAAGCAAGTGCTCCACCACTGAGCTACAACCTCAGCCCCTTTCCTTAGCATTTCTTAAACCCATTCAGATATACTGGCTGCTACTAAGGCTGGCCCCTGGACACTGAGCAAGCCCAAGATAGCTCAGCCTTGGCTTAGGGTAACATGGAGTACTGGGCCAGGAGCCAGAATCTTCAGGTTCTCTCTCAGCCTTTGCCAGTTCCAGAACTCACCACTCACAAGCTGGATTCCTGGGCAAGCCACATAACAGCTTGATTGAAGCTTTATAAAAAAATAAAAGCATCAATTCCTACCTGTGGTAGGAGCAGTTACTCCTTCACATTATGCAGAGATTATATGAGAGATTATTTATAAACTCTAGATATAATATGAAGCTGTTAAACTCCAGGACTGCAAAACCCCAGCATATGGTTTCCCAAAGAAAGAACTTGGAAGACTCAAAGGAGGAGGTTTGGACATTTTATTACTCGCATGTTCCTTGGCAGTGGCTGGCCAGTATAACAGGGAGGGCTGCCCCTCATCTATAAGCAGGGGAGTATATACAGGGTGGATTGTGTGCCAGGTCATTCTGTTTTGATCCCTACCTAATGACTGGAAATAAAGGAAGTGGGCAGTTTCCTCTTCCTTACCTACCATAGCACATTCTTTGAAGTCCTTCTTCTCTCACCACTAAGAATAACAAGCCTCCCCAGGAACCCATGGGTATGAAACACCAAGAGAGACATAGCAAGAAACCCCAAATGCTTTGACTTTTGGTGGGCACCAAAAAGCAAAAGGAGAAATAAATGCAAAGCAGAAGGTTTTTCTGGACTCTAGCCCAAGCTGAAGGTTCTTGGATGGGATCAGGATCTGAATCAGTATTGTTTTCATAAGTGCTAAGCCTGGAGGGTAGAGGGTTCCCCAAAGGCACTAGAAGAACAAGTATAGGAAAAGCACTAATCAATACCTGGGTATTTGTGGGTTTTGCAATTTGTGTACAACCCCTAGGAATGACAGCTAATTAACAAGGTCAAGGGCTGCTGAGCTGATCACCAGAGAACAAGGGAGGAGAAGAGGACTCTATGGTCTGGTAGGAGGGCTCTGGGGGATGCTTCATCTTCTCAGAGTAGCACTCTTCAAAGGAAGACTTGGTGTGGGCTTCCTGTCCCTTGAGATGCCAACATCCATGGAAGACCCAGAAGTCTAGGATGCATCTGTGTTTAGTTCTTCCCGCCACTCCTGTCTGCCTTTGTTCCTCCATGAGACTCACTCATTCTCTAGATCCTTCTGGAAAATGAAGCTTCCTTCCGTGTTTTCTCGAGCAGTACCCTGCCTCTCTTAGTATAAGCTTCAGCCATAGGGAGCAACTTGCAATTTCCTAAATAAGCCACCGCCCTCTCATCCTTGGACCCTTACACAGGATTCAAGCAATGGGGCAAACTAAGCTCTTGAAATCACCAATCCCTTAGGCACCATTTCTCCCATTGAGAATTGTGGAGTGTGATAAGAACACTTTTCAGAGACTGTGATTGCCATGTAAAAGACACAGAGACAGACAGCAAGGTTGAGGAAGACTATGTCACACTATGTTTCCCCCATGGGAATTATTAAGGGCTTTGAGAAACCCGACAGTTAAAAAAAAAAGGGGGGGGGATCTGTTTAGCTTCATTTAACTCAATATTTCCCCTAAATTACTAACAAAAGAACCGTGTTTTGTATGAATCCAGTGCAATGCACTTTGGAAAATACAGGTTTATAGCATTGGGACATTTTTATAAACTCCCAGAAAGGGTGGCAGAGGGCTCATCTGAATTTCTATATACTATAGTATCACGTAGTTGTAACACGGTTGAAGTGACGATGGTTCCATGCTGATCGAGAAACAGAGCTGTCAACCCTGTGAGTACCTTTGAGGTCATTTACCAGATCTCCCTTTAAAGGACAAGGAACCTATTTACACGAAAATCTCTTGAGCTGTATCTACAGACTAGAATGCCAGTGTGACAATATGCTGAGTGACCAGGAACATGAGTTCTGGAGTCAAAAAGACCCTGCTCAGGCACCATCTCTCTAACTTACTACTTCAAGGACCTTATGTGAAGGGTAATTCTCTCTATGTCCTGAATTAATCCATAGAAAGCACTTAGCACAGGAAGCTTTTATTTAAGCAGGGAATTGGAGTCACTTTGTCTCATTATACACAGGTCAAGGCTGTGACAGTACCTGGAAAGAGAGCCCTATTCTGCTATAGAGTGACTATTAACAGAAGACCAAGGGGCTGAGAGCACTGACTGTCAATGAGGTGATATTTTTATTTAGCAGAAATTTTCTAAAAATGCTTTCACAAGGGAACTACATAATCATGGGCTCTAGGAACATTGCTATACACATGGAGGAAGGGTCAGGTGTCACAGAGTCTTTAATCCATCATCAGGTGTCCTGTGTTGTAGATAGGGAGGTGGGGAGGTGACACACAGCTGAGCACCATGGCAACGTAGCATGTGAAGAGGAAGAAGGAGAGCCCAGCAAGGAAATAAGTGGGACATGATAGCTGCTAAACGTGTGGAACTTGACAGACAGAAAATTGTGTTCTGAGAATATTTTTGGGACTTTTCTCTATGGTGCATGGTATAAAATCCCTGCATAATCCTGCTTTAAGGAAATCTACGTTAAAGGCCTGCATGTGTTTCAAGACCTCTAGCTCTAATTTGTGTTTCCTTTGAGTGTAACTGGCGTGCTTATACTGAGATACATGGGGTCACCAGATTTATTAAAGTTACACTAACCAGGCTTCTTTTTCTTCTTTTATTCAGTTTTTTTTAGCTCTCTTTTATTACTATTTCTCACCAGTCACTGAATTTGTCATTCATTGTAACAGCATGTGATTAATATCTCAAGATGTATTGCTACTTGCAATATATCATCTTAATATTCTATATTTTATTGCATTATCTCTTCTCTAATATATTAGATAAGTAAGTGACTGTTTCATAAGATTTGGGAGTTATTTTTATTTCCTCTGTAAAGTTCTGTATTTTGAAATTGTGTCTTGGAGCTGATTACTTCTGAGAAGTGTTCCAATATGTAGATAATTCCATTGTACATAAATTATCAGTGTCCAGAAACTGCAACCTGCCTCTGTCATTGGGCCACATTCTGATGCAATTTTCAGGAAAGCTAGTCACTTTCTAAACTATTTAGAAAATTGGAGAGTGAAGCCAAGTTGGCTGGATTGGGGCATTTGCCTTATTTTACATTTTTGGAATCTGAGCTTAGAGAAAACCCAATATATTTTGGTAGTTCCCACTTTTTGCTGCAGTAGATTTTTGGTAGTTTGGTCCAAAATGTGGACAAAATGCTTAGAATACATTCCTTATTCACTTATTTGCTTTTCACAATCAAGGAGAATGTTTGTTTGTACACTACAAATTTTATAGCGAAGACAAAACAGCAAGTTTTGCTTGAAACATGTTTACAAGTCCAACTTGCATCAGTAGAGAGCAATGTCACTCAAACTTTAAAGAGTTTGTGCTTTTTTTTTTTGCTACCGGACTGAAAGCATTCCTCAAAAGGGGGAGCAGCTCATTTAATCAAGTAGCAAATACTATCAAGAACTTCCTGTGCAGAGTTTCAAAGGCCGTTAGGCTGCTTAAGAAAGGATGAGTTGAGGGGAAAATATCAGAGCCCAGAACATCAGCACAGGTGTCCTGTCAACATAGTGGTCGCTTTGTTTTGGAAATTGGGGGGAGGGGGGGAGAAGGACTTCAGAGCTCAGTAATTCAGAGAGAGAGAGAGAGAGAGAGAGAGAGAGAGAGAAATAGAGAGACAGAGACAGACAGACATAGATTTGGAGTGATACTTCCAAAGATTTCTGCAATGGAGAGAGAAAAAGAATCCTGGAATACTGAGGAGATCTGAAGGTCAAGGAAGTCCTTCTGTGGACATCACTATTACCCAGAATCCAGTTCTGATGACAGGTTGGTGGCCAGTAGCAGTGTAGTCAGAAGAAAGATGGACTTTATTTTAGCAAGGGGCAGTTAAGGGTTTTGTAAGAAAAGGAAGGGACGTAGGAAAGGTTTAGGGCAAATAACATGTGCAGGAGACTCCCAGGAAGGTCTGCAGAGAAGGAAAGGCTTGCTTTGTTTGGAGAAGGAGGGCAGTTTGGACTCTAGGGCAATATTTCCTGAAGAGGTTTCAAGGACACTGACCACACAGAATGATGTCGTAGATACTATATGCAGCGTGGCTCTGGGGAGCACTAGGTTAAGCTGCTGTAAATGAATTCTTTGTTACAGGGCCCATGAGAGCTCGTGACAGTGCACCAGTGTGCCTCATATTTCTCCAGGAAGAGATGTGTGACATGAATCTGTGACATGAATCCCTGACTTTCATGACCACAAAAATGTTTTTTCTTCCAAGTACCAGTCTTCTGAAGATTATACTTGGGGAAACTCTGTTCTAGGGCGCATCATAGATTTTTCGAAGTTTGTTGAATGAATGGATAGATGGTTAAGTAGATGAATTAGTGAAAAAGTGAACGTGGTACAGGCAGGAATAAAGAGGCAGACTGGGAAAGTGTCAAAATAAAAAGAAAGCATGTATGACTAAGAGAATTGTTTTGAGCCTAGGAATTCCTACCTTTGGTACTTCTATCTAATGTACCTGCCACTTTCTCTTCTGCTTCTTTCTGCCACCTTCTCCCTTCCAGTTGTAGACCAGGGAATAAGACTGATTTATTTAAATACATTTTATTAACCATTTCTTCCTTACTTTTATAGGTAGTCCTACTGCATAGAATTGGCAGAATATACCATGAAGCTTTAAACCTTGTGTTCAGAGGGGTCCCCAGGTCACCTAATGCTTACATGAAATAAGCACATTACATGTATGACTTTCCTTCCATTTCCATTTTAATTGTCTGTACCCTCACCTACCCTCACTTCTTTTCCCTTAGCAAAGGAAGATAAAGAAGCAAATGGTACTCTACAGAGTGTTATAGTGAACTGGTTGAAGAATGATATGCCAGAGTAATAGTGTTTCTAAAAATGGAAAAGTATGCCCTATCCCCACTTCATGGAGGTGGGAGGACAGCAGGACAAATATCAGAAAGGTCTCCAGATAAGCAAGATAGTATACCCATCAAGGATTTGGCTAAAAAACCTGCAAGGTTTTGAATGGCTCTCAAGCAAGTGTCTGTTGTCAGGGATACCATCCCTCGTGTAACCGTGACTTCTGTCACTTTATTTCAGAACGCCAACCAGGTACCTCTATGGCCAATTCCAATGCCTTCCCTTCAAGTTCAGCTGGAATCAGCAAGGAACTGATCGATCTGCAACCCCTCATCCAGTTCCCAGAGGAAGTCGCCAGCATCCTGACAGAGCAGGAGCAGAATATTTACCGAAAGGTCCTGCCAGTGGACTACCTTTGCTTCCTAACCCGGGACTTGGGTACACCGGAATGCCAGAGGTCCCTGCCGTGCCTCAAAGCGTCCATCTCGGCGTCAATTCTCACCTCTCAGAGTGGAGAGCACAATGCCCTTGAGGACCTTGTGATGCGATTCAATGAGGTAAGAAGCCACTCTTGGCTGTTTTTAAGTGTATCTCTTCTCTGATTCCAACTGCCTCCCACCGCTTCCATGGGGGCTGCTGCTTTTCTCCAGGTAGTGAGGTGACCACACTATCTTCTTCCCTTCACTGCACTCTGCCTGCCCTTGTGTCTGATGGATCTCATATCTCCATTCCCTGTCACTGTTGAGGACGCCAATTCTTCTCCCTTTGGACAACCAGATTTTTCAACCGCTAGACACCACTCTGCCCAGTCCCACCCAAGGTTTTAAGACTGGTGTCTCAATTTTGATTTTCAGCAACAGGATCCCTGGTCACACCTGTCTAGCCCACTCCCCCTTTCCCACTGTCAGGACCCCTCAGCAGAAACTTAAAAACCAACACGACTGGGAGTTCCACACATGGGAAACTATGGGAAATTTGTCCCACTCCTCTCTCTGCAGCCCATGAAAATTCTCAGCCCCAAAAGTCACTCATTCCACAACCTCTGAGACCAAGCCAAAAGTCAGTCCTAAAGAGGACAGATGTGACTGGAGTCTGGGAACATTTGAGATGGAGCATCTCTATGGGGTTTAGGGATTCCCAGAGAGGAAAGAGTCAATGGCTGGCATTCCTGTGGCCCTGGAGCAAGGAGGAGGGACAGGGAGGACAAGTGGGTTTCCATGCATACTGGAGGCTGGGCATACTACAATTTGAGGCTTAAAGGACTCTGTCTGTCCATAGTGTAGCCATAGACTGAATTTTCTGTTCTGTATTTTGTTTTAAACCTAATGTGTTTTTCCTTGAATATTAAAACACAGAATTTTAATCTGGGTATTATTGGTTATTGATTGGTTTAATTCTACAGACAGAGTAGTATCTTACTTTAGTCAGTTAGTAAATTCTATCTAATGCTGCAAGGACAACCAGCAACAACAGAGGATCCTGTTGTTGTTCTTTTTAGATGTTCATGACAGTGGAGAGTATTTTGAAATATTATTCATATGTGGACTATAACTTATTCTAATTAGGATCCATCAACCTTTGTTACTTTGTAGCTCATTTTACAGCCTCCAGAGCTTGCTGGTGAAGACTCTGGTATTTAAATGGTAGGCCCAATGGATGCAGAAAGTGTGAGAGACTGAGCCCAACAATCAGTTCCATGTCTAGAGAGACCAGCCGTGTTCCTCAAAAAGACACTTGTCATCCCTAGGAGAAGCTGGTACCCATCTCCTGCTGTAATACCAGCCACTTTACTTGGACCACTTACCAGTGCCTCACAGCAACCTTGGATGACAGACATTGTCGTGAGCCCCACAGTACCACTGGGGAAACTTAGGTGTGAGAGACAGTTTTTTGCTCAAGGTTACACAGGTGGTGAGTGGCAGTTGTGAGTTTCAAACCCTAATAATCAGGCCCCAGAGCCTGGGTTTTGAACCACTGCAGTACCTTGCCTCTCACCTGCATCAGGACCCACCCCAATAGGGTATTAGACAGAACTCTGGGAGTGCACAGAGCGCCAGCAAACAGCACTGCCCCAGAGTTGTTTTTTAAAACGAATCTCCTGACATTCTTGACTTTCCTTACCGATAAAAATGGAGTGGAAAATGAAAGTTCCCGTAAATGGAGAGATTTTATTGGTGTATTTTACTGCATTTTGTGAATTATTTTAAACTTCCAGATCTACTCTCACAACTTTAGGACCCTATTCTTGTCTTTTTTTTTTTTTCTCAAATTGACCTGAACTTTAAAGCAAATTGCCAGAACTTTTAAAATCTAATTTTAAAGTAAACTTGGCTTTCTTCCACTCACTGCCATAACCTTGGGAATCAAAGATGAATCAGTGATTTCACTAATTCAGTGCTGGTGATGATCTGAGCCACAGCTGGGTTGGGGCATGCTTTGGACTATCTCTGAAAATAGTTTAGCTAAGCAACTTCGGAACGTAAACAAGATTTCTGGGAAAACACTTAAACTACTTAAAAGAACAGACTGTTTTCAAGTATTCTCAAGGATCTATTTTCATACAAATTGTGGGGATGCTGATTAAAAATCAGTCTTAAGTCATCATAGTCCAAACCCAAACGATCTCCACAAGACAACACTGAGATAGCTAAATTCGTGTGTGTGTGTGTGTGTGTGTGTGTAACTAATTAAAATTGTAATGACAATAATATAAGAGAGATCAGTAGGAGTAGAGCAAGCCAGTTAGGGGAGGGAGGAGGAAAGGATGGTATTAGGAAATGAGATTGATCAAATTATGTTATGTGACTGTATAAATATAGCATAATGAATCCCCACTATTATGTATAATTATAATGCACCAATTTAAAAAAGAAAAAAATCTTTTCTACATTAAAGTATAAAAGCTGTATTACATTAATAGATAATTTTTAAATTCAGATTTGCACCTCTTTAGAATGGTCTTGCTTCCAAATTATCATGGCTTTCCACACTGCAAAGAAGGGAAAAGAAAGGAGCATGCATCTATTTAGTAGATGGTCTCTCCGGACTAGACATTTTCACATTTTCTAATCTCATTTCATCCTATGACAGTTGACTTTATCTTTGTGTTGCAGATAAATAAAGTGAGGGTTAGACAGCAAATAAATAATGATAGTGTTGGATTTTGACCCATAGAGTAAAATAAATATTTCTGAGTACATACTGATATAAATAAATATCAAACCAATCAATCATCAATCAAGGGGGCATAGGTCTTACTATAGATAAGAATTCCAATTAATACATGGAGGATGAAGGGGGAAACAGGAAATCATCATTAAAACATGACAGTAACAATTATTGTAGGCAAGAACCACTGATGAACTCTAAAATTATTGGGTGAAAATAAATTTGATGAGAGACAGGATATTTGCATAGTCTCAAAGCATCTCTCTACCAGATACTTATTAATTACAAAGGGAAAATAGTACAGTGGAGAAAAACAGCAGCAGACACCGCCTCAACCAAGGGGTCAAAGTCAACGTGCCAGTAATAATCATCTGAGCCCCCTGACAGGATGCGCTAAGAGGGGTGAGACACCCTCTCATGGCATTCTTGTTAGAAGTGCTTACCTTAATCTAATCATGAAAGCATCAGGATATCCCAAATGCAGGGACATTCAACTCTTTTTTAAAAAGTGGCAAGGTCATAAAAGATAAGAAAAATACAAGGGACTGTCAAAACCAGAGGAGAACAAGGAGATATGACTACTTAATGTGTTGTAGAATCCTATTGATCCTGGACTAGAAAGAAGACATGTATGGAAAAACTGGTAATAACCTATGAAGGCTTGTAGTTTAGCTAGTATTACTATATCAGTGTTGATTTCCTGTTTTTAAAATGTTTTTATTTTTATTTTTTGTAGTTTTAAATGGACAGCATGTCTTTATTTTATTTATTTTTATGTGGTGCTGAGGATTGAACCCAGGGCCTCATGCATGCTCGCCAAGCGCTCTGCCACTGAACCACAGCCCCAGCTCTGATTTCCTGGTTTTCATACTTGTATTATACTTGTGATAGATTTTAACATTAAGAGAAGCTGGGTGAAAAGTATACAGGAACTATTTGTGTATTTGTGTGTGCTATTTTTGCACACTTTCTGCAAATCTAAAATTACTTCAAAATAAAAAAGTTTTAAAATAAAGTAATGAGCTCAGAGAGGTCGAGTTCCTTGTCCCAGGTCACAAGTAGCCGTGTGGTTATCACAGTCCAGATCTGTCTTCTACAGTCTATCTTTTCTTACCCAGCAGTCTCTCTACTTGTTAACTGATCAAGTTTAAGTTTATAATAAAACTAGGATTGCAGACGTAGAATTTAATTAGACTTGGGTGTCTCTTTCTACTTTTTCCTAAATCCCCTGTGCAGTCTGTCATGTCCTACTCCTCTGTTTCTCTTTCTATCCAATTTCCTACTACCTAGACTTCTGCCATCCCTCCCTCATTCATTTATTCACTCACTTGAGGCATATTTATTGTGAACCTACTAGGCTGTAACCTTTTCTTTTTTCTCATTGGTGCATCAAACGTTTTTTTAATTAAGAAATTAAAAATATTTAATGGAACTTGATAACATCATCAGCCCACAACTGGTCCGTTAAGTTGGATAAACAAAATAAAGGCACTTTCCTCAAAGGGAGGGAAAATGTCTAGTCCTTGGAATGTTATAGAGAACATCAGCCCTGGAGCAGGAGTGCTGGTCACGCGGGGGAGACCCGTGTGCATTTGTCTGTGCCTTCAGTCATTCTGCTCCCGTTTATTCTGCACTTTTTAGAAGGAGAGCAACGTGGTGGATGTTCTCTCAGGAAAGTAAATAACAGTCTGCGGCTGCCAGGAGCTACCAGGCGCGGACACAAATAGCTACCAAAAAAGGCAGAAAGTCGGGCAGTTGTGAGTGGCACAGACAGTGCAGCTGAGGCGTGGAGGTGGGTGATCAGAACTCCTGCTGAGCTCTGGCGTCTGGTGCTGGGCCTTTAGAGGTGGGAAGGATCCCCGGGAAGGTCAAGGGGAAGGGAAACACTGAGAGAGGAAGACGACCAATTTTTGTCATGAGCAAGACTGGTGGCTTAGGGAGGCAGCTTGCTCTTGCTTTTCAGCAGAACATGATCCTGAGCTGGGAGTTTCCTACATTCTACCACCTCTTCACATGACCACTTAACTGTAAAGAGGGGAATAGGAAGAGAATTCCTGATGCTTTGGGGGCAGGTTGTATAATGTTTGTTCTTAGAAAAGTAAAGCTAAAATGCAGTTCAAGGTATGACCATGAAATAATTGAAAAGGTTTAGCTGACATTAAGGAAGGCCAGGAAAGAAATCATTAAAAATCAGTTTGGACGGTGGCTTGGAAGCAGTGTTTCTCTCTGTCCCCTTCTCCTGCCTTCCAAGACTGCGGTATGCCTTAGAGATGCTTCTTACAGGCGGTCTCTCTTTCTCCTTGAAAATAAACAGAGACCCATGGGAGGGGGCAGTTCTCAAGCAGGTGGGAGTCAAAATCTGTGCTGGGGGCAGGCCCAGTCCTGGGTTGCTTGGTGTGGGAGACCGGTCTTCCTGAACCCTCTTAACCTGAACCCATCTCTCTCTAGCTGTATTCTTGACCTGAGGCTCCAAGGAGCCAGTGTTCTCTCTCCCTCTAGTTGAGCAACCTCTCTTCTGCCCACCCACGAAGTATCTTGCTTTGACAGTCTCAAAGCATCTTGTTCTTTCCCGCCTCCTTTTCCTTCCTCTATCCAGCCTCTACCTCTAGCCCGCCCTCCTTTTGATCTTACTTTTTAAAAATTCCTCTGACAATAAATTCCAGAGCCTTTTATCTTTTCTAGAAGAAACAGAGAGGCATTTATTTTTGCCTGTGTCTTTTTGACCAAAGAGCTCACAGGCAGCCGAGAAGAGATAAGAGGCAGCTAGAGACTGAAGTTCACCCCCTCGCTTGCTTGCCTCTTTTTCTCAAGGAGAGGATTCGGGGGCCACAGTTCCGAGTCTCCAGTCTTCAAGCCTCGTGCCCCCTTCAGATAGCCTCTTCCCTGTTGTGACTGCCTTAGGATCTTTGGGGTTGGAACTTTTCATTTTCTGCATCTACAGCTGGTCCTTAGGATCTGTCACCAAAGTGACTCTTTGGCCCCATCACCTGTCACGGCCTACACCACTGCCAGGTACTCTTCTAAGTCACAGATAGTTGACTTTTTTTCAGCTTCAAGAGGCCATTAGCAAGTTCACTTTTTCCTATGCCTTGAGAGGACAGTCAAGTGGTTCTTGGCAAAACCATTTGTGTAGGCTCCTCTTTCAGACCAGCTGGTGCAAGGGCAGGTTGTGAGCCTGAGATTGAGGTCCACCCACAGCAACATGGGAACCCCAGAAGCCTCTTCAGGCCTGTGGCTCTGGATCCTGCTGGTCGTTCCCCACCCCTGTTATGGGCAGTTGGCGGGAACATTAATCAAGCTGCTTCCGCCAGCCTCACAGACGCAGGCAGCCCAAAGCCACGCTCACTTGTTGCTCGTTCCTGCCATCTGGTAGGTTTCACCAGATGTTGGTTCAGCAGTTTAAAGGCCACTCCATCCATAAAGAATGCCAGGATGAAGCTTAGCTCCCCGGGAAAGAACAGTAAGAATAAGTAAATCATCTGGCCAGAGAAAAGCCATTTAAACTGGGTCCTTCCCGCCAGAATCCCTCCCGTATATACTTCCCAATTGATGATGACCGGTTTGGCACATTGCAGCATCTAGGAGTCTGCCTGGTCATCACTCAGGAAAGACCATTTCTGCACAGAAGGCAGAAAGCAGAGCATATTATAGTGGTCTGGACAGGGACAGTGTCCTCATGTCCAAATACGTTCCTTCACTTGAAATGTTTTGGAAAAAATAATAGTTCTGAATTTGTATATTGAACTGTGTTAAGAAGAGTTTCCTATCAAAGCTTTCTTCCCTTTTTATAAAAGCAGACAGCCCAGCAAATCATCTGTTACGGCAGCTGTTTAGACTTTCTTCCTTCAACAGGAGCTCATGGGGTAAAGTGCAAATAAAGGTCCCAGGGGAAGAGAAATCTCAGCTCACCCTGGAAGATCTCATTTCTCCTTCACAAAAGCTTGTGTCCCCAGAGGTGCACCTCTGAGAGCAGATGTTGCATCCTTTCCCTAGACCACTTCACTGCATATGCCTAGGTTAACAGACATTTCACTCCAGAGTTTCTACACTAGAAAACCCAGTAGGCTTGGCCAGGAGTGGTGGCACATGCCTGTAGTCCCAGCACTGGGGAGACTGAAGCAGGAGCATCTCTTGAGTCCAGGAATTTGAGACCAGCCTGGGCAACATAGCAAGACCTTGTTCCCCATCTCAAAAAAAAAAAAAAAAGAAAAGAAAGAAAGAAAAAGAAAATCCAATATGCAGTTACTCCACAGAGGCTCAGTCTTGCAGTGAAGCATTCTAAGAGCAAGCTTAGTTGAAGCTGATTGACAGTAAATCATGTTTCATGGTTCGTGGCACTCTGCACCCCTGGACTCCCCTCATTTACAATAACACTCAGCAAATGGCAGGTGAGAAATAAGAGAAGCACGATGGCACCTCATCATACAGGGTACAACTCTGGAGTAAGGCTGCCTGGGTACTAATCCCCTTTCCCAGCCGTCTAACCTGGCGCCAGTTTCCTAATCTCTCATCTTTACATGAGAGTAATAATAGTGCCTACCTCAGACATTTTATATGAGTAGTCAGAGACATGACATTTAAAGCACTTAGCAGAGACCAAAGGCACAGTGAGGGTTCAATGTTAGTCACAAAAAAAGAAACTAAAATAGCTGCATTTTCAAAATAACCAATGATATCAAATTCCATTATAATTTTGCTATGATGATAATCACCAACCACCACTTAACAGGTGGTTGAGGCACAGAGAGATGAAGTAATAATCTATGGTTTCCGAGTGAGGATTTCAGTCAGATATTCTGACTTCCAGATCCAACTGCTCATTGATATTCAATCAAGAGCTGAAGGGTCTTCTGCCTGAACTTGGTTCTCTTACCCTGAATGAAATAATTTTCTTCACAGCAAGACTCCACACCAGAGTCCTGGAATTCTTGAGGAATTCAACCTGTGTAATGCTGTTGACTTCCTTTTTGACTTCAGCCCTTGAAGTCCCTTTCTGATGTTGAAAATGTAGCACTGCCTTGGAATTAAGAGACTGGTTCTTGAAATGGGGAGGATTTATTGGAAGCACATTTTATTCTGTTTAAAGCACTCATCAAGTTAACATTGCAATCCTGAGACTGGTCGGAATAAGAATGGATCCGGTGGAAATTGGCAAATACGTAAGGATTTTGACATATGTGAACAATATTATTACTACTATGATCATCATTATTATTATCAGAAATGCTAAACATGACTCAGAGAAATAGTATAGCAGCTCCCCAAGGCCCATCTCCTGGGCCATTGGGTCACTTAAATGACCCTGAACACCATGGGAAAGACTGGGTAAACTTCAGTCAGATACTGGAGTTTTGGAGCCTCTTTCCAAGACTGCAGTAGCTAACCCTATTAGGATGTTGGATTCAGCTCTTTGAAAAGCCACTGTCTGCACATGTAAGAACCAAGGAGGAATGTATTTACATTTTGCCAAGGATCTGTATCTCCCAAAAGACTTAAACATGCATAAATCCAGTTGCCTTCTCAGTATTTCCCCTGGGTGTTTGTTTTTTTTCCCCCCATTAACAACTTATGTACTAAATGCTTAAGTACTAAATGTGCAGTATGGTACAGAAAAAGAACAAGACAGGCAAAGCCCTTGCCTTCACAAAGTTAAGGTTTAATAATGTCTAAAAAGCATCTCAAACCTAGCTAGAATTCTGTTCCCCAGTTGACATAGCACCCAGTGTTTTCCCTGCTCATCCAACTCAACCATCCTCCCAACCTTAGCCAAAATCTTCATGTCTTCCCAGGCACTCAAGTCAACAACCTAGGGATCATCCTTGGGCTTTCCTCAAACTCCCAACCATCTTTACCATCAGCAAGTCTCATTAGCTTGATGATACATCCTGAGTTTGATCTGTCTTTGACATTTCACCTGCCACCACCTCATAGCCAGCCTTCCACAGGCATGTGTATAATCCATTCTCTGCCTGCAGCCAGAATGGTCTCTCTTTTATTTTTCATTTGTTTTAATTAGTTATACATGACAGCAAAATGCATTTTGATTCCTTGTCCACAAATGGAGCACAACATTTCATTTCTCTGGTTATACACGATGTAGAGTCACACCATCTGTGCAATCATACATGTACCTAGGGTAATAATGTCCATCTCATTCCACCATTTTTCCTACTTCCTTGCCCCCTCTCCTCCTTTCACTCCCCTCAGCTCAATCCAAAGTTCCTCCATTTATCCCAGCCCCCCCATAATGGATCAGCGTGAGTGATCTCTTATGAAAGTCACCCACTCTGCTGAGCCTCCATAGTGGCTCAAGACCTTGCGTATTTGCTCCCGTCTACTTCTCCCACCTAACTTCATGCTGCTCTCCCATCTCTCTGGCTGTGATCCAGCCACACAGATCTTCATTCTGTTTGCTGAACATGCTGAGCTAGTTTTCTCCACACCACCTCTGTACTTGTTGTTCCCTCTGCCTAAGACCTTCTTCCCCAGGTCGTACCACAGGGCCTGACTTCTCTTGATCATATCTTAGTTCAAAACTCCGCACTTGCTTTTTTTTTTTTTTTCCTATCTCCTTAGACTAGAAATTTTTCTACTTTGTTCATGGCTTTATGTCTGGTTTCTTGCATTGTGCCAGCTATATAATAGATGCTCAGTAAATATTTAATTAATGAACAATGCTAATTGGTATTATCAATTATTTATTTAAACCATGTGAGGGGCTGTAGGTGTAGCTCAGTGGTAGAACACTTGCCTAGCATGTGTGAGACACTAGGTTCAATCCTCAGCACCACATAAAAGTAAATAAATAAATAAAGGTATTGTGTCCATCTATAACTAAAAAAAAAATTTTTTTTAAACTGTATGAGAGATGGTAGAGAAGCACTGTGAGTTAGTGGGAAGAGGGTGGTTCTATTGTGCTGTCCGGGTATGAGTGCAACTTCTGTTACTTTCTCACTGTGGGTCCCAGAGTGAGTAAGCGATATAAATTGATTTTCAGCTTCATATTTCTTCATCTATAAAATTAGATAATTGAATCAATTTCACGTGGTTATTGGAACACTTAAGATAATGTATATAAAATCACTAAGCACAGGATAGATTCTCAGTAAATGGTGAAGTGTGATTCGTGCTGTGCAAAGGTTGTGTAAACCAGGAGAACTGAACAGAGAAGTCACACAGGCTCAGCCCCTTGAAGATGTCCAAAGGTCCCGGGGCTTTGGGAGGCAGGCAGGCTTTCCCAGGCATTGTGACAGTTTGGGAGATAAGGCCCTGTGCTCACGTCACTCATTAAATGCAGGCTTCCCTCTCTCCCTTGTGCTTCTTACCCAGATTTTGCTAAAAACTTTCAGACAGACTTTCTTCTATTTCAAGAAGCTCAATGTGATGAGGTCTTTAAAATTCCTTCCTAAGCCAAACTGAAATCTTCTTCCTCATAAATAAATTTAAGTCTTTTAAATTTTAATTTTGGGACATTGAAGTCTATCAAAATAATTTTGAATTTTAATTCAGCTATGTGTTGAATAAGCTATCACTCCCAATTTTTTTTTTCATATTCAGGTTTGATAAATATATCTCATGTCTATTTATTCAAATTGTTGGTAAGAATGTGAAACCAAATGGGAACTGATAGAAAGCCTTATGGCATATCACTAGGAACTGCTCATCAGTCCATTCTTTGCAAAGTATTTTTAAGCTAAAAGTGAATCTCCTTAATTCCACAATTATCCAACAAATATCTCTCCATTTTGTCTCTACCATAACTTGTGATACTCACGAAACACCTTCCTAAAACCAAAACACACGGTAAATATGCAAGTGAAGTTATCCTATTAAAAGGAAAGAAAAATGATTAATTTGACAACCACTTGAGGATGTGTCATTTTTCTTCCATATATTTATAGATGTTGAATGAGAAATAACAAAACTGCAGTTAATTCTGTGCGTTGCTCTGGGCACTGTGACAGACACTCTGAGATTCCTAGTCACATTTCACTTTCACACAGCCTTGAAAGATGGGACTCATTGCTTTATTTTGCAAATAAGGAAATCAAGATCTAGAAAGGTTACATAGTTTGCCCAATATTACCCAAAAAAAAAAAAAAAAAAGCTAAGCTAAGATGAAACTCAGGCTTTTGCTGACCCAAAAGGAAGCCCAAATTCTTTGTTACATTGCTATACCTATAATACTGTATCTAGTTGCAAAAGAAATACTGGTTATAGAATGCCATCAATAAAGACATGGGGGCATTGAATGCTGGTTAGTTTGAGTGATTTCAGGAAAAACAAGTGAGACCAGGACCAGCATCTCCCAGTAAGTGTTGAGGGATGTGGTTGAGCATTCTGTGGGAAGACAGTGTCCCTGGTCTAACACACAAGCGGCATGCTGGGCAAACAATGATAAGTAAGTTGTTTTTTCATTGTGGAACTTTGTACATCATTTGTTATGTTAACATACATAGGGGCAGGTACTCACTACAGAGCTGATTTGGGGTAACCCTATGGTAGGGGTGGAGGTAGGTCTGGGTCTTGAGGCCTCCACCTGCCCCCAAATCCCCCAAGAGCCAGAGAAGGAACAGGGAGGGAAGTGAGCATTCTGTGGCAAACCAGAGCAGGACAGATGCTGTGGACCATGAGGTCTAGCTTCCTCCTGGCATATGGGTCTGGCCATAGAGACTTACAATATGAGATCTTTTTTTTTTTTTTTTTTTTTTTGGCATTTGGGTTTTTGTTGTTGTTGTTTTGTTTTTTTATTAATTATTTTATTTTATTAATTAATTTATTTTAATTACGTATATATGACAGTAGAATGCATTTTGATTCATTGTAAAAAATTGCAACACAACTTTACATGTCTATGGTTGTACATGATGTAGCATCACACATATGTGCAGTCATACATGTAACTAGGGTAATGATGTCCATCTCATTCCATCATCTTCCCTGCCCCCATGCACCCTCTTCACTCTCCCTCCCCTTTGTCCAGTCAAAGTTCTTCCATTTTTCCCATGCCTCCCCTCTCCCCATTATGGATTAGCATCCACTTATCAGGGAAAACATTTGGTATTTTTGTTTTGGGGGGATTGGCTTACTTTGCTTAGCATGATATTGTCCAACTCCATCCATTTACCTGAAAAAGCCATAACTTTATTATTCTCTTTTAATGCTGAGTAATAATATATGTATATATCACAGTTTCTTTATCCATTCATCTGTTGAAGGGCATCTAGGTTGGTTCCACAGTTTAGCTCTTGTGAATTGAGCCGCTATAAACATTGATGTGGCTGCATCACTATAGTATGCTGATTTTAAGTCCTTTGGGCATCAACCGAGGAGTGGGATAGCTGGATCAAATGGTGGTTCCATTCCAAGTTTTCTAAGAAATCTCCATACTGCTTTCCAGACTGGTTGCACCAATTTGCAGTCCCACCAGCAATGTATGAGTATGCTTTTCCCCCACATCCTCACACCATTTATTGTTGTCTATATTTGTGGTAACTGCCATTCTGACTGGTGTGAGATGAAATCTTAGAGTAATTTTGATTTGCATTTTTCTAATTACTAGAGATGTTGAACATTTTTTCTTATATTTGTTGATCAAAGAAGACCTTAGCAGATGGAAAGATCTACCATGCTCTTGGATAGGCAAAATTAATATTGTTAAAATGGCCATACTACCGAAAGCACTATTTAGATTCAATGTGATTCCAATTAAAATCCCAACATCATTCCTTAGAGAAATAGAAAAATCAATCATGAAATTCATTTGGAAAAATAAGAGACACAGAATAGCCAAAGTAATCCTTAGCAAGAAGAGTGAAGCAGGAGGCATCACTATACCAAACCTTAAACTATACTACCAAACTATAGTAACAAAAACAGGATGGTATTGGCACCAAAAACGTGTATTGGAGAAAAGATAGCCTCTTCAACAAATGGTGCTGGGAGAACTGGAAATCCATATGCAGCATAAAATGAAAATAAACCCCTATCTCTCACCATGCACAAAACTCAACTCAAAATGGATCAAGGACCTAGGAATTAGTCCAGGGACACTGCACCTACTAGAGGAAAAAGTAGTCCCAAATCTTCATCATGTCAGATTAGACCCTGGCTTCCTTAACAAGACTTCCTTAAAATCAAGAATTAATAAATGGAATGAACTCAAACTAAAAAGCTTCTTCTCAGCAAAATAAACAATGAAGCTAACAGAGAGCCTAAATTTCGGGAGCAAAATTTTGCCACACACATGTCAGATAGAGCACTTATCTCCAGGATATAGGAAGAACTCAAAAAATTTAACACCAAAAAAACAACAAAAAAAAAAAAAAACAAAAAAAAAACAACCAAACAAACAAACAACCCAATCACTAAATGGGCTAAGGAGGTGAACGGACACAATGTGAGATCTTAATCCCATGGTTCAGATTCCACAAACCTCACTTGAGCACAAGTTTCATCACTTCTCATCACACCTCTTACTTTAAGAGTTACACATATACTAAAAACCTGTGTCCATCATTAGGGTAGAAAACATGCAGGACTGGCCCTGGACTAAGGGCAGCCAAGAAGTTTGTTGACATCTCCAGCCACCACACCCATCCTCCTTCCCTAGGTACCCACAGCCACTGTGATGCCTCTCTACCTTTAGAGCCATACCTCTCTTCCCCCATGTTAAAGTTGTCCAGCAAGAGAGACACTTTGAAGACACCACCCTTTCACAAATTATTTAATCTGGGACTTTATTTCTCTGATCTTTCTCTATTTTTGCAGAACACACTTCTTTGAAACTACCAAAGACAAATATGTACATACATATAAATGTATGTGTGTGCATGAAATAGTTAAATTATTTGGCAGTTGACATGTTCCCCATCTCTCTCCCCAGGATGAGGGCTCCAGGTCAGTTAGAGCTGGATGGTACCAAGATGGTCAAATTAATGTTTGGCACAGAGGGAGATGGCAGGGCACTCATTTCAAGTAGTGGGGTCCAGCTTGCTGGAAGATATTCTGGGCAGGCTGGGACATGATGGATTGAAGGGGGAGGTTGGGTGCAGGAAGATACATCGGGAGAGAGTTGCAATAAGCCACAGGAGATGACTAGGGGCCTGCCTTAGCATGATGGTGAGAATGAGAAGGGACGACTCTCACATATTTAGAAGAAAGACTCCCAGTAACGACTGGGTAGGGTAGCTGAAGAAGAGACTGACTTCAGGGTCAAGATTGACTTCAGATTTTCCACCTAGGTGTTGGTAATAAACGGTCCTTGTGACAGCATCTGGATAGTTAGAAGGACCGTCCAAAGTCGTCAAGAACACATGCATTATTTCAGACATACAAGGATTCAAATCCTGACATCCACCCCCACCCCAGCTTACTTACTAGTGGTGGATTTGGCCAAATTACTTCTCTGAACTCATCTCCCCAACTATAAAAGGAGGCTAAGAGTAGTTTCCTCATAGGTTGTTGCAAAGGCTTACTAAGACAGTGAATCTCTAGCTTAGGATAGTGTTTGGCACATAGTAGGTATTCAACAAATGACAGTCTCTATTTCTGTAGTTTGGACTATTATCATCATCACCATTGTCATCTGGTGAGGAAATATCCAATTTTGGACATGCAGGTTTTACAGTGAGGAAAGTAGGATCTTCAAATGGCAGTGGGAGGTAGTAGCCTTGAGCCCGTGTACTAGACGGAGGCTGCACGGATAATTGTGGAATAATCCCTGTAGAAGGAAAGAGCAGGCCAGCACAATGCATTTTCAAATCATCAAGTGTGAGAGAAATTGTAGACTTCAGAGATAAGTTTTGGTGACACCCATTGCAGATAATGAAAGAATCCATGACAAGGAGAATGTGGGCAGAGTGGGTGATGAACAATCAAAGGGGAGGAACTTACAAGGTAAGTACCACATTACCCTGAGCCAAGCAAGTTAAGAAAATACACTGACATAGTTCAGAATGGTAAAGCATAGCTCTCCTCTCCCCAGGCCAGGCACACCTGAAGTGCTATATCCCAAGTCAGTATATGCAGACGAATTTCTACAGACGAGACCAAAGAGGACACACATACAATATTAAACAATAAAGAAATGTGAGCTATTTTTCCCAGACAGGAGACCTCTAAGGTGATCAGGATGGGGATACCTTTCGGTATTTGAAGGTTTGCCATGAAGATGAAGTTGAGTTATTTGTGACTGGCAGGCAAAACCAAATCCAGTCATTTCACCATAGAACGGGCCCCCTTCAGAGGTTACAAGCTTCCTATGACTGGGAGACATTTTGCACAGAGCCTGACGGGCTGATGACAAAGCTGGGAAGAAACTCCTCATTTGGATTGAGACTTCAAACTACATCAAACCAAATCCATCCTGTCACCTGTGTTTTGCACATACTGTTAGCTAAGAATGATTTTTATATTTTTAAATGATTTTTAAATCACAAGAATATTTTGTGATAGGCAGCTATTATAGGAAACAAACTTCCATGTCTGTAAACAAGATCTCATTGGAAAACAGCCAAGCTCAATTGCTTACATGCTGCCTGGGGCTGCCTTGGTGCCACAGTTGGCAGTGTGGTAGTAGGTGCAACAATGATCCAGTGGTTTGCAGAGCCTGGAAGAGTTGTCCTCTGGCCCCTTAAGGAAAAAACTAACCAAGTCCTTATCAAAATCATCCAATAATATTGTTTCAAATGCAAGATTCTGAGGGAAAGAAGTTTCTGCCTGAGCTTTGGATAAAAGGCCCAAGATCACTAGGAGGTCTTTATCACAGTTCCCTTCAGGGATGGAAAACTAGGGTACAGAGGTGAGGAAATGCAGATGATAGATTAGCTTGTTTGAAAAGCATAGCAAAGATGCAAACCTGAATGGTGGCTCATCACACTCCTGCAGGAGAGGGAAAGAGTTGGGGAGGCTAGGAAGACTTAAGAGTAAGTTTGTGGCAGAAGAGAGACATAAAAGCTTTTCCTGCGCTTCATGAACCCAGTGGTATTTGTAGTATCTGCTTTATTTTACAGCCCAGTTAAATATATCTGTTGTCATATCTCTCAGCAAGAGGGGATTTTCTAAATGTTCTTGTTTATAAATGTGGAGAAGATTTTTGCACAGAGAGTCATGCTTTTGTTGGCCAAAGAAAGTGAGCACTTGCTGATTTTCTGGCAATCCTAACAAAAATACTAAAGTGTATTTATATTCAAGGGGCCAAAACGAATTTCAAGATGACAGTGCTCAGATGCATAATCAGCCAGCTTTCCTCTTCTGCCTCCACTGGGTTTAACAACTTTGTCAAATCCCTTCCTCTGAAACCTACTTCTGCAAGTAAGTTGAAACTAATGCTCTCTGCTGTCATATAAACACAAGGCGGGCTTCCCTTCTGGGGTGCACAAGAGCTTGGTTGCCAACCAATGGATGAGATAAGCAGGCTAACTCCACAGAAAGTGGGGGATGAAAATTGCCTTTTTAATTTAATTCTGTTGCGGTATTGGGATTTGAACAAGGGCCTTGTGCATGCTAGGTAAGCTCTACCACTGAGCTACAACCTCAATCCTGAAATTGCCTTTTTTAAAAAAATAGCAACTTTTTTTATTGCATCTTATGGTGTGATTTTGTTAACATCTCCTAACAGTCACAAAAAAATTTCCCTCACACTGTTTTATTAAAATATAATGGGATTCAAGCAGAATCTCAAGCCAGACAAGGAATTTTATTGCTGTTTTACTTAGTTACTATCCTTACGTGGTCAAATACAAGTAATTTTTTTTGTTGTTGTTATCTGTGCCAATGAGAGAACCAAAGAGTCTACTAACGTAAGTCCACACAGAACCAAATATCCCACTTTGTTGTATAGTTTTGCTGTTCGTTTAGAGGAATTATGTGATGATTGTTAAGGAACAGCTACAGTCATTCATTTGATTTTCACATTTGTTCTTTTTTTCCTGTGGCAATGCTAAGACATGACGGAGCATGCAGCGCCCAGGTGTTTCAGCCTCATTCAGGGGCTGTTGCCACAGCTGTGTGTTGTTTTCTCCCCTTGTCATTCCGGCATGCCCCTCTCACATCTGCCAGCCTGCATGGCTCACCGTTGCATTCCACGGGATGCTACAAAGACTGCACAGTTCTGGAGGGCACCATTCACACGGGGCAGTAAACCACAGCTTCGGATGAGAGTGCTGGCTGGGAACTTTGACTGTAGGCAAGTTTGACCCTGGATAGATTTTTTAAGACTGTTGGAGAGTTTCCTAACAATTCTATTTCTCAGTCTCCTCCTCTGTGAAATGATGCTATTCCCTCCCACCTAATGTATGGGAACAATTATAGAATTAAGAGAGAGAGTGTGGGGAATGTGTTTACCAAGGTGATCAACCTAGGGTTGAGCACTGAATAAATACTAATGGTGATAATAGTTCTAAAAAACTAATAGCTCTGGATCACTTGTTTCCAATACTCTCACATTTTAAGATCACCATTAAGAAGGTATTAAAATGTTTGGAGAAACAGAGGCCACATTTTGAACAGTTCCACACACTTCAGATGATTACCAAGGCCCGGAGTAGTGGTGCTGCTAGTATGGCTGGTTCTACTGTTTATATCTGGATCCGTAGACCATGCAAACAGGACTTAAAGTTGTTTTTTTTTAAAACATTCTTAACCCATGCCTTATTTTTTTTAAATAAATAAACCTCATATCCACATTTCATGTGGTTTGAAGTTTCAAAGTATAGTTATGAATGGAAGCATTTATCAAGCTGAATATATGCTTTAAGAATATCTCATGTTCTTTCCTCCACCTACCCTGCCCCATCCCTGACCAAGACAGTCATCACCCTCCTCCCAACTCTGTCTTAGAGAGAAAGGATGGTGACTTGGTCCAGATTCCAGATAGCCTATAATAGGACTGTGCTGGTTCTAGGAGTTTATGGTTTAGGGACTAAGTGCTCAAACCCTGGAGATCAAGTACTGTCCAAACAAAAAACAGAAGTCTCTGCATAAAGGGACACAATGAGAAATAAGATGGGAATAGAAGTTTAGATCTGGGAATGTCACCCTCAGAAAAGGGAGCTTCTTTTTCTTCTAACAGGAACGAGATGGCAATAATGTTATCGTAGGAAGTAAACTTTCCCCAGTGATTCCCTTTCTCTTGGGAAGATAAAAGGCAGTAGAAAAAAAAAATCATGACATTCTATTGGCCACAGAACTCCCTGAGAACTTTTTTCTTAGAAATCCTTAAGAAAACAATACATACCCCATCTGCTTGTGGTAGTTTAAGACTCAAGTTAAATAACTGTGGACTATGAACATGAGATTCTGACTTCAGGGAAATTCTTTCATATCTAGAGCAACTTGTAACAAGACCATGAGTCTGGAATCTTCTTCTGCCTCTGGCCAGCTGTATCATGCTGAGTAGTCCTTTAGCCTCCCCAGGCATCCCTTTCTGCTCTAGAAGCAAAGGGTTAGACCAGATGATCTCCAACATCCCTTAGAGCGTGCACTATGGAGTCTGCCCCCTCCCCAGAGTTTGAATCCCAACTTCAGTGTTTATGTGACTTACAGCAAGCAACAGTCTTTCTAATCCTCCCTTTGCTCATTTGTCAAATGAAGATACTAGTTCCCTTCTAGGTAGGGGTTTTGTGCTCAACAGAGGTCATTTATTGCTATCCTAATCTTCTGAAGCTTAATGTGTGAGGTGAATTTTTAAATTTGTTCTAATTAGTTATACATGACAGTAGAATGCATTTTGACACATCATACATAAATGGAGTATAGCTTCTCATTTGTCTGGTTGTACATGATATAGAGTTACACATGTCATGTAATCATATATGCATATAGAGTAATAATGTCCGATTCATTCTATTATCATTCCTCCCTCCATGCCCTCTTCCCTTCTTTCACTCCCCTCTGTCTAGTCCAAAATACCTCTAGTCTCCCCCGCCCCCTTATTGTGAATTGGCATGCACATATCAGAGAAAACATTCGGCCTTTGGTTCTTTGGGATTGGCTTATTTCACTTAGCATAATATTCTCCAATTCCATCCATTTACCGGCAAATGCCATAATTTCATTCTTCTTTAAGGCTGAGTAATATAATCCATTCTGTGTATATACCACATTTTTTAATCCATTCATCTGTTGAAGGCACCTAGATTGGTTCCATAGTTTAGCTATTGTGAATTGAGGCGCTATAAACATTGACGTGGTTGCAGCACTGTAGTATGCTGATTTTAAGTCCTTTGGGTATAAACCTAGGGGTGGGATAGCTGGGTCAAATGGTGGTTCCATTCCAAGTTTTCTGAGGAATCTTCATACTGCTTTTCATAGTAGTTGCACCAATTTACAGTCCCACCAGTAATGTATAAGTGTACCTTTTCCCCCCACATCCTCACCAACATTTATTGTTGCTTGCATTCTTGATGATTGCCATTCTGACTATCTCAGTATAGTTTTGATTTGCATTTTTCTAATTGCTAGAGATGTTGTACATTTGTTCATATTTTGTTGATCAATTATTTCTTCTGTGAAATGTCTGTTCAGTTCCTTAGCCCATTTATTGATTGATTGATTGATTGATTGATTTTGGGGTGTTAAGTTTTTTGAGTTCTTTATATATCCTGGAGATTAATGCTCTGAGATGCATGTGGTAAAGATTTTCTCCCTTTGCTGTGAAGAAGCTTTTTAGTTTGATTCCATCCCACTTATTGATCCTTGTTTTTACTTCTTGCATGTTAGGAGTCTTGTTAAGTCAGGTCCTAAGCCGGCATGATGAAGATTTAGGTCTACTTTTTCTTCTATTAGGCACAAGGTCTCTGTTCTAGTGTCTAAGTCCTTGATCCACTTTGAATTGATTTTTGTACAGGGTGAAAGATAGGGGTTTAATTTTATTTTGCTACATATGGATTTCCCATTTTCCCAGCACCATTTGTTGAAGAGGCTATCTTTTCTCCAATGTATGTTTTTGGTGCCTTTGTCTAGTAAGACATAACTGTATCTATGTGGGTTTGTCTCTGTGTCTTCTATTCTGAACCATTGGTCTATATGTCTAGTTTGGGTCCCAATACCATGCTGTTTTTGTTACTATAGCTCTGCAGTATAATTTAAGATCAGGTATATGATGCCTCCTGCTTCTTTCTTGCTAAGGATTGCTTTGGCTATTCTGAGTCTCTTATTTTACAAATGAATTTCATGATTGCTTTTTCTATTTCTATGAAGAATGTCATTGGGATTTTATTAGGAATTACATTAAATCTGTATAATGCTTTCGGTACTATGTGAGGTGAATTTTAAGTACAGTCATGCACCACATAAGATGTTTTGGTCAGTGGTAGACTAGGTAGTTCCAAATCATGAAGCTGAAAAATCCTCATCATCTAATCTTTTTACTGTATCTTTTCTATATTTGGATATTTATATAGGCAAATACTTATCATTGTTTTGTAATTATCTAATAGCATTTGATACATTAACCTACTGTACAGGTTTATAGCGTAGGTGCAATAGGCTATACCATAAGGCCTGGAGGCTACATTTGGTCTGTGTAAGTATACCCCACATGTTTGCCTGGTGACAAAATCACCTAACAACACACTTCTCAAAAGCATCCCCATTGTTAAACAAAGCTTGACTAGAATACTGCTATGATTTGAATATGTCCCCCAAAAGTTCATGTGTTGAAATTGAATTCCCATTGTGAGGTATTAAGGAAGTAGAAACTTAATCTATGGTGTTAGGAGGTGAGTCCTCTGGGAGGTGATTAGGATTAGTTAAGTTCATCAGGGTGGAGCCTCTATGACTGAATGACAAGGGACACACACACAGGCATGCTCACTGTCTCACCACATGATTCCCTGCTGCACTTCAGGACTCTTCAAGAAGGCCATTACCAGATGCAGCCCCTTGACCTTGCACTTCCAGAACTGTGAGCTAGAATGAACCTCTTTCCTTTAGCACTCACCCCATCTCTGATATCATGTTACTGGCAACAGAAAAACAACTAATACAAATGCTGAATCCAAAATATCCTATATGCCCTATGCACTTGCTGTACCCCTGCACATAGGCTTCAGGGGCTGACATTCTTCAGGATGAGGGTTATAGTGAGGGTTTTGCTACAGCTGTATCTTATAAGTTGTACCATGAAGTGTCCTCTTCATTCCTTTGAAGTCCTGATTTCCTGTCCAGTCCACCCTCAGCCTGGTTATCACAGTGGGCATTACCCCTTGGGAGAAGCAGCTACACTCTCTGAGAAGAGAGAGAAGAAAGTTCTCAGCATGGGAGGGAAGGTTTCTAGCCAGCCTTTCACAGGAGGGATTTAGAGGGGAAGATCCCCACCAAGGCACAGTGATTCTCTCCAGCTCAGATTGCCTAGCCCCCGCTGCCCTCTGTGCTTTCTCCACTCTTAGCAATTCTTCTTTTTTGTTTTTTGTTTTCAATTTAAATTTCTAACTATTTTATTGAGATATAATTCGCACACAGTACAAACACACACATATATAAATTGTATAGTAATTTTTTTTGTATATGACTATACAGAGTAACAGAGTTGTGTAACCATCACTCCAGGCAATTTTAGAATATATTCACCACCTCCCAAAAAACCCTATGCCCGATAGCAGGCAGTCCCCATTCTTCCCTGGAAAACTCTCGTCTCATTTATGCCTCTGGATTGGCTTCTTCCAGATATTTCACATGAATAGCATCCTACAACTTGTTGCCTTTTGTCTGGCTACACTTGAAAGTAGAAGACATGGGTTCAATTCCTGGTTCATTTAATGGCTATAAGCAAGTTGCTTAGTAGGTTACTCAGCTTATTTGAATCTTTCCTTCCTTCCACACCGCCCCCCATTTTCAATTATGTTCTTCCCTTTTCTAAATTGAAGTACAATTTACATGCAGTCAAATTCACCCCTTTGAACCTGGCTTTTTAAAAACATATTTAAAATTTTTTTTAGTAATAAATGGATACAATATCTTTATTTTGTTTACTTATTTTTATGTGGTGCTAAGGATCAAACCCAGTGCCTCACATGTGTGAAGCAAGTGCTCTGCCACGGAGCCACGACCCCAGCCCAAACCTGGCTTTTTTTTTTAACATATTGGAAATTCACTAGTGTTATTACACATATCAATAACAGGTTCTGAGTAGTATTGCTTTTATGGATCTACCATCGTTTAAACATTTATTAGTTGAAGGACATTTAAGTTATTTTTTTTTCTTTTCAATTAAACTATCAGAAACATTCTAAAACAGGTAAATATAGGTTTTCATTTCTCTTAGATAACTATTGAAGTTTTTGCAGCATGGTACAAAAAAATGATCTTGCTGCATCATTTTATATTTCCAACAGCAATGTGGGAATTCCATTTATTCCCATCCTTACAGGTTCTAGCTGCTGTCACAAACCTCAGTTTCTTTGTTTGTCAATGCAACAGCAATCCCTGCCCAATTACTTACTCTATGATGATTGTTAAAAAGATTTAAAAAGAGAGAAGTGAAAAAAGCGTATGAGAAGTTCTCAGTGAACTATAAAGCTCTGTATCCAAGTAAGAAAAGCTGCTGTTAGGATGCTGGTGATCCTGCCCACTTACATGTGAAGCTTGTTTCCCACATGAGCTAAGCGTTTCATTTTTTTCCCCTGGATCTTGGCAAAGTGAGTCACAACAAGTCTAAAACAGCGAGAGGTTTTTGCCTTAGATGCATTCTGGAGTTTGTTTTGGCTTCCGTTTTTTGAACTCTTCACAGAAACAGATAAATGACCAAGATATAAATCATCAAATGGGAGTCAGTTTTGTCAAGAAAAATGACCCTGTGTGATGGAAGTCAGCAGGAATGGAGTCAGCACGACCAACAGTGTGACGTGCTAGGGGAGAAATAAATGGGAGCCTAACCAAGCAGTGTCCCCAGGGTGAGGCATTCAGGACGACTCTGCGGCAATGGGGAGGTCTGGTGGTCAACTGTGCTGGGGCAGGGAGAGCAGGGTTAGGAAACTGACAGTGGAAGTATGAATCTCAACTATTTTTTAAATTTGAAGCTTACTTTTTTCCATTCTAGAAACAGAAGGTATCAGAAACAAGCAAGTCCAAAGTTATCTCCTCGGAATTGAAATGAACTATTATTTAGTGTGTTATAGAGATGGTCACATATAGAAATGTTTATAAATATGTGTATATGCCCAGGTTAGCACACAATGCATATTCCCTTGCTCTATTATCTGAAAGACAGAGACAGCTGATATATCAGTACTAACAAGCACACCTAGCCCCCAAACCTTGGTTTCTAATACTATTCTCCATTAAAAGAAGCCATGGCTCTTTGGAGAAATGACTGATTTAAGGACTAAAACTGAAAATATAGGGTAAACCTGGAGCATCTGGTGGTGCCAGAAAGTACGGAGGTGCTCAAACAGAAACATGGTGATGCTATGGAAATTCCTCAAAAAACAGACAAGGAACCACCATATGACCCAGCTATAGCACTCCTTGGTATTTATCCTGAAGAATTAAAGTCATCTTACTACAGTCATACATACATACCCATGTTTATAGCAAGTCACAATAGCCAAACTATGGAACCAGTCTAGGTGTTAGTTAATGGATGAATGGATATATATATATATATATATATATATATATATATATATATGAAAAGGAAAAGAAAAATGGGCAAATCTCATGAAAATCAAAGGGAGATCAGTAGAGCAAAGGGATCAGAGGGGAAAGGTGGGAAGGGAGGAGGGAAATGCTAGAGAGTAAAATTGGCCAAATGATATTGTTATATTGTGTGTATATATGAATATGTAACAAGTCCCATCCTTATGTACAACTGTGTTGCACCAACAGAAAATGTGGCCCATGGGGAACCCCACAGTGGTGGAGTCTGTCAAAGAAACAGGGAGCCAACTGAATGAACTTCCAAGGGCCAAAGCTAGAACAATCTGAGCAAAAAAGTAAAGAAGTATTAGATGTCAGCCCAAAGCACAAAATATATATTAATGAATCTATAATGATATGATTAAATAGATAAATAAGGGAGAGTAAGTAAGTGGGGAAGAATAGACAAATCTGTACAAAAGAATTCTAAATAACTACGCTACCTGCAGGAGGGGGAGCATAGCTCCCTGCTGCTTAAGCATGAGCTGGGCAAGTGACCTCCTTCCAAAGAATGCAGCATGGAAGGAGGGGAAATGGATAATTCTAGAGTACAGGAAGCTGAAAAATCTTATGTCAGCCAGGTGACCAAGGTCAGCACCGACAGGCACATATCATATTGGTAGAATGTGCCCTTTACCTTGAGATCTTCCTCCCTTAAAACCTTAGCACCAGTCTAAGCACGAGAAAAACATTAGATCCCAACTTAAGTACATTCTGCAAAGTACCTGACCCTTCTTAAAAATGTCAAGGTCATTAAAAATAAGGAACGTCTGAGGAGCTGTTACAAACAACAGGTGCCAAACAAGACATGATGAATAAATGTAATGGGAACCTGGGACAAAAACAACAAAAGGACATTTGATAAAAACTGAAAAATAATGAAGTATGGAAAATTTGGTTCATAATATAGAAATATTAGTCTATTAGTTGTCATAGATGCTTGATGATCACCTAACACATTCATAAAAGATGACATTGAGTGCCAGGCATATGGGAAATTGTATTATTCTTGCTATTTTTCTGTAAGTGTAAAAATATTATAAAATATGCTTTAAAAAGCTATCTCCTGGGCTGGGGTTGTGGCTCAGTGGTAGAGCACTTATCTAGCACATGTGAGGCACTGAGTTTGATCCTTAGCACCACATAAAAATAAATTTAAAAAATAAAGTCATTATATCCATTTACAACTAAAAATTATTTTTTAAAAAAAGCTATCTCCTTTTATAAAATAGAGAAAGACCTAAAATGTCATTACTTATTTAGACTACTGTGTCCCACTGAAAAATATTCTTTGAAGAATTGTACTTTAATCTTGATGATTTTTTAAACAAATTAATCTTTTATAGATTGTACAGTTTTGGAGTATGTGAGCCTCAAGTGAAGCATATATTATAATTTTTTATTATTGCTCAGACATCCAAAGAAAAAGATGACTGTAGATATTTGTGAAGCATTTTGTTTCTAAAATTTAAAGAAATCTGGAGAAGGAATTGGTTAAATAAATAAATAATAAAAAATCCAGCAAATAATCATTCAGAATATCAGGCACAAAATCAAAGGCCACTCTTTCTGCCAAGTTAATGATGGAATCCAGCCTGGTTTTAGCTTGTGCTTTTAAATGCTATTTAGTTTTGGTTTTCAGATTAAAAATAAGAGCAACTTATTTTTAATAAACTTAACTTACAAATGTTAATAGAACCCAACATTTCTTTAATGTGATCTACCATGTATAAATATGTCTACGCGATAAACCTCTGGAATGTTTAACTCTGTCAGTCAAGATGTTTTAAACCAAGGGAGAACTCCCATATTCCTTTTATCAACTTTAATTATTCCTGACCTGAATTTGCCTTCTCCCACCCCCCAAGATAATACAAATACCTTTAAAGGATATGTAGCAGTTTAATCTTTCATTACTTTCTAGTGAACTTCCTGTGACAGAAAATTTCTGGCAAGATGTTTTTACATTCAGATCCAAATCAATCTGTGACAAAACTGAGCCAAGAACTTCACCACCACCACCCTGAGGCCAGTGCTCCCCCACAGCCCCTTCCAATCCACAAGAGTCCAGCTGCCAACAGCCCCTTCTGCTGGGTTTCTTCTCCTTGGACCATCTGCTTAGGATCTTTCCCATCATTACTCTCTAGGGCACTTTGCCATGTCTTATGCTCTGTTGGCCGTTTATGACTTGATGACAGAAGAAGGAGACCCTGGTCCCTTAGATACAAGCTGTATAAATACAGCAGGAGCAGACAGTTGCCAGGTATGGAGTTCATTCATGGACTGGTTTCATCCTGGTGCAACTGGCTCATCACACTTTAGTCTGAACACTCATCTTTGCAGCTACCTCTGCTCTTTGCTAAACTTACCCAACACTTCTTTAGTACCTTCCACTATGTTCTTCCTCTCAAATTTTTCTTTATGATTCTTGTCTATTTGGTTAGGTAGAATAGTTACAATCTGGTTCTAATAGCCCTGTGCCGTGTGCGTCATTCTGTAGGGAACCCTTATTAAATCCACCTCACAATCCTAGGGTTGTTCAGATTTTATAGATGGCAACACTGAAGCTCAGGAACTTAAGGAGCAGGTCTGAGCTCACACAGTTGGTAAGTGGGAGAACTAGGATTTAGGGCAGACATGTACCTCCAAAGCCCCTATGCACAGTGGCCCTCCAGATGGATCCTGCTCCCCACTGTGACCCCGCTTTCACAACACTTAGGAATCCCTGTCAGTCCTCCCTGAATATTTAGTCAGCATTTCCTGGACTCATCTTTAAATTTGCTATATTTTTTCCATATAAGGAAACAAAGAGGTACAAATAGGAATGTTGACTTCATATCAATGTCTTAAGCAGAAATTATTAACTTAAATCCAATCAATTGGTCTTTTAGTTTGGGAGTCTAAACTATCATTTATTTATTTTTAATTATTTGGGAGGTTTTTTTTTGGTATGTGTGGTTCTAGGGATGGAGCCCAAGGTCTCATGAATGCCAAGTTCACACTCCACCACCACTAAGCTACATTCCCACCTCTAAACTATCATTTTAAAAACTTTAAAATGTAGAGCTCCACAGCTTGCATTAAGCTTTTTGCATCTTTATTTTTCATGAGCACACATTTTGCAACAAAAATACCATACTCAGAATACCTGGATTCCTAAAGAGATTCCACCCATGGCCCCATAATTACATGTGGAGTCCCACATGGACTTGGTAAGTTGCTGGAGCTGAGCCTCCCTAAGCAGAAATGAAAAGCTGCTAGAACACATCACCTCCCTCCTGGACTCTCAGCCTTGATAAGAATATTTTATATTCTCCCTCAATAAAGGCATTGATGGTGATGATTGGAGAGAAAAGTACTGAGCCCCCCCAGCCTTGGCAGCACTTCCCAGGAGCAGAACAAGCTGGGTGGATATCCACAACATGTGAAGGCAGGGGAAATATTAGTCTTTAATTTGAAACAACCAAAAGGACAGGAATCCTCAGGTCTTAGTCTAAAAGATTCTACTAACTAGTAGTTTGTGGTTTTTAGCAAAAGGTAACCTTTCTGGTCCTGATTTTTTTCTTACCTAATGATAAAATATCAGCATTCGCCTGCTTCTTAATGTATTGTGTATGCAAAAGCATACACACAAAAAAAATGAAGGAAGGAAGGAAGTACTTAAGATAGCTTTTGAAAAATGGTAGAATAAAAATGGCTAGAATCATGCAAGCAAGAATACCTAGGCAAAGCAAATAGATGTTATTGACTAAAAAAGTTCAGTGAGAGCTTCCTGGTAACCTAGGCAAAAGGGTGATATGATGGGTAATATTATTCTCATCTGGGGATGGGAGGGAAAAGGAAGGAGAGAAGCAAGGCAAAGAAGCAGCAGTATACCAAATCAGAAAATCCAAGCTGTGTCCTAGATCTCTGGGAGGAATGTCTGGCATGTGTCCTGTAGAAAATAGATAGTGCCTTCAAGAGCAGTTTTGAGGACAAAAACATTTGCAGAAACAATCTCCCTTAGGCCATATTTGATATTCTCCCTCAATAATGGCACATAATGCAAAAACAGGACTTTAAAGATATGAGGTGGGGAGTTAAGATAACTTGGTACAGGTGCGTAACCCCTGATAGTCTTAGTTGGCATGTGGATAAAGCTGAGGAAACTCAGGAATGAATGCCTGGCACTATCCGTAGGATGTCTTTCATGAATTCCAGTTGCCTTAGCCAAGCTTTTGACAAGTGTGACATGCTACAGATGGTTGAAAATTGAAATTCCTGACAAGTACTTTTATATACAAAAGTAATCCAGGTTTGCAAAAGTTCTTCCTTCCACCACCTTCCCATTCCCCAGGGGACTCTCACCTGTCTGCTTGCAAAGAGGGCCAAGAAACTTTATTTTTATGGCGATCTGTCGTGAGGGAAGGAAGGAGGGAATTTCATTTTCTACTGTATAGAATGCTGTGTTGTTGGATTGGGCTTTTTAAAAATATATATTTATTTTCTAGTTATAGATGGACACAATATCTTTATTTATTTTTCTATGTGGTGCTGAGGATCGTACCCAGCGCCTCACGCATGCTAGGCGAGCGCTCTACCTCTGAACCACAACCCCAGGCCCTGGATTGGGCTTTTTTTAATTTTAATTTTTATTTTACAAGCATGTATTACTTGCACAAATAAAGCTTGAGCCAGGGACCTGGCAATAGGGAAAAAGGAGTGAGTGAAGATGAGGCACAATTGTGTATAAATAGAATTGAAAAGGTCTGTTTAATGAAAAGAATAAATTATGCACATGAAGCAGTCCTGTTACTTAGATATTGCTCCACAAATATTGGATGACTAAACCAGCTGCTGAAGGTCAGAGATTGGATGTTGCCACCTGACCACCTCACCTGGGAAACAAACTACTTTGCTGCCAGGCATCGTGGCACACACCTGTAATCTCAGTGACTCAGGAGGCTGAGGCAGGAGGATCACAAGTTTGAGGCCAGCCTTAGGAACTGAGCAAGACCCTAAGCAGCTTAGCTAGACCCTGTCTCAAAATGAAAAATAGAAAGAACGGGGGATGTGGCTCATGGTACAGTGCCCCTGGGTTCAATTCCCAGTACTGATAAAATAAACCTCTTTGCTGCTAGTAGGGTTGCATCCCAATGCCTTTTCTAAGATGAGCAACTCCCAAATGCACCCCCAGATTCTTAAATGGGTTCATCTGTCAGCTAGAATGATATGTCAGAGGTAGGCTGCCAAAAATGACTCTTCTGATCCAGGATAATTGGAATTGAGCTCTGCCTCCTGTCATCAGTTGGTCGGCAGCCTTTAGTTGCTCCTTGAAACTGGTCCTGGAATATAATCCATTTTGTCCATTCAGTTACTCATCCAGAAATATTGATTGAGCGCCAGCATTGCTCTAAGCTCTGGGGATCCTGCAGGGGACAAGTAAACAGAAATCCCTAACCTCATGGAGTTTACATTCTAGTTAGATGGAGACTTATGATAAGACAATCAATAAGATCAATAGTGGACTGAAGAGTACTAGGACAGAACAATAAAAATGGCTATTGCAACCTTAAGTAGCATGGCGAGACGATGCCCCACTGAAAGGCTGGTATTTGAGTAGACAGGAAGGGGCTGAGGGATGCAGCAGTCTGGATGTGGCAAGGAAGAACCTGCCAGCCAGTGGGAACTATAAGGGCTAAATCCCTGTGGGAAGTGTGCCGGGCACATTCGAGAGCAGCAAGGAGTTCAGTGTAGCTGGGTGGGGTGAGCTGTGGGGGTAGAAAAAGAAGCAGAAGGCTATGAGTCAGAAAGCCCAGCTGATAGAGCTTGGAAGGTCATGGTAAGGGTTTTCAACTTCATCCAAAATGATAGGGGGAATCATTGGAAGGTTTTGATCAAGCCATCTGCATCTGTTTCTGACTTGTTTCTTCCACTCAGGCTTGTTTTGGGAATTCATTCATGTTGATATGTGCAGCTATGGGTGATTCATCTTTAATGCTGTCTATTATTCTTTTGGGTGGTTCCCAGCTGTGTGTCAGCTGTGGACAGTGGGCAAATCTATATGGCCAAAAATTTGAAATTGCTACTAGCAAATGGCAGAGTGGTTAGGAAAGCCTGCCTTCCATTGTTTAAAGCTTGAAGGGTTTATTGAAGTGATGCTCAGGACCTCCAGGGCGTAATCCTTGAAGAGGCTGCTCTGCTCCTTCCACAGCCTCTCTATCAGGGAGCGGCTCTGTTACCCACTGTTGAACCATTTACAAAGGATGAACAGCCTTCCTATCTTCCCTTCCCTTTTCCCTTTCTTTTCATCATGGAGGAGTGGGGTGCGGGGAGGGCCTAGCTCATGTGGTGAGGGGCAAGGGAGCCCCTTAGAGGCACATCAGTGGCATGGCAGAAGGATGTCCCCAGCACTCAAGGATGCAGGGTGGTGAAGGGACATGGCACATGGGTGGTGAGATGAGAGACAACCCAAATGTTGAGGGAGTGGTTACTTGGTAAAAAAAAAAAATTACTGGGGCAATAAATAAACGCATTTAGAAAAACTAGATGAGAGCCAGGTTTCTCACTATTCAAAGATACTTATAAAGATACAAAGAAGGAAGGCTAGGAAGGACCTTGAGGTGTTAAGTTGAAAATGTAGATTTCATTATGAATTTATGTTTTTAATATATATACAAAGATTAATAAGAGGAAAAAATATATATGTGGGTGTGCACAGGGCACACAGATATTGGAGTCTAAATACCATTCTTCACTAAAAAGAAATTAGAACTTCTTGGAGAAATGACCGAGCCTATGACTGGGACAGGGAAAATTAAAGATAAGTCTGGAACATTTTGTTATGCCAGAAAGTAAGGAAATGCTCAAACGAAGATGGAAACATGTCAAAAGGACCCAGTAGCCACTTGGGGACAATTTGAGTTTCAAAATAAATAATTATGGTAATGGATTCCAATATAGTGAAAAAATTACAATCCAGGAGTCTGTGCTGATTTATATAAATATATGAAAAATAAATAAATGGAGACGAGAAAGTTTTTTCTTACCAAAGAATGCACCTAATAAATGTGAAAAGAATGATGGAAATGTAAATCATTGGTAGCTATCATAGAAGCAGCTGGTTCAGGTGATGGGTTATCAATGGAAGGCAGGTGGGTGGCAAGTACATTGGAATGTCCTACTTGGGATATCTCCTGACAAAATAATAATCAATTACCAGAAGAGAAAATGGTGACCTTGTGATGGAGATACCTGGTAGGCAGCAACCTGAGCAAATGACCAAGATTCCTATCCCGAGTGGTGTGAAGGCTCTGCATCAGGTGCCTTCTGGTGTGATACAGCAAGGGGAGCCAGCTTCTCTCTGTGTATACCTGGAGGGTACCTGAAGGACAGTATCACCTCAGTCTGGTCATGAGAAAGCATCAGACAGACCAAGACTGAGGTCTGTCCTGAAGAATGCAAGGCCTGGAGTCGTTGAAGTTACATGAAGACATCAAAGTGAGGGAATGATGAGGGACGGACAATTCCAGGTTGAAAGAGACTGGAGAAGGAAATGCACCCCGTGGTCCCACACCAGCAGAATCAGCATCATCCAGGAACTTGCAGGAAATGCGGGATATTCTGCCCACATCCCACCCACTGAGTCATTATTTGCATTTTAACAAGATCCCCAGCAATTTCTATGCTGGGGAGTAATTACTTCCCAGGGCCCTAGATAGTGTTTCCAAACACAAGGCTTTCTCAGAATCGCTTAGGAAAGCTTTCATAAGGGCGATTCTGTTCCTCTCCCCAGTCTACTGAGTTTTATACTAAATAGTGAAGTTTGCAGTTGGGTTTAAAAAAAAAAAAACAAAAAACTCTCCCCAGTGATTCTGAAAGTGAGCTATGCTTAAGAATCACCGGGCTCTAAATGGCAATGTCATTCGCATAAATGGCCAAAGCAGGATTCATTTCACTCTCAGAACGTAGCTTATCATCAGTACAATTCTGCTCCAAGCACCAAGCCATGACCCAAACTAATACTTTAATGCAAGAGTGGAATGTAAATAAATATTGCTGGTTCACATTTCAGGAGTTTTCTAGGACATTTAAGTGGATTTGAAAAATACTTTTTAAAAGATTGTTTGTACAAACATCATACTCTTTCCAGTCCTTGTTTGGCATAGAGTTTAATCAGATTTAAAGTGGTGAGTGTTCTTTGTAAGGTTGTATGTTTCTTTTCTTCCAGGGCATGTAAACCAGGACATCTGGGTTTTATCATTAAAATACTAAAACATGTCCAGCATTTTTAGGAAATTTAGGCCAGAGTTTATATGCTACAGGTGTTGGATATATTTGATACAAGGCTGGAACCTACTTATTTATAGTTATAAGGGGGAAAAGAAAGTATGCACACCAACTTTGTTTCAGGAAAATATTTGACTAAAGTGTTTTAAGTTTTGACAATGTTTTCTAGCACTTGGAAAAATAGGAGAAAAATAGAAAGAAATCTCATATTCAGTTTTCTATGAAAATATCTAGTTTCCAGATATTCTTTATTTTATATTATATATTCAACTCTCATCAGCTCATAGCAAAATTTGCTTTTACTCTCTTATATGTGAATAAATGCCACTTACTAGTAGTAAGATTGGCTAACCTTCCTACTGTGCCAAGCAAGTTCACATTATTTTCTTTAATCCTATGATCTTTTAAGGTAGGTATGGCTCACAGGTTTGCTTTAAATTGAAGGTCTAGGGGGAAAAAATACTAAGCAATATTATCACACAGCAAATATTAGAGACTTAAAACCAAAATTCCCCCTCCCTCAAGCATCTATACAGAAAATTTGTCTAATCAATATGCCAAGATCATCTTTTATTATTTTGTTTTGATCTGGGATTTGTTTATTTTGGGCATACGATGTGTCACTTTCTAATTCCAGAATGGTGCTTCTTTTCAGTTTCTACACCCTAAGCACTTCCCAAGTAATGATTTATTTGAGAGATTTCTTCCACTAGATATAAAACATGAATTTACCCCTCTCAGGTTAATACTCACCCTTTCTCTACAAGAAAAGCAAGGCTGATATTTGGGGGATCCATGTAACCCTTAAATTACCAGACTCCTAGACCCTTGTACAGAAACTGTCAACACAGCTCCAAACTTCTTTGGCTGAGTACCCTGAATAAAACAAGTCAGACCTCACTTTCAGCCTGCTCAGCAAAATCACTCTAAAAATCCTCCCAGCTACGTGGCCCCAGCCTCCAAAATAAATCCCCTTCCTCTGCCGGTCTCAAGCTCACTTTAGCCTCCCTAGCTCCAAGGTTTTGAATTTCTTTGGCTCTTAACCTGAAGTTTGTGCCCATGGAGCCTTTCATCAGCCTCCAGCCCCTAATTTGCAGCTGGTGGTGAGCAGCTGCTCCCTCCCTTCCTGAAAGAGATCCTAACCAGAATGTTCCTTGCAGGACCCTTCCTCCCCTCACAGAAACAGGGAGGTTTTCTTCCTGAGGCCTCTCCCTCTCTTGCCATCCCTAATGAAGACAAATAGCAACTATACTATTATTTCTGCTGTGTTTTCCCTTGAACGTGCCTTCTAGAATTCTGCCCCAAGTCTTCATTCTCCTCCGCCCTTTCCCTCCTGCAGCCCAGCCTGCAGGGCACAGCTGGTATCCCTCTCTGGCTGGAGCTACAGGGGGAAAAGTTCAAGGCCAGCATATCTGAAATTCTGTAGACAGGTCTGCCGCCACAGCCACCTCTTGGACTCCATCCAGCCTGTTGAGGGCTGTGACATGGCAGGCCTTGAGCTGGGCACTCTTGCTTTCATTGCCCTGGCTTGGTCCCAATTTATTCCTAGGCTTTTGCTTAACTAGGACCCACTGCCACCATCTCTGAGTTAGTATCTTTAGCAATTGCGTAGCTCCCATCTCTCCCCTCTTCCTTGCCATCAGACCACCTTAGCTCCTTCCCAGCTGGCACCACCCAGAATGCACTACTTCTGCACCCAGCAGGGAGGGCAGTTGCTGTGCATCAGAGCCCCTTCACAGAGACAACTGAAGCCCAGCCGGTTATGAACACAGGATGTCCTGAGGCCAGGAGGCTTGGGGTCCGGCCCCAGTATTGCCACTCACTCACTGGGTGACATTTGCAAGTCACTAACCTCTCTGGCCCTCAGTTTCTTCATTTATCAGATAAGGGAAGTAGACTAAATAACATCTAAGGACTTTTCCAATTCAAACATTCTGAGGTTTGTTGATCTATTAGTCGTCACCCTATTTCACAAGATCACATGGCTAAAAGCTAGTCTACTTTCTGGACAAACTCCTCACAGTAGCCTCAGCTATGAAGTCATAGATGCCCACATGCCTTAATCTTATTTTGGATTATAAGGAAAAAAAAAACTTCCTATGTGTTTTGATTTTAGAGTTCCTCCTCTGACATATTGATTCTGGATGTATGACACCAATTATATAAAATTCTGTGATGCCCTTTCTATTTTGACCTCCCAAGCACCCATCCTAAGCAGTTTCCAGAGATGAAAGGATGTGTTTTCAAGTGGCCAGATACAGGTGGACAGTCTGCAGAACTGCCAGTGGAGACAAGTGCCAGGCTATGTCCATACCAGGCTAAAGTAACCAGGAGGGAGCCAGGGTCAATATTCTAGGGTTCTTCTAGATATTAGTGTGCTTTTGGGGAAAAAAGTATCTCACACTCAAAGGAACTGGGGAAATACTAAATATTAGATCCTTCTTAGAGATTTATCATGCACATTAGCATATTAAAGTCTCCAAGAAATCCTACCAATAAAAAAAAAAAAACTCTTTTTAATCCCAGCTTTTCCTGAACTTATATGGCCCCAGACATTCCTTTACAAAATACTTAATGTCTGCTACAATATATTCCCTGGAACATGGTTTGGGAACCATTGCCTCAAAAATTGCTGGCCTATTTCTATCTGGGATTTTTAGAGCAGAAAGGGATAATAAACAGCTGTATTTCTTGAGCACCTACTAGGTATACAACATGGAATCATAATTCAAAATTGGCAGATCAAATGTCTGCCCATCAAAATTTCAAAACCTAATGTTCCCGAGGGACAGAAACTTATGACTAGTCAACAAACAGGACAAATGAAGGATCAAGTGTAGCTTGGAAGAGCTGGAGCGGGGCCACTGGGCAGTTGTTTGACGTTCTGAATTGAATGCAAGCTCTCAGCTGTCAGTCTCAAGTTCCTCTGCTTTGCTCCACCAGGCGGTTATCACTCAACAGTTACACGATCTCCTTGCAGGACACTCACTGTTTATTTTTATAGATTAGATAGTTGGCGAGGCATTTCAAGTAATTTTGTACCATGCTGAATTTTTGGACAGGAATTTTTGCCTTTCCTGTACAACTCTGTGGGTTTTTACACAGAATTGGGGCATGTTCTTCCTTCCAACAAAGCAAGAAAGATATTGAAATGGCCAATGTCACATGATGTGGTTAAATCCACTCCATCAAATGCTGTCACTGCAGACCAATGTCCTTGATGTTTCCAAGAAATGACGGCCCTAGGTTTTCAGGGCAGCTGATCTTGAAGAACCTGCTTTGACTCACCACTGTTTTGTTGTTTTTATTGTTGTTTTCAGAGGGGGGAGGCGGGCTGTGTGCCGGGGATTGAACTCAGGGGCACTTGACCGCTGAGCCACATCCCCAGCCCTATTGTATTCCATTTAGAGACAGGGTCTCTAAATGGTTGTCCCACAATGGGACAGAGAAGTTGAGGAGGTAGAGTTCAGGTTTTATCAGATTTAGTCCCTAACAAGTTTCATTCATAGGTTGGTTAGTGCCTCACTTTTGCTGAGGCTGGCTTTAAACTCATGATCCTCCTGCCTCAGCCTCCTGAGCCCCTGGGATTACAAGCGTGCACCACTGCATTTGGTCTCACCACTGTTTGTTTCAGGACTTCCTTACCTACCAGGCTGGATGTGTGCATGTATCCCCACTTTCTCAGAGAGCCCCCACCCCAGTCCTTTCCTCATCTCCTGCTCCTACCCCTCAGGGACAGCTTTGCTTAGACATTCTGTTGATAGACTTTCTAAAAACTTGCCTGACCCCTTTGTGCCTTCCTTTTCCTTCACCTTTCTGGCATCTTTCAAAGATACAAAGGATCATTCTTTTGGAGGCCCTCCTCCTTAGGAAGCCTCTCTCTGCTGAACAGAGAAGAGAAAGCTGGAGCTGTAATAAAAAGGTCAGCATTGTTTCCTCAAGGGCTTCATCTTGAAGAGGGAGCTGCTTATTGTTTTATTTAATTATCAATATTAGTTGACATTTATTGAACATGTACTCAGCTCCCAGCCCTGGAGCCCTTTACGTATATTGTTTCTTGTATTAGTCACCACACCCCTTGTAATACAGGACATTTGATGGTCCCCTTTTTATGAATGAGGATATCCAATCTCAGGGTAGTTTAGTAACCTGCTCAGTGAAAAGCAGTGAAACAGTGAAAAGCAGAGCCCCAAAATGAACCTGAACTTTTTTAGCTTAGAGCCTACTTCATATACTCTCTGACCCACATGGAACAGAGAAGTTGAGGAGGTCAAGTTCAGGTTTCCCCAGATTTAGTCCCTAACAAGTTTTATTCATAGAAGCTCAGCCCTACAAAGATGCCCTGCACCGACAGCTGATTTAATTGTTTTCCTCTTTTTTTTAAAATATTTTTATTTTTTAGTTTTCGGCGGACACAACATCTTTGTTTGTATGTGGTGCTGAGGATCGAACCCGGGCCGAACGCATGCCAGGCGAGCGCGCTACCACTTGAGCCACATCCCCAGCCCCTAATTGTTTTCTTCTTAAAGATCCATTATATCTATGTCTGTTCATTGGGGCCAGGGTGTAACCAGTCTTGGTAAACTGCCAATCTCTTTTGTTTCTTCACACAGGTGTGTCTTTAGGGGAACATACGTCAACACACACAAACCATTTTCTCCCCTTCCATTCTCTCCTTCCTGCTTGATTGTCATTTTTGGTTCGGTTGTCATCTCCTGACCCTTGCTCACCATCTGTATTAAAATTGATAGAAGCTTATATTTCACACCAAGTAAAATAATGACTAGCTGGACTCACTTTTTGCTCACCTGGGGCAGGTGCCCACCTGCTCTGGGGCCCAGAGTGATTCACAGCATGTCTCCTGGCCCTGCAGAGTGGCCCTGGCAGACAATATCCACTCATCCTCTTCTCTCAGGCAGTGTGGTCAGTGGTTTCTCCATCCAGGGGGCTCACTCAGGACATCTCAGAATGGGCCCAGCCCACTGTAGACCAGATGAGAAGTCCACCACTGCCCTCTCTCTCCAGTACCCAAGAATCTCAGGGAAAATGGAATCTTTAAGGTGTGGGCCAAAGTACCCACAGGCTTCTGCATCATGGCTCTCTAGGTGTCCTTTCCCAGCACATCTTTTTGAGCCTCTTGGGTGCAGAGCATGCTGACGGTGGTTGCAATGGGGTCATCTTCTAGAGTAAGTGATCTTGCTTTAGGTCCCTGAAGCAACTCAGGTGCTAGGCTCATCTCCTGAGAAGTGCAGCATTAACAGAGAGTTGGCTGCTATGCCTCATGCATAACTCAGAATAAGAGGTTGTTGAGCACCTGCCCCCTAATCATGTCAGATCCTATACCGGGAAACAGATGAGCAAAACTGTCCTTCCTTCAAGGAGCCCCATCTCCAGTGGAGGGGCTAGGGGATAGCAGTCACAGTGCAGTATAGTAAGGACTCACTAACCCGAGGGCTCAGGGAAGGCTTCCTGGAAGAGGTGACATCTTTGCTACTTGGAAACTTATTGGATGGACAGCTTGAAAATGAAGAAGGGGTCCAAGAGTGAACTTGAGGTCTGGGGCCTTCTGGGTGGAAATATCCAGTTTATTCTTGAATATACAAGACAAGAAATAGTTGTTTGATGCCAGGAGCAGAGATGCATGGGTAAAACCAAGTTAAGGGGAGGGAAACATCTATGGAGAAGAGGCAATATAAGAAGAGAATCAAGAAAGGCCAAGAGAGAGCCATACGATACACCATTATTCTAGAACCACTCATGCCAATAGAGCACAGAGTTGTAAGCATGGGCTCTGGGCTGGGGTTGCCTGGGTTAGGATCCCACCTCCACCACTTACCTAAGCTTTGCAATCTTAGGCAAGTGACTAAACCTCTCTATGCTTCTATTTCGTTGATAAAAAGGAAGTGATAATGACATATTCCTATTTTGGTTCTTATACAAGTAGATGAATTAATGTTCGCTAAAGACTTAAAACAGAGTCTATTTAAGTAAGCTCTGGGAGTATTTGATATCATTATTTCACTGATGTCAGAAAAGAGCAAACCCATGAAGCATAGTAGCACATGCCTGTAATCCTAGGAACTTAAGAGGCTGAGGCAGGAGGACCACAAGCTCAAGGCCAGCCTTAGCAATTTAGTGAGACCCTATCTCAAAATAAAAAGTAAAAAGGGCTGGGGACATAGCTCAGTGGTATCCCTGGGTTCTATCTAAGAAAAGGAAGGGAGGAAGGAAGAGATGCAAACCCAGCCATTACAGAATCAATCTCAACTTGGTTTGAATCAACTTGGTTGCCCACTGACACTGACCAGTTGAGATCCCCCGAGTGGGAGAGGAAATAAAAAGCCACATCTCTGAACCTTCAAAGCTTTTCAGGGGACACCTGGGTGCCTCGGTAAGTGAGCAGCAGGGATAGGCCTCTGACACATTCTCTCATCTTCCTGACTCCTATTCAGGACCCTGTTCTATTCTGCAGGACATGGAAAACAGATTTTAAATGGGTGACTGAATAGAAGCATTGGAAAAAAAACAGCAGGTGCCAATGCCACATTCTCTGTGACTTAGAATGCTAACATTCTGTTCCTACAGAGGATCTGACTCAGCTGCATCTGCAGCTGGGTTTCCCATAGTCTTTGCTAAGAGCCACTTCTTTGCCCACTAGATAAGAGTGAGTGTCTGGGACTCAAAGTTTTAATTATTTCACAAGGAGCTAAGTCTCTTAAGAGCAAATGGAAAGTAGCAGGGCCTGGTGATTTGGCCCATCCCTAGTTTACAGGTGTAACCTTGGGCAAGTTATTTAGCCACTCTGAAACTCTGGTTATATATATATATATATACACACTACCATTTTTAAATTTTTTTCTTTTTAGTTATACATGACAGCAGAATGCATTTAATTTCATTGTACACAATTGCGGCACAATTTTTCATTTCTCTAGTTGTACACAATGTAGAGTCATGCCATTTGTGCAATTATACATGTACCGAAGGTAATGATGTCTCTTTCATTCCATCATGTTACCTACCCCCATGCCCCACTCTTTGTCCAGTTCCTCCATCTTCCCATGCCCCCTTCACCCATCATGGATCAGCATCCACTTATCAGAGAGAGCACTTGGCCTTTGGTTTTATGGGATTGGCTTGCTTCACTTAGCATGATTATTCTCCAGCTCTATTTGTTTACCTGCAAATGCCATAATTTTGTTCTCTTTTAATGCTGAGTAATATTCGATTGTGTATATATACCACAGTTTCTTTATCCATTCATCTATTGAAGGGCATCTAGGTTGGTTCCACAGTTTAGCTATTGTGAATTGAGCTGCTGTAAATGTTGATGTAGCTGTATCACTATAGTATGCTGATTTTAAGCCTTTTGGGTATAGACCAAGGAGTGGGATGGCTGGTTTGCATTATGGGTTCCATTCCAAATTTTCTAAGGAATCTCTATACTGTTTTCCAAAGTGGTTGCAACAGTTTGCAGTCCCTCCAGCAATGTATAAGTGTGCCTTTTCCCCCACATCCTTGTCAACACTTACTGTTGCTTGTCTTCTTGATAATTGTTGTTCTGACTGGAGTGAGATGAAATCTTAGAGTACTTTTGATTTGCATTTCTCTAATTGCTAGAGATGGTGAACATTTTTCAATTTACTGACCAATTGTATTTCTTCTTCTGTGAGGTATCTGTTCAGTTCCTTAGTCCATTTATTAATTGAGTTATTTGGTTTTTTGGTGTTAAGTTTTTTGAGTTCTTTATTATATCCTGGAAATTAGTGCTATATCTGATGTACATGTAGTAAAGATGTTCTCCCACTCTGTGGGCCCAGGTTCATCTTCTTAAAATGGAAATAATATTAGTTCCAGCCATGTAGAACTGAGAGAGTTAAATGGGATAAACATTGTATGTTTCACAAATACATTCTGATATGTAAAAAGCTGTTGTTGTAATTATGATGATTAATATCATGCAAAGAGGGATGGGAGGTATAGTCCAGCAGTAGAGTATGTGCTTAACAGGCATGAGGCTCTAAGTTCAATTTCCAGCACCAAAAAGAAAAAAAAAAAAACATGTGAAGAAGAAGAAAAATGATTCATAAATAACCATGGAGTAGGCTCAAAATAGTTTGATGCTAGCAGTTCATTCATATCAAGACTTTTTATGTAAACTATTAGTTACGGATTTAACTTCCATCATATCTAAAAGGGACTATATAACTAAGATCCTATGTTATGCTACTATTAACTACTTTTACAGAAGGGGAGAATATGTAGATGAGACTTACTTTTGAATATCATTTTATAATTGGCTTCAAAATGAATAATCCATCCAATTCAATTGAAGATGGTAAAAGAGAAGATAACACATCCTGCCAAGCTGCTAGTGGTTTCCTCTAGTTCATTTAATTATAAATAGTATTCACATATCTCAATATATTTTCCCTACTTGGTTTTAAAATAGTCGATAACTCTAGTGAATTTAAAACCTAATTTCTGTGGTTTAGCTAAACCTAAGATAAATTACCTCCCCTCCTGTTTTTCTTTGTCACTTAAACTCACCATCAATATAATGCTGAAAACAGTAAAAAAAAAATTTTTAAAAACCCCAATTTCTGAGTATTCAGGGAATTTAGAGTTGAAGAATGTAGGAATAAGCAACTATCTTTTGCTTATCATGTGCAAGAAATTCTACAAATAGTAGGAAGGTAGTTAAAATGGTATGCTCTCTCCCCTCAAAGAGTTGAGTAGAGAAGATGGACGTGCACACAACAGCCTCGTTGGCAGGCAGAGTATGCTATCTTCATTTTCGTATACTTGCTTCAATTTTTCCTGCCCCATGCCTAGCATAGTTCCCAGCAAATTCATAGGCATGCGGTGACTGTTTGTGGAAAGATTAAGCACCATTATAGAGATATAAATAAAGTGCTTTTGGAGGGCAACTGGGACCAAGGAGTGGTAGAAAGACTAGTCTTCCAGAGATGCAGCATATAAATGGGTAAAGTTGGTCTTCTACTTATCCAACTTATCTATCTACTTGAGTTCAGTCTCTGTAATAATACCAACCATAATACCAACCATGCCACTATTTAATAACTTGCTTGTGGGATTTTCTCTGACTGATCTTCAAGTTCTTGTCTTATTTACTAGTGTCCAGCATGGTTCATGGTACATGGAAGATACTCAATAAATATTTATTAGAAGGAGGGTCACTTCATCAGGTGTAGTGCCACGTGCCTGTAATCCCAGCAGCTCGGGAGGCTGAGACAGGAGGATCGCAAGTTCAAAGCCAGCCTCAGCAATGGTGAGGCACTAAGCAACTCAGTGAGATCCTGTCTCTAAATAAAATATAAAATACAAAAAAAAGGACTTGGGACGTGGCTCAGTTATGAGTGCCCTTGAGTTCAGTCTCTGGTACCAAAAAAGAAGAAGAAGGAGAGTCATTTCAAGTCATGATATATTTTTCAATTTTTTTTTGTTTCTGTTTTTTTTTTTTTCATTTGCAAGTTAGTAGAAACTGAACTCAAACCTGCTCATACAAAAAAGGAAAAATTGCTTTATGTATATGAGGTCATCAAAAGGTTTCACGCATGGTTAGATGTAGGAGTCTGACAAATGTCCTCAGGAATCTATGTTTATCTTTCTTTTGTGTTGGCTTCATTCCCAGGCAGGCTCTCCTGATATTGTAGCAAATATATCTATTGATGGCCCTGAACTCTATCTTTACAGTTTGTGATTCCAACAAAAAGATGTGTCTCTTCCTGATAGTTTCAGCAAAAGACTCAAGGAGAACTGTAGTTAGCCTGTCTTGGTTCGTACACTGATCATCCCTGAGGCCAGGCCTGAAGGAAGGAGTGTGGCCAGCCTCATGTAATCTGTACAGTGTTCACATATCTCAGGATGAGGAGAGGTGGGACAGCCAAAGCAAGAGTTCAAACAAAATTCCCTACATCTTCACAGCACAAGTCATCAAATTGAAAAAATGGCATAGATCTCCGTGTAGGCAGAGAACAGAAAAATGGTGCATCTGAAATGTCAGATGGATAATAAAGATCTAGATCGAGACATAAATATATTCATATATGTGTTTGGGTCATTATAACTTTTAAAATGACATTTTATTCCTACTGAGGAGTCAGGGAAGCCTGCAGGAGAGGTAACCTGTGAGTTATCCTTCTATTAGGAAAGGACAGTGCTCAGGGCAGTCACAGATTCTGCTGGTCCAGCCTTGTCTCATAAGCAAGTGGAATTCAGAGACTGCTTTCTTCTGGATTTCTGTGTTCTGGTAACAAGAGTCATAGTAGTGGTGGTGGCAGTGGCCATAGTCTCCGTAGTAAATGTTCATGGAGGCTTTAACCATCTACTAAGCTCTGTGTTGAGATCTTCAGATATAATCTTCTATTTCACTCTCACTGTAATTTTTTGAGGTAAGTATCATTCCCATTTTACTGAAAAGGACTTGAGGCTCAGAGCAGTTAGGTGACTTGCCTCAGGAACATGCCCAAGGGAACAGTGGAACGGGGACTTGAGCACAGTTCACCCAACTCCATTGCTCCTGTTCCCTCCCGACTACACTCTCCTGCCTCCCTTGGCTTCCCTTCCTAGTTCCAAAAGGGTTCTGGACTCAGGTCCAGTTGGTGAGATGAAACCAGGGTGGCCAATTTATAATATTGGACTGTATGGACTCCAGAAATGGTGTGTGGGCCCTGATTCAAGGACCCACGATACAGAAAAGGGATACAGAGTCTCTGGGCTAGATCTCATATTTCAGTGCATTTAAGAATCACCAGGGGGCTGGGATTGTGGCTCAGTGGCAGAGCGCTTGCCTCGCACATGTGAGGCACTGTGTTCAATCCTCAGCACCACATAAAAAAATAAATGAACACAATAATGATATCGTATCTATGTGTAACTAAAAAAAAAAAGAATCACCAGGGAGTTTATCTGAACACGGAGATTCCTAGGCCCTGTCCTCACTCTGACTCCCAGGTCTAGGTGAGGCTTTGGGATCTGCATTTAAACAAACACCTTATGACCATCCCCAGTGATTCCATTGTGAGTGCTCACACTTGAGCATTACCTAGACAGGTGTGTGTGTGTATGTGTGTGTGTGTGTGTGTGTGCGTGTTACATACTTGCATTCATGACTGTGTTACATTCATGACTGTGCCTGCATGCTCTAGTTCAAGGGTTAACTTGGTCCACAGAGGGAGGGTGTGGATGTACACTTCATGTAAAGTACTTGCATGTAGCTTTGTCTAGACTTCATTATCTTTTATAGAATTTACCATTTGAGCCTAACCTTTGCAATTAGGCTGACAATAACCATTATAAAATATCATCTTTCCATGAAAACTTAGGCTCAGTGTATTCAAAACACTTTTTTGGCATAAAGTTATTTGTCTCCTTTTTCTGGACCTGGGAACAGCAATAGGAAATGTTCAGGCTTTGTCCCAAATATAATTCCTGAGTACTTGGAGGCTGAGAATCCTCCCTGCCCACGGCCTCCTGGGATTCCGATGGCCTGCCTGTCAGCCTGAGGCACTGAGCATCCCCATACTAGAAATGTGGGAAAGGTGGCCTCTGTCCTTGAGAACTTAGGGTCTGCTGAGGGAGACAGAACAAGCCCATGTGAAAGAGTCAGGCACACAAATATAACAAAAATAAGCCAGATGCACACTCATGCAGTGGAGAGAATCCAAGCATCAATGTAACTTTGGACTCAAGCTATGACATTAAGTCCAAGAGAAGAGGAAGAAATTTGAATGTAAGGTACTAGGTGAACCATCACAAAAGCCTTCCTTGAAGAGGTAAGCATTCAGCATTTAATCATTCATTCCCTCATTCACAGGCCTCATTAGACTTATAGAGGACAGATCTTGGTGGGTCGCAGACACTGCTACCTACCTGTGAGCATAGCACACTGTCTATGATGACATCTGTCTTCGTGGGAGCACAACACCAGTTGGGCACAGAGCTCAGAATGCCATGGGGTACCACAGCATGCAAACTTGAGGACATATTCCAGAAGGAAAGTCAAGGAAGTTCTCCTTGAGTAAGTGAAGCTTTTGTCAGACTCCAGAAGGCTGCCTTGCCCCTTACTTGTAGCGGGGCCAGGGCACAGGTATACAGGAGGCTCCAGCCTGTCCACCTACCTTATCTTCCCATCCTGGCTTGTGTGCCAGTCGATGGACCCATAAGGTCTCAAGTTCAAAGGAAAGGTCTGTGTGAGTGGTGCAAGAACATTCCTTCCAAATTGAGCTACAGTGATGCTAATAAGGTATTTGATGTGATAAGAGAGAGCAAGGTGCTCAGTTTGGCTAAGCCTAAAAGTACTGAAAAAAGCAAAAGAAAAAAATTATTTTGGGAGAAGAGCAATTGTGGTGCTAGGAGCAGGTCCAGGGGTTTAGGATCATCCTGGTAAGCCAGAGCCTTCTAGGAGGAGCTCTTGAAGAATGAGGCTGGGGCCTGATTTCTCTCCTTGTTCTGAGCTGACCAATGAAACCAGGTAATTAATCTGCCACAGTTAGCAGCTAGGGGCACTCTCTATACTACAGACTTGGTCCTTTAACTTGATACATTTTTTGTGTTTTTCTTTTTGACTCCAGTATTCCTGAAATTCTTTCTGAATTGGCAACGCATCCTATTGACATTTGTCACTGAATCTTCTCTCTTTTGTTTGTCTTATTTATTTTTTTCATATTTTGTCTCATTGATGACACTCTCACCACTTAGTTCCTCTAAAATTATGAATATGTTAGGCTATAGAAAGAATCTTCCCTGAAGTTTGTAAGCAGATGGTGTACGTGCGTGTGTGTGTGTGTGTGTGTGTGTGTGTGTTTATGATAACAGTGCTTACATAATCTCAACAGCCAGGGGCCCTTGGGACTCACACTCAGCGATGGAACAGTTGGCTTAAATTAGGTTTCCATGTGAAATATAGTATCGCTATTTTTTTTCCTAGCATTGTGGGAAAGTGTATGGAAAATGATTTGACTGATAGGAAATAAACCTGGACACATAATCAGGATGGAGACCCAAAACCAAGTGGTGTTCTGCACCTGCGCTACTACAAGCAGGCCTCTCCAGGGGAGGGGAGTTAACCCTTTCCGGTCACTGCATGGTACAAGAATGACCTGAAACACCAGTGGCTTTGCAGAGATCCTGATTTGCCATGAATTTCAACAGAAAAGGCTCTAAAGCCATGGAAAGAATATAGCCAGAGGCCTCAAGTAGTAATCATTTGGATGACTTTGAGGAATGATTGTAACTTTTTAGAATCTCACATATATCTGTAGGGAGAAGGGTTTGAATTTTCAACTCAAAAGAGTTAACAATGTTATGATCCCAAGTGACTTCGCACTGTAGGGCAGGGCCTGTCAAAAGCAATTCAGCCTAAAGGAAAAATTGAACAGTAGCACCAATGACAGTCAATGTCTATCAGCAAATTAACTTCTTTTTAACCTAATGGAGTCAGAGTTTCACAAAAGTGACTTTTAACCAGGTGAGAAGACGAGGCATGGGGACCGTGAGTAAGGGATAGCTCATAGCTGTAGAAGGGTCAGCCCTGGGAATCCTAGAGGGCTCCTGGGGAGACCTGGATGGGGCTTCTCCTAGAGGTCTGAGTCCAGATCTGATCTGCTGTTGCCTGAGGGCCAGTGTGATCCAGAGCAGGTGGAGAACAGAGGGGCATGTTAGGAGCTCTAGGGGGTCCTAGTTTTGACATCAACAAGAATAGTGACCTCAGAAAGTCACTTCTCCTGTGAGCCATATACTTGATCTGGAAAAATAGGGTTCGACTGCCCTCTATGGTTGCTGCCAGTGCTAAATGCCATTAATTCTTATCTGTTTTTTTCCTCTGCTTTTGGACATTATGCCCTTGACCTTGAACAATCTGTAGTCGTCTGGGTCACCATGAAGTCTCTTCAGGTCTCACCATCATGCAGGCTGGGGAAAAGAATTGATCCCTAGGTTTCAGATTATTGCTGATTCAAGTGTACCTAATGAGGCCATGTGAGGTCAAGACCAAGGTTTTAGTCTATTAACAACTGAATTCATTAACCCCAATGTTAGCCAGGGTGGAGAAATTAACTTAGATGGACGCTAGTGTCCAAACACCAAAGTATAGGGAGAATACTATAAATAAAATAATCTTAGAGCTAATGCAAATGATTTCAAGAGTGTATATCATAAAGAGGTAAGTAGATGAGAATTCTTACTAATTTTTTTAGTCCATACTGTAGTAGTAGGAAAAACAAATTCTATTAGAATACGTTTAATCCCAGAGTTGGAGAACGTTAGTGTGCATGTGTACACATTGGGCATTTATTGGGGGTTAATAATATAACTCTGAATCAGGCACCCTGAGTCCACATCGAACCCTTCCCACCTGCTGGATGAGGCCTTTAAGTAGGTCTGAGGATCTGAATAGTCCTTGACTCCTAGGATTGTTGTGAAAGATAATCATGGTAATATAGGTAACGCTTACAATGGCTCCTGGCACATAAAAGTGCTCTGTGAATATTTATTCTCTTTATTTTGACATTATTTTGACATTTGAAGTACATAATAGATGGTACATATATATAAATTATCCAAAAATAGCTTTCTAAACTTCTTTTCATTTGATAGTATGTATTTTACTACTTGATAAATATCTTTAATCAGTGCTAAGCACATTGATTACATCTAGTCTTGATGTCCATCGAATATATTTCCATCAAAATTATCCTTAAGCCTTATTTTCTTTTAGTGTCATGGAAGTGTATAGAGGGATCTTATAGGAGGTAGCTATGCTCAGCACTATACCACTAGTGCACTTTGAAAGGGGATCTTATCAATTGCTCTTTTCAGTCTCCTTTATCTTAAAGATGAAGATGAACACAGAGACATTAATGACTCACCAAGTTTCTGTTTCAAAGCAGTGATGGAGCTTGGTTTTCACTTCAGATCTCTAGGTCAAGTCCTTCCTTTATTAATACTAACTTAATTTAAAAAAAAAAAAACAGAAAGTTTTCTTGTGGAAAAAATATGTATCTGGCTTCAGGACACAGTTTCAGTGAATGCCCCTCCTGCATCTTCCAGGTGAGCTCCTGGGTAACATGGCTGATCCTCACAGCAGGCTCCATGGAGGAAAAGCGGGAAGTCTTCTCATATTTGGTGCATGTGGCCAAGTGCTGCTGGAACATGGGCAACTACAATGCTGTCATGGAGTTCTTGGCTGGCCTCAGGTAAGTCTGCAGGAATATGGTAATCTGCACTATTTCCTCTGACTAGCCAAAAGCACTGAATTAATTCCCCAGGCAGCCACACTTACCCAATGAAACCAGTTGGTAGTGATCATTTTAGGGAGTGTACTAACTATTCCCTTCCAGTACCACAAGTCCTGTCCTTCAAAGTTGCTGCAGAATTTGGCCACTGTAGGCCAGACGTGATCCCACTTCACTGTGTATGGTCTGATCCCATGTGCTTTGGCCAGGCTAAGTAAAATTACCTGGTTGCATTACCCATTAACTCTATCACTGGTCCCTCTCTTCCCCTTCCTGCCCATAAACCTCACTGTCACCTCTCCCTTCAGCTCTTCTTGAATTGCCCCAGCATTGTAAACTCCTGACTACTACTGACCCTTAATAATAACAATGACTAATATTGACAATAAGCTTCCAGTAATGTTGGTTCTTTCATAATCATTGAGCACTCACGGGATGTCAAACACTGGACTAGCTAAGCACATTCCACTCTTTATATCTTGTAATTCTCAAAACCGTTCTTTGAGATTGATAGTATTATTGTTCCCTATTATACCAAAAGAGGAAACTAAAGAGAAGGTAAGTCATTCATGGCTGGGGCATCATGCAGGCATCCTGGATTTTAGAGCCCATGATCATGACCACTGAACTATTCTGCTCCTGTGCCTTCTCTATCAAACTAGTAATAAAACCACCATCTCATTGTAAAGTCTCCCACCTTCTTCCCTTTCAGTCTTGGCTATGTTGCATAAAATAACTGCTTGCCCTCCTGTGGGAAGCAGCATGAGTTTGAGGAAGGAGAACATGAGTTGTCCAGTTAGTAACAGGGAATCAACTCCTGCCTGCCCCCCAACTTCCCAAGGAATAGCTGTGTGATCTGGGCAAGTCACTTGACCCCACTGAGCCTCAGTTTCTCTGTCTAAACATGGGGATATATCAAAAGGTAGATGTGCCTGCTATGTAGTAAAACTTCATAAAGAGACAGTGGTGATGTTGTAATAGTCTCCCAAGATTTGCCATCCCTGTGAAGATTCTCACTATAAGTAAATTTTGCCTTATAGCATTACAACATCAAGATCTTTCTTTGATTCTCCAGATCCCTACACAGAGATTCCAGGTTGGGCAAGGAGATGAAAATTCCAAGTGGGAAATCTTTTCTTGTCTTTTGAACTTTATTACCTAAGAGTAAACTCAAATGATCATCTCATTTGAAATGAAATTTACAATAGCCATACAGTTGGACCTGGCATGGCTCAAAAGAAGGAAAAAACAGAACACATATTTGAATAAGAGATGGCTATTTCCAGATGATTCTGGTTCTTTTTGTGAAAAGTTTTCTTTGAAGAACCTGTATTATGCACGCATATATCCCAGTGACTCAGGAGGCTAGGCAGTAGGATTGCAAGTTCAAAGCCAGCGACAGCAATTTAGTGAGGCCCTAAGCAGCTTAGCAAGACCCTGTCTCTAAATAAAATTTTAAAAAGGGGGTGCTGGGGATGTGGCTTGGTGATTAAGTATCCCTGGGTTTAGTCCCCAGTACCAAAAAAAAAGGAACCTGTATTACACTTATACTAAGAAAAATAATCGTATTATGATAAAAATAGTTCACTGACAAGCTGGAGCTGGCTATTGGCTGAAGACCACGCCTCCTCTTTCCTCTCCCCTTGGACTTGACTGTGCTCACCAGCATAGTGCGATCTCCCTCCAGAGTGAGCACTGCAGAGTCAAGGCACAAACTGCTATGCCTTTTATGTCCTCGCCTTAGAAGACACACTGTCACTTCCGCCACACTGTACTTGCCACCCAGGATCAGCACTAAGTCACTGTGGGTGGGGACCACCCAAAGCATACTACCAGAAGGCGTGGATTGTTGGAGACCACAGGCTGGGTTTCTCTAAATACAAGAATAGCTTCAGAATGACCCTTGGAGACTTAGAGTGAATTTGATTTTTCAACCCAACTTAGTTTGCATTTGGAATCCAGGAAGGCCTTACAGCCAGGAGATTCTCAGTAGACAAAGAATAACCTCAAACCAGGCTACCCCTCACTGATCCTTGTGCATTTTGTCTTACACCCAAACCCACTGCCACCTACTCCCATTCTCCTACACTTGGGTTAACACTAAACTGATCTTTATGGACAGATGGGAAATGTGCTGGGTATAATTGGCTCTTTCGTGGAACAATAGATGTAGGAGATGAGTTGCAGAATGTTCTCTTGATGGAATGATGGTGGAGGCAGGGTTCATGTGTACAAAAGGCTTGAGAGTGTTTGGATTCCAAATAATTTAACTGCATCAGCATAACTAGAGGTTTTTCATTTTTTTATTTTTTAAGAACTGGATGGGAAGAAGGCACACCCTTGTTTTTAAATGACTGTTATTGTCTATATAAACATTGTACATTTTGCTTCCTCTAAATTCTCAGCTCTTTTAAGGAAACAATTAGAAATTCAGAGATTTATAATCAAAGACATTCACTCAGTTGTGCTGTCAATTTAAAATAATCCAGATGAACAACAATAGGAAAATACTCAAAGAAAATAATATGATGATCCAGATAAATTGTCAAATGTGATGTTTACGACTGATTAAAAAAATGATGCTTATAAAAAGCTTTATATCACTGGGAAACAGGTAACATATGACTAAGACTCTCTGAGACCAAAGCTGTCTATTTAATAATATTCACACTATTTCTACAATGAGACAGTTAGATAGAATAAATACTGAAAGGAAATATACCTTGTAGTGTCTGTATTTGATAAAATAATAGGTGATTTTTCTATATTTTTGGTGATCTTTTGTTTCATTTTGTTTAGTTTTTGCAATGAGCATCTAGTACTTTTATAATTAAAAAAAAAAGACAAACATTTTTAAAATAGTGCCAATTCTCCGTCTAATTGATTTTTGCTGAAGTTTGTCCTTTACTCCAAGTGTACCCTGACAAATCCATTATTAACACAGTGTGTAATCATTAAATAGAAGAATCACCTCTCATTCATTCATTTTCTCCATTTATTTATGCTTCTACTTCATTTCTTTAAAAAAAAAAAAAACAAAAACCAACTCACTGTTTTATAAGAACAGTTGTAGGACCGGCTAGACTTAGTGGGGTGAAATCAGAAAACAATTTTATTTTTCCAATTTTTCTGCCTTTCAAACCTGCCCAACTGGCTGTCCCTACCCTGACCCTGGTTATACCCTGGGAGATTCTGTGGCTTTTCTAGTCACTCTTGTGGTTAATAAGCAGTCTCTTTCTCCACACTCATGAACAGGTATGATTCTTAGAAATATAAGGTTGTGTTAAAACACACACACATGGGGGCTGGGATTGTGGCTCAGTGGCAGAGTGCTTGCCTCGCATGTATAAGGCATTGGGTTCAATCCTCAGCACCACATAAAAATAAATAAAGATACTGTGTGTTCTTCTACAACTAAATAAATATTTAAAAAAGAAACACACACACACACACACACACAATAGGTTGCCTAAGATTACCTATAGTGTGATACTATTTATGTATGTTACGTTAAAAATACACAATTTTGTAACTTGCTTAGCAACATATATGTGTATTAGAAAAGTATAAAAAGCTGTAAGGTTGTTAAGGTGGCACAGACTTGTAATCCCAGCAATTTAGGAAGCTGAGGCAGGAGGGTTGCAAGTTCAAGGCCAGCCTCAGCAACTTAGCAAGACCCTGTCCTGAAATAAAAAGTAGAAGAACTAGGAATGTAACTCAGTGGTAAAGTATCCCTGGGTTCAATCCCAGAACAACAACAAAAAAAAGATCCTAATGAATGAAAACACCAGAGACCAGAGTCCCAGTCCCAGTGCTGATCCCTCCTGGAGGAAGAGAGGGATGTGTGATCATGGAAGAGTCTGCTGGGGCCTCAGCCTTATGGTTGATGTTGGTTTTAAACCCAGAGGAGGTTGTATGAGTATTTGTCACATACTTCTCTGTCTTTTGGATGTCTCATATATCACATGATGATTTTTTAAAATCCAGTTTGGTAGAAATTAAAGTTGCAACTTCTCATACATTTAAAGTTTCTTTCCTTCCCCACATTTCACAGCCCGTCCACTCTCAGAAACTTGCAGTAAGTAGGTGACAAGCTATGGTTCATATTTTTCCTTCCTCTTCCTTCATCTCAGAGTCCCTACAGAATCAAAGGAGGGGAGAGAACAGAAGAGGGAGAGAGAAAGGGAGAGGAGGGGTAAAAGGTCCTACTGGAATGGAGCAGTTTGGGTTTGTCCTTGCTGCCCTCACAGAGACCCAAATGGGTGAGTTTAGAGTTTCCTCCTATTTAGTCCTCTAACCCCCCACCTTGTCCTATAGGGATCCCCCACTATTCCTTCACCTGGAAAAATTCTGTACACCTTCTGGGCAACCACTCGGCTAGTCCCCACTCTCCAGGGTCTATCTCTGGAGGTCCCACCTGCTGGACTCCTTCTGCTGGGGTCATCTCACATGGCAGGAAAGTCTTTCAAGACAGCTCAGGGCCAACCTTTTCGTACAATGTCCACTCTGGACTCACAGGAGACACCCATTATTTTGCCCTCCCAAGTCTGCGAATGTAGGACATCACTGGACCCTCCTCTCTCCCTTTGCTGTCAGCAGCTCCAGCCAGCCTCTCATCTTGAGGCAAAAGTCACACACAGGTCCATGTGATGAACAGACTTCCCGGGACACAGGTCTACATGTCCATGGTGTTCACTTGAAGTCCCCGACTCTTGGGGTCATTTTCCTACTTCTCACGTGAGCCATCCCATAACCCTCTCCAAAGAAGTATTCCCTGTCTGCTCAGATCCAGTTTCTTTGTGTGGGCCGAAGGAGGATGAGACCATTGAGGACACAGCAGTGTGGGCACTCCCTTGTGACCACCTGACACTTCTGTTTAGAAAGCAGGCTGCAATGTCACCTGCGGATCTCATCCGAAATTTCAAATATAGAAAAAAATTCATTAAAATCTTTTTAAGGCAAAAAAATGCTGTAAGACGGGAGTCCCACCCCATCTCCCCCTCCCCTGCCAAATGGCAGGTGGCTTAATGTCAAACTCAATTCAGTAAAAAGCAATTCTCCAAAGAGACCCAAAACATTAGGTTTCATATATACCATCAAGGGACTCAGATCAAGAGGAACAGGTGGGGCAGGTTTTCTGTGGGCATTCTCCACAAATATCTGTACAAACTATGTATAACCCACTATGTTTCTCTTTTGGCAGTAGCCATCAGAAAAGCTCAAACTTATATCCAGGGCCCAGCTTCCATAATTAACTCACACCGTAAACCTGTCCTTGTTTGCATCTGTCCTATTTCATTTTGAGTTTCAATTTACAAAAGTAATAGTCATACCATTTCAGGAAGTAGGTGGAGATAGGAATCCTCAATAAATGTTAACAAGTAAAGAACACGAAGAAGGTGACAAGAATGGATTTGTATGGAATTTAGGATATCTGTCATAAGCCCCATTATTTCTCCTTCAGTCTAAATAATGTCATTTATTTGTAATAGGTCAAGAAAAGTTTTAAAGATGTGGCAATTCATGGACCAGTCTGACATCGAGACCATGAGGAGCCTGAAGGATGCCATGGCTCAGCACGAGTCCTCCTCTGAGTACAGAAAGGTGGTGACCCGCGCGCTGCACATCCCTGGCTGCAAGGTGGTTCCGTTCTGTGGGGTGTTTCTGAAGGAGCTCTGTGAAGTACTTGATGGAGCCTCTGGCCTCATGAAGCTTTGCCCGCGGTACAATTCCCAAGAGGAGACTTTAGAGGTGAGGCCTTTCAGAGCCAGTGTGCTCTTTGGAGCCATTATCGCTGCTTGTCCCATCAGCCCTGTTGGTACCCACTATCACATGGAGACATCACATTGAGTGCACAGTAGTCCTTGTTATGTTGTTTCTGGGTAGCAGGTAGGTTCTAGGAAGTGCTGGAGAAAAGAATGCCAACCGGCACTGTTTGGGGCTCCTTATTGTTGGCTAGGTTTCATGTGACACTGTTTTAGTACCAGTGGAAGAGGGTGTTATTTCTGGCTTTTATTTTAAAGGCAGCAGGTTTTTCTTATTGGGTGGGAATGCCTAGAGTCAGGGGATAAAGAAGGTCAAGGGAAAGTGTTACCTTCTCCAAACCAGTGGGAGAAAAAAATGGGGCAAGTCAACACTGTCTTCTCTCCATGCTTCGTGGGAAGATGCTCAGAAAGCTGGTGTCTCATCCAAAGACGCGCTCCAGGGTTCAGTCCCTGCTGCCCACGCTTCTCCCAGGCCCACTGTTTCCTGTTCCTGTAGTGGAGAGGATAGTGTGAGCCTGGACCCAGGGTGTTGGGCATTGGAAAAGAGGGCATTGAACAACTGGAAAAATAAGATAAGAAAATCTCCCTCTGGGGTGTTTAAAATGAAAGAAGGGACTAAAAAGATTTTTTTTTTTAAAGAACTTTACAGAGATTTTGAGAATCTCATATCTGGAAGTCCCAAATCCAAATCCAGGGTGATTCTCACCATTGTACCAGTATTCACCACCTATAATCCACACCCAGCCTAGTAAGAGTGGAAAGACAGCTAAAAACCTCATACTGGCATCATCTGGTACCAGAAAGACTTGAGACCCCTCCACCATCCCCAGCTATCCCAGCAGGTACAGGCAATGCCACTGACTGACAGCTCTCAGGTTTATCACCTGTGATACAAGTGCAAGAAATAAAGAAGGCTGCAAGTGAGCCAAGCAACACCCACACCAGCCCCTCCTGTCCTAGGAAGAGGGAAACTCACATCTCTGGGCCTAGCTGCTGCTCTCACCTCTGATGAGTGAAGCTTTCTCATCAGAAAACAGATATTAAGAGCTTTTTTTTTTTAACATATTTATTTATTTATTTATTTAGTTATTGGCAGACACAACATCTTTGTTGGTATGTGGTGCTGAGGATTGAACCCGGGGCCGCACGCATGCCAGACGAGCGTGCTACCGCTTGAGCCACATCCCCAGCCCGATATTAAGAGCTTTAAAACCGGGGCTGGGGATGTGGCTCAAGCAGTAGCGCGCTCGCCTGGCATGCGTGCGGCCCGGGTTCAATCCTCAGCACCACATACAAACAAAGATGTTGTGTCCGCCGAAAACTAAAAAATAAATATTAAAAATTCTCTCTCTAAAATATATATATATATATACATCTTTTTTATATAAAATATATATGTATCTCTTTTTTTATATAAAATATATATTTTTATATAATATATATATATATCTTTTTTATTTTATATATATATATTATAAAAAAAAGAGCTTTAAAACCACCCAGGGAGCCAGATGCTGTGCACACCTGAAATCCTATCGGCTCGGGAGGCTGAGACAGGAGGATCGTGAGTTCAAAGCCTGCCTCAGCAAAAACGAGACGCTAAGCAACTCAGTGAGATCCTGTCTCTAAATAAAATAGAAAATAGGACTGAGGATGTGGCTCTGTGATCAGTGCCACTGAGTCCTGAGTTCAATCCCCAGTACCAAAGAAGGAAGGGGGGAAAAAAAAGCACCCAGGGGTCACTGTCCCACCAGTGGATGTATGAATAATAAAGTTAAAAGGCACCATTTCTTAATGTTTTCCTTGGACCCCCTTCATTTCATCTGGTTTTGTAGCATGGTATGCTTTCATCATGGTGTTCCTCGATGCTGCGTACAAGGGTATTTTATCCCTAACTCTGCCCTTCCTCTGTAAAGTGGCTAACCTTCTCCCTAGGGAGCTCTGAAATAATATTGCTTTTTGTGTTTTAAATCCGAATGGAGTGTTGACTCCTGCAGGGACTAAAGTTGTCTCAGTGGAAACAAATTTGAGTTTTGATATTTCACGTGGTGAAATGAAAAAATGTTTTTCCTGGAGGTTCTTGTTTTCTTTCCAATAAAATAGGCACAAATGCTGTTATTTATTGCTATTATGATTTCCTTTCCCTAGCCAAGTAGGTTATTCGGACGTATTATATTAAGTTACAATAGAAAACTCTCCATATATTTTTTCCGTAGTTCGTAGCAGATTACAGTGGACAAGATAATTTCTTGCAACGAGTGGGACAAAATGGCTTAAAGAATTCGGAGAAGGAGTCCACCGTCAACAGTATCTTTCAGATCATCAGAAGCTGCAGTCGAAGTCTGGAGACAGAGGAGGAGGACAGTGCCAGTGAAGGGGACAGCTCTAGGAAAAACTCCCTGAAGGAGAAAACCCGATGGCAGTAAGTTTTTCATATGACAAAGGGGGGACTGAGCATTTCTTCAGTTTATTTTTAACTGATACATAAAAACATAAGTATTAATAGGGTACCTGTTACTCCTTTCAAAAAAAAAAAAAAACTAGGGCTATCCTGCCATTTTTTTAAATTCAGCAAATTAAATTTCAGAAGTAAAAACATGATCTTTTATTCATTTCACAGTTTCCATAGCAGTGGTTTTTAATCCTTGGACAGGGTGCTGGGATGGATATCTTTAATTTAAAAAATACTTTGGTAGGCTGGGGTGATACCCCAAAACCAGTACTTTTAGCAGCTCTGCCCAACCTCTGGATGATTCCAAGTCAGGAGTTCAAGATTCCCTGAAGTTGAGAAACACTGCTCCACGAGGTGTTTTAAAGTTAGCCCTACTCATTCAAGGGATTTGATGCTTCGTAATTGTTCTTACTGTTTATCAGTGGACACTACAGCCCAGCCAGACCTGCTTACCCACAGCCAAAAGAAACACAGAAATCAGTGGGTTGGGCATCCCTTGCCTTTCTTCAAAGTCTTTTACTCATGGTTAAGCCTAACCTCAATGGCAAAGGCTGGCTTGGGGAAGAACCCTGTCAAGCTACACAAAATCATTAGGTCTACTAACTTTGATATCTTTGCCATCAAAGGCTTTGTTTGTGATCAATACTCATGACCCTGCCATCATCCTGGAGTCTATATACATGTGTATGTGGGTTTGTAAGCCATTGCTCTCTGTGTGTGTGTGTGTGTGCGTGTGTGTGGTTTGCATGTACTTTCACTGGGAATGACAGATCGTGTTTTTAGAAAGTAATTTCTTTGGAGTTGTGCTAGATTCTTAAAATTGATTGTCAATACAAAAATGAACATCTTGTGTCTGAAGTTCTGATGCTATTATGTTTTAAGGAGATAAATCTAATTTCCAGATTTCTAAGGCCTTTGGGCTTTCTTCCAGACCTCCCTCCTTAGCTTGTTCCCTCAGAGGGACTAGTGCTCCAAGATTAACTGTTACTGCCCTAGTGTTTAAATAGCTTGCAGATCTCATATACCATTTTTGTTATTGTTTGAATTTATCTCAGCTCAGAAAACATTTGAATGTCCTCTCAGTGACAAGTTGCTGACATTAGTGGCAATCTATGCATAGAAAGAAGACCATCTGCAGAGCAGCACATCTGCACAGGAAGCATCTCATCACCATTTAAGTCCTTAGTCTATGCCTATAATATCTGCCCATCTCTCTATATAGGTATCTATGTGACCATCCAGCTGCTTCCACAAAAGATTTTTAGGCATTTGTAAGAATAAATATGAATATTTGATTTTAAAGGGAAGTAAAATAATGATAAGAAAAATAAAATATACAAAAATGTACATTATATTGTCTGTACAATGACTGAATTTTGTTTCAAGATTCTTAGTGGCCAAAGGAAAAAGGGAATCCTGATTCATTACAAAGTTCACAAGTATTTGTAAGAAAAATCAAACAGTTGCTTGGAAGAAGCATGCCTTCTTCTCATGGTAAGATCTGACTAAATTCCATCCTCAGGTCCTACTCTTAAGAATACATCATCCCTGCCAGGCACGGTGTTACACGCCTGTAATCCCAGCAGCTCAGAAGGCTGAGACAGGAGGATCATGAGTTCAAAGCCAGCCTCAGCAACAGCAAGGGACTAAGCAACTCAATGAGACCCTGTCTCTAAATAAAATACAAAATAGAGGTGGGGATGTCGCTCAGTGGTTGAGCGCCCCTGAGTTTGATCCCCAATACCCACCTCCAAAAAAAAAAAAAGAATACATCATCTCTGGCTAGATTAAATAATGAATTTCATATGATATCCTTTTATAGAAGCCTTCATATAGGATGGGGTGTTATGTAAAGATATCAGCTTCCTAAAATACTTTCAGGAATGCCCCTTTGATTGAGTCCCAGAGACCTAGACTCAGCTTTCTTTTTACCCTCCTTTTCTGTACCCTGGGCTTCCTTCAAGTGATAAATTTCTTCTATGATTCTATCACTCTCATTAATCTTTTTATTTTCAATTTTCTGCTTATTCCCTTGTCCTAATCCTTTTCTCATCTACATCCCAAGAACATTCTCTTCCACTGCCCATTTTCCAGACCCTGTTGTAAGCACTCTTAGAAGGGTGAAAAAAAATGCAAATATTTATTTTACGAAACCTATAAAGTCACGTTCAAATCCTCATTTTGAGACCTTTATACCTAAGTACCGATAATTGTTTCCTTATCCCAAAAGACTACCTCTCTGAAAGGAACTTCTGGTCACACACAAGAGGAGGAGGGGGTGTTTAATGGAATTCCCTGAAGTCAGATCAGCAAGCACTATTTCTATGACCACCTGCCTCTGCCTGGGAATCCATTCTTGATTCATAGCCCTACATTAGAATGTCCAGTGCAGGACAGTATGTGGCAAGCAGATCTCAAAAAGCCAGAAGAACTCTGCTTCATTGATTTGACTGAAATGAAGACAGAGATAATCTCCAGCCCCTGTTCATGTGGCAGCCACCAGCTCTGTGAAAATTATTTTGAAGAAAGAAAAGATAAGCATAGCATGGCCCTGTAGCTCATGCAGGCTGCAGGAAGGGGTGGGGTATGATTCCTCCCAGACTCTGAGCTACCAGAGTCCTGCCAGAAAACCTGCTGCAAGTCCTCCCAGAAAACCCAGAAAAGTGATCATAGAAAGTTCAAGATCTCAACAGTAATAGAGTTCAGAGAGTCTCATTGTGTCAATGGAATTTTAAGGTAAGCTTGGCTAAACTCTACAGATGAAGAAGTTGTGCTCAGAAAGCTGAAGTCCCTTGCCTACGTAACAAATAGCAGACGTGGTCCACAAGTCTGACCATGTGCTCAATCACAGGGCAGGACCCTTTGTCCCACAGTAATTAAGGCATTTCTTTGAACAGAAGAGGGGCTACCCTTCAACTTCTTTTCATACCTAGTTTCATATGTGAGTCAGGAACTCCTGAATTCTAAAGGCATCCCAGTTATATTTCTGTGGCTGCAAAGCTCACTTCTAGTAACATTTTTTTTTTAATCTACCAGCACAAAGAGTAAATTAGCTATGTCTCTGTATGTGTAAGTCATGGAGACAGATGGGTAGTAGGTAAGCCCATTGGGAAACATGGAAATTAAAAATATAAAAGTGTGGAGAGAGGGTGTTGGGTCAGATAGGTGCTGCAAGTTCTCATTCTCACAATTTTCAGCACTGCTGACCCTCAAGAAGGACTCATACGTTTGGAGAAATGGGATGTAAGAGGAGAATAAATTCAGACAAACCCTTTGAATGAAGGCCGCTGGAACTGGTCAAGGGTTCAAAGCTTGCAGTCACATTGCCTGGGACTGTCTCAACTGAGTCTTACTGTTTGTGTCACGTGGTTGGGTCAACTTAACCTTACTCAGCCTCTCTTTTGTCATCCCTAAAATGGAGATTATAATACTACTTGAGAGGGTTGACATGAGGATTATGTGAGACAGTGCATGTAAATCCAGCAAAGTGAACAGCATCATAAGTGCCATATAAACAGTGGCTGTTGTGATTAGTCTGTCATCTCGTCCTCCAAATGCCAAGCTGAAGCTTTGGGGGTGCAAACATGTGGCCATATTGCAGGAGCACTCCTTAGTGACACTCCTCTCCCTTCCTGGAGATAGCTGTGTTCTGCATCCTCTTACTCCAAAACCTCTTAGAGACTTGCCTGAAAGATAATCTGACCTCATAGTGATGGAAAATAAGAAAGCTAAGCATAGGAAAGTTGGGTATCTGAGAAAATAGTTACCAGGATTAACCATACACACACAGGCATACACATCGATGCCCAAAACTAAGACAATGATAGCAAGCTAATCATTTATTCTCCAAAAGAGATGGAGTAGAACTTTGCAAGCAACCAGATCCCAACTTTGCAACCACCCACCACACAACATCCTTTGTTTACAGCTGACTGCTTCAGCCCAGGCTGGACCTTAATATGATCTCCCTCCTGAGCTTTGCTGGGGACACATGGGACCCTCTGTTTCTCTCTCTTCCTGTCTCTTTGGCCAATACCTGAGCACAATCTGTTTCTGTGACTTATGATAAAAAGAGTCATTTTCCTGCTGAGTAACAGTACAGGTTAATTTATCTTTTGAATCACAATTTTAAACCTGAACATCATTTTCAAGAGAAGTTGTTTGTGTGCAAGTGCTTTTGTTCTATAATATTGACTTTGTAGCTACAATCCAGGCAATAATAATATTAGCAATCTTCATTGTGCTAATATTTATTGAGATCCTAGTTTTCAGCAAACTCTGGCCTAAACACTTTACATATATTAACTTATTTTATCTTCATAACATTTTTATTTTACTCAGGATCTCACAACTGGCAGATCAGGATTCAAATTCAGGCTAGCTGACTGTGAAGTCCACATACTACCCAGATATAATTTTAGAGACTTCCTGTAGTTCAGAAAGGGGCTGGGTTAATTAAATGCTAGAATTTTCCAGAAAAAAAAATAGCTTTAGAAACACTAGATTTTTATTACTTATTTTCAGGTCATTTGAAAAAGGTGATTTTTTTTCTATCTTAAAACATTAAATTTAGGCTTATGATTCATGTCCAAGTAATGATTTTGAATTTGTAGAAAGTAATGAACACTTACAAAGAAAATATAGAACCAGGTTGGCAAACAGCCCTTTGGCACCTAGTATGAGATTTTCATTGAAGAACATTAGAAAAGTGTTTGGCTGTTAATTTATGGTTCCTAACTAGAGAACGCTATGGAAGTCCTGAGAAGTAAGATAAAAACCACTCTATTTTCACTCCTTGGTCTTTTCCCTAATGCATATGACCTAAGAGTCACAAGGTTGTTTCTTTGCTGACCAACCACGTCTTTTATCTTTGACCAATATTATTTGGTTTCTAAACAACTCATAAGGTTCTACATTATTCCTTGTAGACCCACAGAAAATTGTTTTCAGAGAGAATCAGACATAAAACTGCACAAAATTCACTCCATCATCTAAGAGACCAATAAAAAAAATACTACTAGTTTCCTGCTTGAAATGAACTTATTTCATTACAAACAATTGTCAGTTTTATTTTGGAAATTAGTCCCTGGAAGAATGCTCTTTAATGGAATTATTACCATCTGGCATTAGTTCTTTTTTGCATTCTGAAATAAAAACTGACCCCAAGAAAGACAGTGTCCCCTCTCTCCCGGTTTACCTCATCTCTGAAGGCAGAAGCAGGCTCCAGAAAAGCCATATAATTTGTCATCCAGACACTATTTTTCATAATGTCTAGTTTTTCACAGGAAAAAAAAATCCCTGATTTCTCTCAGAACTTAAATGAAATATGAGAAACATTATTTCACTTGCTAAATTAAAATCAGAAGTTCTCTGTTGAAATTAACATAGGTTGTGTTTAAGTCATTGTTGATACTCACCAACTGAATCTTTTTTGCTCTTAAAAAAACAAAAACAACAACAAAAAAAGTGTGACCTGGAGAATGTGGAAATGGTCCCAAATGAAAAACTTGGCAGTAACCTCTGAAGAAAGCCCCTTTAGGGGAACAGCTGGGCTGATTTAGTCATGAGAAGTGGGGGAGAAGTGGAAGGAATGAACACTGGTCTTCTGACATTTAATTATAGTGGTGCACTTTACCGAGCCAGCTCTGTGCTGTTTTCCAAGGGTCATCTTATTCCATCTCTACTCTTACTCCGTGAGATGAGCATTGTATTTTTGCCATTTAACAGATAAGTGAAATAAGGCCCAGAGAATTCAAATGTTTTGACTAAGTCACACAGCAAACAGTTGGTAGAGTTGAACATGAAGCCCAGCTGACTACAGAGGGCATATTCCTAACCAGTACATGAAGTATGAAACAGTCGTGGAGGTGAACATAAGCGGTGTTATGTTACCAAGAGCTGTTTCAGAGGAGTGGAGCTATATTGTACAAGCAGGATTTTCATTCTTTTCTCATGAAATGTAAAGTAAGAAAAATGCACAAAATATAATGTATTTGCACCAGCACCCAGATCTTGGATTCTATTGCCATTCTTCAAGAAAAAGAACTTCAGAAAACCTAGTGATGTTGCTCATTTCTTGCCAGAGGCAGTAGGCTACCAAGTGCCTCAAGACAATGAGAACCTTCCTTCCCAGACACCTGTGGATCAGCTCCTTCACAGTTTTGTCCAACACTCTGCTGGTAATGTCTGTGAACCAAAGAGTAGAAGAAACCTTAATCTTACTTATAACTTCTTACAGTATTGGCAAGTTCCTGCTAAGGTGGCCAGATAGAATATAGGCAATAAGGTCTCTCTTGCCTTTCCCCAGATCCACTTTATAATCCATGCTCCTGATCCAGGGAAGGGAACTTGCTAAACTTCCCAAGTAGACCAAGGGTTTGGTTTTGTTTTTGGTACCAGGGATTGAACTCAGGGGCAATTAACCACATCATCAGCCCGTTTATTTTTGAGACAGAATCTCACTAAGTTGCTTATGCCCTCACTAAATTGCTGAGGCTGGCTTTGAACTTGCAATCCTCCTGCCTCAGCCTCCTGAGTCACTGAGACTACAGGCATGCACCATCTCACCTGGCTAGACAAGGCTTTTATGTGTTGCATGTGCGTGCTTGCACATGCACATATATACACAGAATGAACATCTAAGTTTGAGTGAAGGAGAACTATTCTTGCATAACTGATCACTGTGACCATATTTCCCCATGAAACTCATTTTATTTTATATTTGCCCCTATTTTAGCACAAATGTATTCAGGTCATGATTTTTGTTTGTGATTTAACTGCAAGGCAAATAAACCTACTCAATCCCAGGTTATAGAGTGTAGACAGACCAGAATCTCACCTTGGTTAGGCCTTTTCCAAGCTGGGTAACCTCAGCTTTCTCTTTCTGAACCTTGTTTTTTTTTCCCACAGATAAAACAAAATAAATAAATAAAACTTACTTCATAAGTAGAACAGATTTAATGCAAAAATATTCATAAAGTTTTTAACATTGTTCCTGACACCAGAGGAAAAACTAGTATATAATCAAGATTACGGTTGTTGATAATAAAAATATAATAATGCCTCTACTAGTTCCTTTCTTAGGCCTATGATCAGACACCCTGCTAAATGTAAGATTTTAGAATGCCATTCTAAAAAATTACCCAGTGACATTTAGCATTTTCTATTTTCTATTTTAATTTATAGTAGGATGAAACATGAAGTTCAGTATGAGTAAAAGGCTTGAGATTGGTCCCCTTCTGATTATAAGACACACCAAATTTGTGTCTCTTTTCCATCAGGTTTATAATTGGAGATTTGCTGGACTCAGAAAATGACATCTTTGAGCAAGCCAAAGAATGTGATCATCATGGATCAGAGGAGTCACAGAAGGCCTTTGCCCATGGGACAGAGCTCATCCCCTGGTATGTGCTGTCCATCCAAGCTGATGTGCATCAGTTCCTGCTTCAGGGGGCCACGGTCATCCACTATGACCAGGACACACACCTCTCTGCCCGCTGCTTCCTCCAGCTTCAGCCTGACAATAGCACTTTGACCTGGACAAAGCCCACCACCGCCTCCCCAGCCAGCACTAAGGCAAAACTCAGTGCGCTCAGTAACACCGTCGAGCCCGGCAAATTCCCGCTACTGGGCAATGCTGTATTGAGCGGCCTGGTGGAGGGGGTCTTAGATCTGTTTTCAGCAAAGGCGGTGTACATGGGACACCCTAGCATTGATATACACACTGTGTGTGTTCAGAACAAACTGGGTAGCATGCTTCTGTCAGAGACTGGTGTGACACTTCTCTATGGGCTTCAAACCACGGACAATAGACTATTGCACTTTGTGGCACCAAAGCACACAGCTAAAATGCTCTTCAGTGGACTATTGGAACTCACTAGAGCCGTGAGAAAGATGAGGAGGTTCCCCGACCAAAGACAGCAGTGGCTGCGGAAACAGTATGTGAGCCTCTATCAGGTAAGGGGTGCAGCCATTCCTCACTCCAGAGCCCGTCATCCTCAAGAGCAGGCACTTGGCAATTAGACCACCAGGTTCCCAGTTCTGCCACTTACCACCTCTGTGACCTTGTGCATTTTTTACTTAACCTCTTGATACCACAGTTCTCTTATCTATAAAATGGAAATGATAATACCTGTTATCTACCTATGAGAACTGAGTTAATATGTATAAAGCTACAATGTAAATTAAAATGTATAAGGAACAGTGTCTGCTCATGGTAGGCCCTGTTATTGTTTTGTATGTAATAGTGATTATGCTTAGTATAGTTTTTTAATCTAGAAAAAAGCCAGTTAGCACAAACAATTTCACTGACTCAGGGTTTCAGTCAAAAATGTTGTAATCTGAATGATTTTATTATTAATTAGAGAATAGCTGATACATTGGAAACCTTCCCTTTGGAAACTGAAATCCTGATTCATTGCCTAGTGTGTTGTGTGGCTCTTGGAGAGCTACTTTCCTTATTGGATTGCTGCCTAATTGAAGAACTTTTGAGTTTAAAAGAAAGCCTCTCAAATGTGTGATCATTCTTACCTGAAGTTCATGTTCACTAGGTTTACAGTGACAATAGCCCTTAGCAGGCAATTTTCAAAAACCAGCTGCTTAAATTGAGTTTTTCATTAACCCTAAGTTGTCAGGTCCTTCAACACTCCAGCTTAGAGTGGTGACAGGCCTGGGCTAAATGAGATGGTGAGGAGAGACACCAGCGTTAACTAGAGTATCATGCTTGTCAAGGAAGGAGAGGGTAGATTGCTGAGAAAATGAGTCATAAATCCTCCCATAAGGTGACGCTGTTGAAATGGCATTGTCAATTTGATCATATCAAAGTATTCAGTTTTAATTTATTATGCTTTTCTGTCTTGATGGGGAAAATGTCTTTTCTTATTAGTATCATAGGACAATTAGAATTATGACCAAAATTACTCACATGGATGACTTCATCTATAACATGATTCTCAAAACATTTTTCCTCCTAGGAAATTAGCAGAGACACATATAATGCCCCTTCTTTCTGCTTTCTCCACACCCATGAGTGATTATAAGAAGAGATCATATCCTGAATAACTAATTTGAGTAATTAATTAGTAAACAGAGAGACCTATATATTCATATATGCTGATGCTACATCACACAAAACCAGTGTTAGTTAACTCATCTAAAATGGAAACCAAAATACTTGCTTCCTGTGTGTTGTACGGGAAGCTTTCAGTGCCTGTGAACTATTTGGAAAAAGGTCTTTAGGGATTATTATGAGTACTGATTTTTAATTGGGATTATTCCTCAACCTTGCAGAGTCAAGGGAAAAAAAACATCAAACATAGACATAAGTCAGTCTTTGAGCTTAATTACAACCCCGGTCACAAAGCCTATGTGCTTTAGTTTCTCCATCTGTTTTCTTCTCAAGATGATAGCATAAGTAACTGGATTCATGCATAAAATGTACTGCTTTCTCATTTACCCCTGCAGCCTTCAGCTTTTGCTGAAGGAGGCACAAGCTAAAACCAAGGACAGCAGAGGTAAAAAGTGCCATTGGAGCAGAAACAGAAGGGACCAAGAGAAGCCCCAGTCTAACACTGCAAACAGAGCCCTGCCCCCATCCTCCACAGGAACTAAGACACTGCAGGGTAGAAGCCAGATAGTTCCATGTATCTCTGTCACTTAAGAAATGTGGAAATTCTTCCTCAGAGATCATGCTACAGGAGTCACTTAAGAAGACAGGCACCATGCCTTGAAAATAGACATTCAAAATTTCTTCCAGAAGAAAAACGTGGAAAAGGCCAACAGACCAATATAGACTAATGTACACCAGTTTCCTAAATTGTCTCAGGGACAGTCAAATGGATTTGCTACTTAAAGAGCAAAAGGCCAAATGGATCTTTTGTTAAACGTTAAATGTCCATGGATGATGTATTTTTCCTGACTCTACAAGGCAGAAGAATAATCCTAATTAAAAATCAATTCTCATAAGAGCCCCTGAAGACCTTTTTTCCAAGTAGCCAACCACACTGAAAGCTCCCTGGGGAATACACAGGAAGCAGATATTTTAGTTTCCATTTTAGCTGATTAACTAAAACTGACTGTGCTATGTAGCATTAGCATAATGTTAAAATTATTTATAATACACGTTAGCCCATAAAGTGCTCTGATATGTCCTAGTACAAAAAAAAATAAAATAAACTATTTAAATATCTATCTATAAGTTAAAAACATTTTTGAGAAATCTCTTGGATTTTTCCAAACTTCTGTTAATAGTACTAGAAGAGCATTTCTTTATCCCCAGTTTGGGAAATGTTTATATAGGCAATAAAAATAATCTTTCCAGCATTGGAGGAGAAAACATGAAAATAAAGGACAGTAAACTATCCAGAAACATTGATGTTAATTAAGAAAGATAAAGTAACATATGAGCTCTGGCTTCAGGTTATCCTGGGCATTGCTGAGAGCTGATAATTCTGGGGGTATTTGGAAGGGGCTTCTGAAAGCTGCAAGGGGTAAATACAGGATTATCAGGTAAACATCTTTGGTTGTAATCAACAGAAACAGATTCTCACAATCTGCAGGGGTATAGATTAGTTTAACAGTGTTCAAAATGTCATATGAAAGATATGCCAAGAGGTAAAAGTGTGTGGGTATATTAAAAGGAATCAATTTTCTAGTCTTCTTCACATGAACTCTTTTCTAAATCTGAGAAAGTACCTTCACACTCAACAGTCCTCCTCACACAATAAGGAAGAAGATATATCCTTTACCCAAACAAGAGATTATTGTCTTAAAAAAACAAAAGATTCAAACTGCATTTTAGTTCCCAGAAAGCTTCCTTAAAATATTTGGAAAAAAAAAAAAAAAAGGCACCCTGCCTATTTCTGTCCTAATATTTTGAAGGGTAAGTTTTGGTCCATGTTGGGATGTTCTGAAATTAGAAAACCCCAAACAGCAAAAGCTAATAGGGCTGATTCTTTCATGAGTAAACTGTAACAGATCTATTGAAATTTTAAAGATGTGTAGGCTAAAAATGCATAGGTAAAGGCTTAACAAAACTTCTTTCAACTGTATAGAGTATATTATTCATTAAGCAGTTAAAAACTATTTGCTAAAGTGTGTCATGAAATGTTCATCCCAGTTTGGAGTCACTCTTAGTGACTTTCAGCAGAGGCTCTCTTCAGCAGGTCTGAATCAAATGGAATGATCTCCAGCCATGTTCATCCCCTGTATTGCTGCATTCAGGAATCCCATTCCAAGGAGAAAGATTCTGATTGGTTTATTTGGACCATGCACCAATCATTGGTCAAGGGATGCTATTCCACTTTGATCAACAGATTCATTGAGATTATATTCAATGGAAAAGAGATAAAGTAAAATTGGGAAATGGCTGGAGAAGAAGGAAGTGGATAATGGACAGGCATAAGTTACAGATGTCCCACTACAAGAGGTCACCTAAAGGTTTCTATGTCAATTGCCCAAGTTACTCAGCATCCTGGGATTCAGAAGGTAGTATTCACAGCAAGTCATAAAATCAGATAGTCACTGAACATTAGGATGAAAGAGTAAGCATGCACACACAAATTCTCTTTATTATTTGCATATGATCTGCAACAAAGCAAAGCACTGTTAGCAAGCACTTCCTTGGAACTGTAAAGGAGGACTACTCTTAAAATTTTCAGAAAGTAGAGACAGTACATGGAAATTAATTTTAAAGAAACTCTTTTATGCAGTGTGTGAAATAGCAATATTGTGTTTAATTTAGATGTGGCTTTTTGTGGTTTTATTAACTGATTTTGCTGACTTGTGGAACGAGTCATTGACCATTGTTTAGTTAAGTAAATCCCTGCCATTACTCATTTAAAAGATGTTGCTCAGAGTTGCCTTGCAAGCAGTAGCTATTGTAAACCACTATCTCCCCCTTGAGTGTGTGTTGCTGCTCACAGTATCATAATCTCCTTGGTATTCTAAGTCCCATGAGCTCTCCATCCATCTTCAGATTTCAGTCACTCAAGAGGATGACAACTCAACTGTTTGAGGACCTCCCCAGGGCCCTCCAAAGTGAATTTCACATAGGCCACATCCCCTCTATTTCAAGTCAGACTTTCCTGAGCATCAAATTAGATGAGAATCTACTTGATGTGATATAATAGTGGACAAATAAAAGTTAATTTTACTTAAATAGATCCCCACTCTGTTTTCAACTCTCGAGACCACCAAGTCCTCCAAAGGATCAATTTGCAAAGTAAGTCTTAATGAATTCTCCTACAGTGTTAGTTTTGAAGCCAGGATGCAAAATATTTTTTATCCCAGTTGATGGTTTAAAGCACATCACCAGATCCGATCAGGATGTGACCAGGATAGCAGGGAACCCTATGAAATGTTCAGCAGGGAGTTCTAAGATTCAGAAAACACAGCCAGAACCACATGGGTGGCCAGGTCAATTATTCTTATGTGGCTGCCTGTGCCTCTCCACCTCTGGGGATTTGCTGGGAACCATTAATACATTTACTTCCACATTGCTTGCCCCTTCCTTATTTGTTCAGCATGTGGTTCTTTTTAGGAGGATGGCCGGTATGAAGGCCCAACCTTGGCTCATGCTGTGGAGTTGTTTGGTGGCAGACGATGGAGTACTCGAAACCCCAGCCCTGGGACATCAGCAAAGAATGCTGAGAAACCCAATGTGCAGCGAAATAACACCCTGGGCCTAAGCACCGCCAAGAAAAAGAAGAAAACCCTCATGAGGGTACTGTGTTATTTGCTTCTTAAGCTCTATACTCAATCTTCCAGGATTATTGTGTGGCCTATATCACCTTAGGTTATTTGAGTTGGGGACTACATGGGGTATAAAACAAATGTCACATACCTCTTGCTACCAAGGCCAGGACCAGGAACCAAGCCAACACCAGGAAAAGGTGAAGTCCATAGAAGAACTCAGAGACATAAACAAAACAGTGCAATCTAAGTTGCTGTCCAATCCTTTGCTATGGTACCAGCAAGAAGAAAAATACAGAGCTAAGAGGCAGGCAGAGAAGACGGCACAGAGCAGTTCACTGATGGGTCTAGAAAGATGTGTAGGAGTTCGCCAAGCAAATAATACAAAGGACAGCAGCCCTGGCAGACGAGACAGCAGAGAGGCATGGAGTCATAGCTTGTTCAGGGAAGCACAGGCCACTCTGGGTAGCTGAAGCATCAGTACTGAGTTGGGCAAGAAGGGGCTAAAAGAGAACAGGAGTCACATTATGAAGGTCCTAGAGGGCCATAATGCTGTATGTGGAACACTACCTAAGATATATTTTCACAATATACTATAAATCATATTTAACCACTGTAACATGATAGCATATTTGCTTCGTGACTATCTAAAAAAAATGCCCTTTTTTACATACATGAGGCTGTTGATAAACAGCAGACCTTTATCTGCTTCACAATTGTGTCTGTACACAGAGATTCCAGGGCTCATATGCGTCCTCTTTTCGGCCTCCCTCTGTTAGCTGCCTTGCAATGAAGAACAAACTGGGCAGCATGTCAGGAGGACACGTGGTCAGCCTTAATGGGTCTTTCCTGGCCTCAGCTGGGGGAGAGAGTTTCGAAGGAGAGTGGGTTAGAATAGAGCCCTGCCCAAACAGCAGCTGTGGGGAGAGTGAAAAAAACAGGCCAGGAGCCATCTGATCTTTGCGTTCCCAGGGTGAGAGTGAAGAGGCAACTGACGATGAGATGGCGACTCGAAAGGTCAAAATGTACAAAGAGTGTCGAGGCCGGAGTGGTTCTGATCCTCAAGATACAAATGAACAAGAAGAATCAGGTACAGGAGATTTGTGAGTTTTAATGTTATAGGAAAAACACATTTGGTTTAAGTTGTGATTTAAGCATTGTAGACATTCTTAACAAAACTTAAATATACTTTTTTTAAAAAACCAGATGATGAAACCAAAAAGATACTTAAAAGTACCTAAAAGGCACTTCTACAAACATAATCTACTTGGAACAAAATTCTCACATTATTATAATTAACTTGCCATTATTGGCAGGTAATAGTTGATGAACAAGATACAATTTGATGGATTAGATGAAAGATTCTCAACCCTGGCTAGAGAGTAGAGCTTTTAAGAATATATCTCCAAGTCCTGGCCACACCCAAGACTGACTGATTTAGACATTTTGGGGCTAGAACCTGGGCATCTGTATACTTTTAAGTTCCCCAAATGATTGTAATGTGTAACCAGTTGAGAATCCACCACATTAGTCCATTCATCAAAATATTTTGATGCATAGGTTGGTTTGCTCAGACATCTTTGGTTTGTATTTGATTTCTGAGGAAAATACAATATGAGCAGTTCCTTTTTTTCATCTTTCATCCTTACAGAGGCGAATGCCATCGCTAGGCCTCCCAATCCTCTCCCTTCCAGAAGAGCCCACTCTTTGACTACAGCTGGGTCCCCCAACTTGGCTGCCGGGACGTCATCTCCCATCAGGCCAGTCTCCTCCCCTGTGCTGTCTTCTTCAAACAAGAGTCCGTCCAGGTGGGGCCTTAACATGATAAAACTGAAGGGCCCTTCCCATCATTCCAGTTGTATGGAAGGGCACATGCTTCCAATTGTCTGTGGAAAGACTGGTTCCAAATTTTAAATGATCCCAATTTTCTTGATTTTATACTACCTTCTGATTGTGCTTACTTATTTGAGAGAATAAAACAACCCTTCAAAGTAGCTGTGACAAAATCTAAGCTGTGATTCTCTAAATCTGCACTGTCCAATATAGTAGCCACTAGCCACATGTGGGTATTTGAATTCAAATTTAAATTAATCAAAATTAAATTAAATTTAAAAGCCAGCTTCTCATCACAGTAGCCACATTTCAAGTGCTCCATAGTTACAAGTGGCTAATGGTCACTAAGCTGAACACTGCAGATAGAGCACATTTCTATCACTGTAAGAAGTTCTGTAGGCTAGTACTTAGTACTGCTCTAAGTGAAGAATAACTTAAGTTTTAATATAAGCTACCTGGCACTTCACTATTGGTGAAATATACTTAATCCTCAGATATGAGAAAAGTTATACATGCCTGGAGAAATGAATTCAAATGTAAGCCTACTGGATATGTTTACATATAATTCTAAAGCTGGTATTATATTAAATTATCATATAAGATTCATATAAATAGCAGACTTGAAACAAAATCTACCTTCTCAGAAAAAGAAACATGTTAAAATGAAAGACTTCCAGAGAGAACAAGAATGGCTACTACATCTCCCTCCACTCATATAGTTCAAATATTTCAAATAAAGTTAAAGAAATTCAGAGAATTCATGTAGAACCACGATAAAACAGGTACTCTTCACCTATCCACAGAGGAGTGAGTCTGAGCACACATTGATTTTGGAAATGTCAATTTCACACACACACACACACACACACACACACACATACACCACATACATATATACACTACACACATGCACACACCACATTCATTCATTCATATTCTCTCTCTCTCTCCCTATTGATAAGAATACTATAGCAAATTATCTTTTAAAGGAAAGAATCTTGCCAAAGCAATGCTTGCCTTGAATCCCAGTTACTTGGGAGGCTGAGGCAGTAGGATTCCAATTTCCAGGTCAGTCTGGACAATTTAGCAAGACCCTGTTTCAAAATGAAAAGAGCCAAGGGATAGTTCACTGGTAGCATTCTTGCTTAGCATGCGAAAGGTTCTGCTTTCAATCCCCACCCCCCCACACACACATAGAAGAATTCTTTCTCTCAATGAGTAAGGAACTTGTACGTTAACCTTTTTATATTTACAACTGGCTCAAATGGGTCAGGGAATATAGGAATTCTTCTTACCACCCTTGAAACCTTCTTCAAATTTAGGTTTACAACAAAACTGAAAGTTAACAAAGAGTTGGTTCCCTTTACATTTTACTTTCAGCCTATACAGGATCCTGGGGAAACAAAATAGCCAAACAACCTTGATTAAATGGCTTTTCCCTTTACTTCAGTCACTCATGAGCAGAAAAAACTCTTTTGAAAGAGAAAACTAACATGCCAGATCAAAGATCAGAGGCCCCAACCCAGGACACCCCAGGGGTCCATACCCACTCAACCATTCTAAAACAGAAAGAAAAAACAAAGCAAGAGAAGAAAATCAGCCAGAATGCTGTTAAAGGAGAAAGCAAGATTGAGCCCTAAGTCTAGCAGGAGAAAGAGTGGACATAGAGCTTCCTAGAGTCAGGAGATGAGTCCTACAGTCAGGAGGCTAGAAGTAAGGAACAGGGTGAACTTATTGTTTAAATGCAAATGTTGAAGCCACAATTCTCCCCTTCCTGAACCTATGCTTCCTATGTCCTGCTCTGTGCTGATTTTCAACAACCTAAGCCTGTAAATCTGTCAATTGGTGATGCTGTCCCAGTGAGGGAGGTGACCTTCAGCTGTCAACACAAAACAATTTTCCCTCACCAAACATTGTTAGTGAGGTTGAGAATAGACTGTGACTGTTTATTATTATATTCTCTGTACTCTCTTACATATTTGAAATATTTTTTTAAAAGCCCAAGGTAATAAAAACAAAGATTATGTTCATTAATTTGACTAAAAACTATAATCAAAACATTTCACTTGCTATTCTGTCAGGAAATCAGTATAGAAAATTTAAAAGGTGAAACATGGAGACAGTTTTTGACTCATTTGACTGACATTTTTATATTGAATGGTCGCAGCCGTTGCAGATACAGATATAATCCTTTGGCAGATTTGGCTACTTTCCATTCTTAATGTGTTTTCTGACTCACATTTTCCATTAATATTAAAAGCTCTTCCCTATTTTCATTGAAGAACTGATTAAGAAAGGAAGAAGAAAAGATACTGCAGTACCTAAAACTTTCCTCTTAAATGGGTTCCTTTAATTCAGATTATAGAAAAGAACACATATATTTCCATGGATTATGATTGAGTAATTCTGGTCTCATTTAAAAGTGACTTTTCTTCAGAATCACTGAACTTAGAAGTTTTACCCCCATTGAGCTGTGGTTTTCAAAGAACTGCTTTGATTAGTAGAGGAGTATTAACCTTAACTTTGTGCCCTTATTAAATCAGATGGAAACATGATGTGGCTTCAACAGATTTCATTTTATTTCCTCACACAATGTAGATCAAGGGAAATAGAAAGAGAGGAGAGGAAAACAGAATCGACTTAAATGACTTGCAATCCATCATTTTGCTCATGTTGCTAACCAGAGAACATGTGTTGGGGCAGAGTGACTGGAGCATCCCAGTTTGCCCATGACAGCCCTGTCTTTCTGCAGTGCCTGGAGCAGTAGCAGCTGGCACGGGCGGATCAAAGGAGGAATGAAGGGGTTCCAGAGCTTCATGGTTTCAGACAGTAACATGAGTTTTGTTGAATTTGTTGAGCTGTTCAAATCATTCAGGTATGGCCTTGAAGTCCTTCTTACTCTTTCCCGGGCCCACATGTTTATAACAATACTACATGGGAGTTGTTTTCTGTTCCTCGCTCAGCATAAGGAGCCGCAAGGACCTGAAGGATCTCTTTGATGTCTACTGCGTGCCCTGCAACCGATCCGGCTCTGAGTCGGCCCCACTCTACACCAACCTGACAATTGAGGAGAACACCAGTGACCTTCAGCCTGACCTAGGTTTGTTTAATACCTTAGGATTTCCCTTTTGAGAAATTTCTGTCTAAAAATCAAGGTCAGAGATCCAGTCACACAAGCTCCCAGCCTTTTGCAATAATGTGCTGTTACCTGGAGTTTGGTGGAACTGAATTATTTCAAGAGATCATTTGGGGCAGGTGCTATTGAAATTCTGGGCAAGGAAATTCATCATTGTTCAGCCCATATGTTCCAGGATATTTAACCAGTAGTGCCCTCCAGTCATTCCAACAACCAAAAACCCTTTCCTGACCATTTCCAAATGTCCACGAGGTGCATGGTGTGTCACAGTTGAGAAACACCTGGTTCTTTCCTACCTATAGGCAGGTGGGTGCTCAATCCCAGGGCAGGAGTTGCCTGCCCTTTGACTTGGACAGTCTTTGGTGACCACAGCAGAGTCCTCCTATATGAACATCCAAGACGTTTTTCCTACTATGCACACCACAGTGTCTCGTTCTATCCCCCTGGCTATCATCACCATTACCATCACCATTCATGCTATTTTTTAGTCACCTGCACATGTTAAGCCTGTCATTTTCTCCTCTGTTCTTGCTGGAACTATAAATGCAAAGAAGCAAAATAAAAAACTTTCTTTTTTCATGCGGTTGCTTCAAAATTATTTATGTTTATGTTATCCTTAAGCTAAGAATTTACCTATTGTTCAAAATGTGTATAACTATGGATTAGTCAAGTAACTGCACTTTTTAAAAAGTAATTAGACTTTATTTTGTTTTTTAAGCTTATGGGAAAATGAGCAGAATACAAAGTTCCCATATACCAACCCCATACCCCTACCCCCACCCAGGTTTCCCCTATTAGTAGTACCTTGCATTACATTTGTTATAATCGAGTTAATGTTGATACATTGTTAGTTACTAACATCCATAGTTTATGTTAGGGATCACTTTGTGTTGTATAGTCTTTTAGTTTCAACTAATGTATAATGTGTATCCACCATAAGGGTATCCTGCATATTTCACTACTCTGAAAATATTCTCTCTTCTATCTTTTCATCCTCCCTTCAGTCTTCCAAATTCTTGGAAACTATTGATCTTTTTACTCTCTCCATAATTTTGCCCTTTCTAGAATGCTGTATCATTGGAATCATATAGTGTATAGTTTTTCAGACTGGTTTATTTCACTCAGCAATGTGCATTTAAGTTTTCTCCATGTTTTGTAGCAACTTGATGGCTCATTTCTTTTAAGCTGGATAATATTCCATTGTATGGATGTACCACAGTTTGTTTATCCATTAATCTTCTGAAAGATATCTTGGTTGCTTCCAAGTATTAGCAATTATGAACAAAGCTGCTATAAATATTGGTACGTAGGTTTGTGTGTGAACATTAGTTTTGAAGTTCTTTGGGTAAATACCTAACAATGCAATTGCTGGATCATATGGTAAGTCCATGTTCAGCTCTATAAGAAACTGCCAGATTATCTTCCAGAATGGTGAAAATTAAAATAACTGGTGTGAATGTATACCAGTTAGACCATTAAAACATTGCTGGTAGAGTTGTAAAAAGGTGCAAACATTTATTTTGAGAGGCAGTATGACATTTTCTTGCTAAACTAAACATACTCTTTTTGTACAATCTAGCAATTGTGGCTCCTTGGAAATTTACCCAAAAGATTTAAATTTTGTATTCACAGAAAAACTTACGTACAATTGTTGGTAGTTATAATTTTAAAGCACAGGAAAACCATAATTTTAAGACTACATCTTCAGTCTTTACATAAAGAAAAATGTAGATGTAGTTATTCTCAAAAACTGAACTCTAAATTTGGCCTCCAGTCCCCACTGAAGCTACATTTTATTCTCATAGGATTTCAGTATCATCAACCTAGCTCTTATCGATTGATTGATTGATTGATTGATTTTTTTTTATTCCCTCAACTGTGTGAAGCCAGATGTCAACACTGAGCTTGATTAATAAAGAGCTTCTCCAGTTCAATGAGTTCATAGCACCATTATCTGCGAAATGTACCTTGTGCAAGATGCTGGCATGACAAGAGTCCATGTTGTGTGGGTGACTTTGTTTCAGATTTGTTGACCAGAAACGTCTCAGACTTGGGGTTGTTCATTAAGAGCAAACAGCAGCTTTCAGACAACCAGAGGCAGATATCTGATGCCATCGCTGCTGCAAGCATTGTGACAAATGGCACTGGGATCGAGAGCACATCCCTGGGCATATTTGGGATTGGCATTCTCCAGCTCAACGACTTCCTGGTGAATTGCCAAGGGGAACACTGCACTTACGATGAGATCCTCAGCATCATCCAGGTTTGTGCTCATTTTGTGTGTGTGTACTTGCGTGTAATGCCTCTGACTTCTCTGATAATTTGCTGCTGAACATTTATTCTTTCTATGCTTCTTTCCAAAGTCTTCACATCTGAGACAATTTGAGGTTTTTGTTTGTTTGTTTTGTTCTTTTGTTTGTTTGTCTTTAAATATCAAATATACTAATGTTTTATTTAACACATAATTAACATAGACCCAATGCTGTCCATGACTCAGAGACCATTACAAGGAGTCAGTATGGGGCTGCAGATATAGCTCAGTTGATAGAGTGTTTGCTTAGCATGCACAAGGCCCTGGGTTCAATCCCCAGCATCAAAAAAAAAAAAAAAAAAAAAAAAAAAAAAAAAAAAAAANAAAAAAAAAAAAAAAAAAAAAAAAAAAGTCAGTACATAATTCCTCCTTGTTATTCTAGCATGCACAACAGAATTAGTCTAGGTCTTCAACTTCTTTTCTCATTTAATAAATATGTATTAACACCTACTATGCTAGCTCTGTTTCAGGAGCTGGGAATATAGTAATTAATGAATGAGATCAGAGTTCTGACCCTCAGTGTAGCTTGCATTCTAATGGGTGAGGCAAACAATAAATAAGATATAGTGTAATTTCAGATAACAATGAGTTATGAGGAAAATTCAGCAAAGTAAGGGATGGAGTGATGTGAGAAGGCTAAGGAGGAGTAATTAAGCAAAAGCCACTATGGGGAGGTGGCCTTTAGACAGAGCCTAAATGAGTAAGTCATGTGAGATTCTGAAGAAAGAGCATTCCAAACTTGCTGAGGCAGGAGTGAGCTCCAGGTTTAAGAGGAATGACAAAAAAGCTAGTATTAGGGGAGCTACATGAGCCAGACAGAGAGTGGCAGACATGATTTTAAGTGAGTTTCAGGGGCTGAATCATCTAGGCCTTTTAGGCCATGGGAAGGAGGCTGACTTGACTTCATGTGAAATGGAAAGCCTTTGGAAAGTTTTGAGTGGGAGAGTAACATAATTTATGTTTTCAAGAGGTCACTCTGACCACTTCGGGGAATAAACTGTGCTGAGGGATGGAGGCAGAGACTGGTTAGGAGACTATCCTAGTCGCCCAGGCAAGAAAGAGGTGGTGATGGTGTAGACTAGAGAGATTGTGGGGATGCTGTGCAGTGTGGCTGCATCACTTTCCTCAGAATTAGCCGTAGTGTGTGATTGGGAATCTGTGGATTAGCTATCCAGCAGTTGGACTTGATCACTAAAAATATGTGAGTAGCTGTGCACAGTGGCACATACTTGTAATCCCATTGATTTGGGAGGCTGAGAAAGAAGGATGGCCTCACCAACTTAGCAAGACCCTGTCTCAAAATAAAAAGCAAAAAGGACTAGGGTGTAGCTCAGTGGTAAAGTGCCCTGAATTCAATTCCCAGTACCAAAAAAAAAAAAAAAAAAAGGCGGGAATATTATCATGTCGTTGTGCNTCCGTGTTGTGGCTTTTTTCCCGCTTCATTCAGATTCTTTACCTAATAACATCTTCCTTTTTCCTTTTTTTTTTTTGTATCCCATGCAGAAGTTTGAGCCTAGTATCAACATGTGTCATCAGGGCCTAATGTCATTTGAAGGATTTGCAAGGTAACTTTTAAAAGATCTTTTGCCCATCATTTAAGAATGTCAGTTGCTCTCATGCAGTCTTAAGAAAGTGTGTTTCATCTAGGTTTCTGATGGATAAAGATAATTTTGCCTCGAAAAATGATGAGTCACAGGAGAACTTAAAAGAATTGCAGCTACCCCTCTCCTACTATTACATTGAGTCTTCACACAATACCTACCTCACGGGCCATCAGCTCAAAGGAGAATCCTCAGTAGAACTCTACAGCCAGGTACCGAGAAGGCCACTTGCAATGTGGTTTCCATTAAACCTCATTATTTATATAACCCCCAAGGTCACGAAAACCTGACCCCCGATTCCTTCAAAGAGCTTATAAACTAGGACATGTGAAACGTAAGGAGCCATGATGTGTGGGAAAACTGCCTATACATACAGCAGTTGTTTTCTTTACTTCTTTTTGTTTTGTTTGTTTTCTCCATCTATACTTAACCCTTATTCTAGGCACAAAAAAAAAAAGTATTTGTTTGAGACTCCTAGCTTTTAGATCCGAGTCTGACCTACTCCCAAAATTAGATTTTCCCATGGGAAAACTATCTAATCGTTTCACTAAATGCTAAATAAATCAATATATTGTAGTGGGAAAACGTAGTAGAAAATGCAACTTTCTTACAGAGCTAATCCCAAAATATTGTTTGTTTTGCTTTGCAATTTGTTAGACAATCAATCTGTCCCTATGGTAACCAACTTGAGGGAAAAAAAAAATTGCACAGACGGGAGGCACTGTCCCTCTGAATTCATGGGAATGCTCTATGAAAAAGTGGGCTGTCTGGACTGGGAAAAGCACATCCTTTTGACCTACACATCCAGTTCTCAATGGTCTGCATGTCCGTCGCCTGTCTGTTATATTGTCTTCAACTTCCTCTTTCAAGCTGCCTGTTTTTTGAATGCCCACAAGAAGTTAACCAGAAGAGAGCTAGGCTGGGTCCAGGGAATATAAGTGTGTGGTTGTGTACCTACAGGCCCAAATTTGAAAATCATATCAGTATTATTTACACAACCCCAGCAGCAATGGGATTCTTTTGTTCTCTGGATTAGTCCAGATATTCCTCACAGCAAGAGGTACATTTTGTCCCAAAGATGATCTAGCATGAAATATGCATTTTTAACTGTTTTCTAAGGGACCTTTATTGTGAAATGAAGATTCAGTGTCCTTGGGGTAGTAATTTTCAAAATAGAAGGCTGTTAAGGGGCCTCAGCTGCTGACAATGAGATGAGCGAGCCACAGGATAGGAAGGGTGGGAATCCTGGATACCCTGCCCGACTCCTTGAAGTGCTTCCCTTCTATGGGTTTTCTATGTTGGCCTTTCATTTGCACAGAGAATTCCAAATCAAAAGAAATTTGAAATCCGTTGTTCTATGGGAAATTTAAATGAAGATAGATAGATAGATAGATAGATAGATAGATAGATAGATAGATAGATAGATAGAGATATACATACACAGATGGGATATGATATATATGTGTATGCATATATACACAAATGGGGTATGTGGGTACCTATATACACATATGTCTCATTTGTATATCCATATGTCTCATTTGTATATCCATATGTTGATACACATATGTAATATACATGCATGTGTACATATACACATATATAAGTACATAATACATATCTTTGCATGTCTACATATTTGTGAGTGTGTGTTTTCCTCCCAGGAAAATAATCAAGTGTCAATGCCTTAGCTTTATTCCTACTTCATTATTTGACTTCAGTTTTCAAACTCCTTAACATTATACCCAAGTTGAAATTATCACAGCTTTTGAATAAGGCACAAGAACCCTCCAAATATACTCACAGATGTGATTAGACTGGTGTCAGATCCCTTTCATTCTGTTTCTAATCGCTCTCCACTCTCCCTCAGTCCTCCTAGTTACTTCCTATCATTTCTCTATGGAACAGATGAAAAATGAGAATAAGCCCTGTTCTTCTTACCTGGAATTCCCAACCCTGGTCTTCTAGTTACACATGGAGGTCTTAAGGTCATGCAACCTTTGGTAAAGACATTTAGTCTTTTCATGCTGAAAACCCATCTAATCTGTTGCTAGTTGCTGGACAATTCTTCCCAACCTGGCAGTCTTTCCCAGGAATGAAGCATCCTTGTGTCCTACCTGCCACATTACAATCTTCAGCCCAATACAATGTACTTATAGACACTCTAGCTGTTGCCAGGAGCTGGTGACCTCAGAATTCTAGGCCACAGACTATGATGTTTAATGGGAAGAACCTAGCAAGTATCGCACATAAAAAATATTAAAATAAAAAGCATTCCACTATCTAAACTTTGATGCAGAAACTTTTTGGCCACTAAACCCTAACAATGGATTTTTGTCACATGGAAATAGTTATGTGGATTCTCAAATAAGTAGGTCCATTCATAGATATATCAGCCTCTTGGCTTCTATGACCTTTCCATCATGGGATAATTGTTTAAGGTATTCTACAGGTAGAGTCCTGAAGGAAGATGAGGAAGTTGCTTCAAACAGATATTCCAGAGCTCAAACCCAATCAAGCACATGTGTTGGGAGCCCTGCTTACAGTTTTAGATCCAGGACAGCCAATGGGTATCACCTGATCTGATTCATTGGTGGTGTTTTCTGCAGTACTTTGCTGAAGCGCTTGTGAGCCTAGGGGCAAGTGGGCTGAATACTTTTTCATATTTTTTATTGGTGCATTATCGCCATGTATAATTGTGCAGTTTGTTGTTAAATACTCATACATAAGTGTGCCAAAATCGATAATTGGTATCTGCTATGCATATGGAAGAGAGGAATTTATTTCTTCTCCAGATGTGGTTTTGGGTTTAGATAGGCAAAATCTTGATAATTCCTTTCTTCTGTTCTTCTTACTACATTTTCATAGCAAAGAAGTTTCCACATTGCTAAATTTGGGTCTTAATGGAGAATATTTCATACAGATTGGCTTCATGTAAATGTTTAGTCCGCTCAGTAAGGAATTGGTGGTTTTAATTCTTCTAGGCTGTGACATTAGCACCTTTACCTCCATTGAAATCTAACCATATAGAGCTCTTGCTGGGCTCTCTAATTTCAAGATGTGCTGTTTCAAGGAATCAAAGGTGCAAAAGGCAAAGAAAGAAAGAAAAAAAAAGTTTATATGTTTTTGCTCTCAAATTGATCTTTGAATAATATTCAGCTCTGGTAAATGCTCCTACCTTAATCTGTTCTCTCCATTCCCTAACCCAGATTAATTGTGGACTTTGTCCAAGGTGCAATAATTATTTTAGATTTTATACCCTTCTGTTTTATCCCTGAGTGCAAACACTGATTGATGTGTAAACTGTATGCTAGGTTCAATTTGAAGCTTTATCTCCAGGTGCTCATCTGGGGTGGATTCATTCATTACTCACACAGGTCCTCTTGCAAGGCTGTAGGAGCATAGAGCTGGACTGCTGGGATGGAGATGATGGGATGCCCATTATTTATCATGGACATACACTGACAACCAAGATTCCTTTCAAGGTAATGCTTCAGCACTTCCTTCAAGTAAAATCATGAAGAGATATTATCTTCATCTGTCTTTCAAATTAGTCATCTTACCAAATTACATTTTAGATCAAGGATTCTCATGCTGGATCTGAATAAATATTTCTCAAAAATGTTTGCAATATTGTGTAGAGTGTGCACATGTTCATCTTCCTGGAATTTGATCTAGAACTCTTATTGATTCTTATTTAACCAAAATTTAGTAACTATTACTTTACATTAGTTAGGATGTAATGATATCATTGCAATTCTTCATGATGTGATGATATATAAAGGCAGGATATATTCTCTTGCTATGAGAAATAAAGGACAATTTGCCCTTTTATCCTTCTGACAAAAGCCAATATTGTCAGAAGGATACAATTAAATAGTTAACATTATAAAATAAGGAGATTAATTTCCCCCGAGAAGATTGGTCACCCAAGAAGACTGATCTCATGGGATTATTATTTCAAATTCTGGGTAGCATATTAGTTCACTTGTGTAATTACTCATTTAGAGTGTTTTTGGCTGTGTAATATCATTTTTCTCTGAAAGGTGGTCAGACTGGGAAGGAATATTATTATTTTCATCTTATATGTACAGATAGTGACTGAAATGCATTTTCTCTTTAACTCATTTTCCTATTTATCACTATTAAAACTTTTGTACTGTATAGATGGGAAAATGAGTTGATAACTAAGTTTGTAGACCCACATGAATAGATATAATATGTGTATTTTTGCCCCCAATAAATTAACTTCTTAAAGTATCTCATAAGTGATGCTAAAACTAAAAAGTGTCTGGGAGAATATGTGTACATTATGTGAAAATACTGTCCCATTTTATATAAGAGACTAGAGTATCTCACAGATTTCAGTATCTGCAGGGTCCTGGAATCAACCCCCTACAGTTATACTGAGGGATAACTGTACATATAAAAGGATGAAAATCACCTTTGGCCATAGTCTGCTGAATGCAACAATTTAGATGCTTTCTGGCTATGATGTAATACGTTGCTTTCTGGCCACCCTGGACAAATAGCTGACTGTAAGGAACTGTTTTGGATCTCATAGGATGTGGTTGAGGCCATTGATCGCAGCGCCTTCATCAACTCTGACCTGCCAATCATCATATCCATTGAGAACCACTGTTCATTGCCTCAGCAACGAAAAATGGCAGAAATTTTTAAGGTGAGCTCCCCGCTAGGAGGCAGGATGGTATCCTGGCCTTTGTCTTGCTTGTCTTTGGGCTTTCAATGGGACTGCTGTGGGCCACACCACAGCTGGACTTTGGCCATGAAACACATTCTACTAGGGGCCCACAGACCTGAGAAATGGGGCTTCCCTAGGAGCTTGGACCTCCTCTTGAATGGCCCCTCTTTTCAGCTATAGTGATATAAACTCTGTTCTCTGACTTCTTCCAGAAAACCTTGGGAGTTAAAAACAGACCAAATCTTACAACACCTCTAGTAACACAAGTCAGAGATGCCAGGATGTCACCTGTCAGTTATATGTGGAAAAACTGAAACTATTTTAAGTCAAATCTTTTTGTGACCTATACTACAATTCAGGGATCCAAGTTAGCACAGAGCCTAGACTAATCAGAAATGTTGTATATTGACAGACAGCCTTCCTTATAGAAAGGAATTGTAATGCAGACAGATTTAGGAGACATATTCCATTAGCCTTCCCCTCTCTCCAGTGACAGAAGCATTTGGAAACATGGCTCTTAATGGGAAGGAGGGGCATCAACAGAGTAAAATGTCACCCAATATTAATGCTAACAAAAAATTTGGCCTTTCATATTGCTTTGGCCTAAGATTTGATTTGTTCCTTTTAAATTAAAAAAAAAAAATTCTAAGAATACAAATTGCCACATTTTTCTACCCTCATCCCAGTTGATCACTCTGTTTACCCTCCTTCCACCCACCTCCTGGAGAGACATTCTGCTGTAGAGACCAATGCTCAAAAATCTTTGTGAAAATGGTGTCTGTGGTTCTTTATCCTATGTGGGGGCAAATTTTCCCTATTACCTTCGGTCTTTGCCCTCACTTCCCATCCCCTCCAAGGTTCATATACCTTTGACTTCTTATCCTCATCGGGAACAGACCACATTCTACCACAGCCTCCAGCTGAATCTGTTTTCTTCTTTAACACATCAGACCCCGGAACATTTCCCTGAATCTTAGAACTGGCCCCAGCTGCACAGTGACCTAGATCTCGCCCTGTCCTAAACACCTCCCTTCCTTCAGTAAGACACTGTGGAGGGAAAATAAACAACTCCTTTCCTCCTTCCTCTTCCGGGGATTTTTAAAACAATTCGGCCAGGCTGAATTATCTAGTACATTTAGGAAATCTAGACATATTTAGCCAGTGGAGACCAAAGACCTGGTATGTTTTCCTTTGTTCCTTTTAGACTGTGTTTGGAGAAAAGCTGGTGGCTAGATTCTTATTTGAGACTGATTTCTCAGATGATCCAATGCTTCCCTCACCCGACCAACTTAGGAGGAAAGTACTTCTTAAAAACAAGAAGCTAAAGGCCCATCAGACGCCCGTGGACATCTTAAAGCAAAAGGTACCCTCTTAAGCAGGATATGAATGTGCTGTATGCTCAGAACAAAGAAATTGTCATTTGAACCTTTCTGAGGACCTGCTGGGTAATCAGTTTTTGAACACTGAGTTCCCTTAAATGTTGTATTTGCTTTTTGCCTTTCCATTTCCAATAAATTCTCTCATCCCACTTACCTGAAATTTTTCTTGTGGAATTGTTCCCACATAGAATGTAACACTGTGCTTTAATTTATTCTGAGTGGGTTCAGAGCTGTCAGTCCCAGGGATTGCCATAGTCCCTATTTAGAGAGAGCCCTCTTTAGGGAGAGCTCTGGGGCTTGGGGTCTGTAGTGGAAGCCTCATAGCCCTGTGATCCCAGTGTATCATGGTGGCATGTTGACTTCTACTCCTGCCTCACCCACAGAGATCTGGGCCAAAGTCCCACACCCCAGCCTGTGCATCTGTGTAGAAGTTCAAGTTCAGGACACTGGATTCATAAGCCAAGCTGCACCCATTTGTCCCTCAGAGTAACAACTGCCAAAAAGTACTTGTTCTGTTCGAGAGGGCGCTGTTGGCCCTAAAACATTACTTTTGAAACTTACAGCAACCAAGAATTGCCATGTAAATCAGCCCCACACAAGAGCCGCACGGCTACAACCCAGGAGGCAGGACATTCAGAGCCCAATCTAGAGTGTAGCCTAAAGTTTTGATTTTTCTCTGTGCCACCACCTCCAAGCCTCCCAGCCCAATTCCAGTCCTGCTTTGGTGGTTTCCAGAAAACAGAGAATTCAGGACAATGAATTTGGAAACTTCTCCTCATCCATTAATACGAAGTGTCAAGTCAAAGGGAGTCAAGTGTCTAGTCGGATTTAGTTAAATAGTCACCTTGGCATAATTATCACCCCTTCTCAAAGCCTTAATTTGTAGACCTTACAAACAAGGTCTGAGTTTAAAGTCTGAATGATACGCAACATGATATTGCAGGAAGAAAATACTAAGTGGTAAGCTAAAATACAGGGTTCTAGTCACTGACTGTGTCACAAATCAGCCATGTGACCATGGGCCAGTTAATCTTTCTGTGCCTCAATTTCTTCATCTGTAAAATGGGAATCTTATGGTAACTGGCCTTAAAGGACCCTTCTGGCACTAAATTCCCATAGAATCTTTCCCAAGGCAAACTGTAAGACCCCTGTCAGAATTGGAGACCATTTTTTGAGCATCTTATTATCCCATGTTTCAGTCTCCATTTCCAGGGTTTCTTACCATTCTGGAACATCAGTGCTTCTCTGAGTGGTCCCTGGAGCATCCTGTTACTTGCTGTCCTAATAAACCCCAAGGAGCTCCCAGATCATTCCACTTACCCACTGAGAGTCCAGGTAGCCCAAAGTCCAGGCTGAGCGGGAGATTTGTGTTATATTACCTCTGACTTCAAGAAGCCCTTATGGTTTTAGATGGCTTCACAGTGAGAAAGGAAAAAGTGAAGCCAGAGGAAGCATCATCTTTAAACCTACCCCTCGGAGCTGGCACATGACTGTAGTTCCAATGGCTCAGGAGGCTGAGGCAGGAGGATTATAAGTTCAAAACCAGCCTCAGCAACTTAGTGAGATCCTAAGCAACTTAGCAATACCCTGACTCAAAATGAAAAATAAGGGTCTGGGGTTGTGGCTTAGTGGTACAGCGCTTGCGTAGCATGTGGGAGGCACTGGGTTAGATTCTCAGCACCACATATAAGTAAGTAAAATAAAGGTCTATTGACAACTTAAAAAAAATTAAATAAAAAGGGCAGGGGATGTAGCTCAGTGATTAAGCACCCCCAGGTCTATCCTCTAGTAACACCTCCCACCCCCCAAAAAAACCCCACACTCCTGGGTACAAAAGTGAATGTGTCCAGAAAGGGCCTCAACCAATCCATCCTAACAGATCACTGCTGATCAGGTTTTCCCTAATTGGAGTGACTTAAAATTATCATGGATCCTCTGGGCCTGTGGCCTTCAAACTCTTTTGCTTAAGTATCAAGTGTTACAAACTATGTATTTCTCTCAATAATTTTTCTTTCCTTTCATGTGCTTTATGATATTACATATTTTTATCACAAGTTTAAACAGTTACAAAACATTTATGTCTTAATACTATCATATACACACATATTTTTACATAAACACTTTTACAAATATGATATACAAAATAGTCCTCATAGTTGAATCAATGGATCTTATCAGACAGATTTATTTTCTGTCAGAAAAAATATCTGAATTTGCTTTTAAATTCAAATACACATTGTAATATTATCTCCATGATGACCATCTTGACCTTGAATTTTGATTCTGAGAAGAGAACAGGAAGGGAGGGAGGGTACAAAGGAGGGATGTGGAGTCTTAATCATGTTCATTGCCCTGATGAAATAAGGTCCTCCCAACACATTAGCATCTCAGAACTTTCTCTCGGGAGCGCTACATTCTCGGGTGCCCCTTTTATTTCACCTCGGGCATTACACTGAGATAGTTGTGGGGTGAGAGTTCAGCCTCTTTCATGTAAGACAGAAAAAGATCAGTGGTGAGAAACAGAGGTGGGAAGAGAGAACAGTCAACTATCTGCTTATTTTGTGGCAAGATTTTAACAGAGGATTGAACCCAGGTGCACTGTAATACTGAGCCACACCTTCAGTCCTTATTTTATTTCAGGACACGGTCTCACTAAGTTACTGAAACTGACCTTGAACTTGCCATCCTCTCACCTCAGACTCTGGAGTTGCAGGCATTACAGGCATGCACCCCTGCACCTAGTTAGGCAGGCCTATTTTTAAAAGGGCACATACACATATATAGTGAAGGTCCAGAAACTTACTCCTTTAAAAATATCTGGACTCGCATATCCCTAGAAGTCTTGGTGTGCTCTAGAAGTGCACATTTCCCAACCGAAGTCCACATACAACCCTAGACCAAAAGTTACACAACCAGTCACCTTCTGGTGCCCAAGCAGGAAATATCAGTGTGAGGAGCCAGCTGAATATGTAACCACTGGAGGTGGTGAGGCAGGCATGCAGTGTGCAAGTCCCCCAAAATGAACAGCTCTAATTCAATTGATTTTTAAGTCTTTTTGAGCTGAGGGTATAGAGCAATTGTAGAACACTTGCTTAGCCTATGTGAAGCCCTGGGTTCAATTTTCAGCACTACATAAATAAATACATGCATTTTAAATGCTGTACCCTCTGGACATGATAGTGTGAGCCAGTGGTCCCATTTCCTTGGGGTGCTGAAGCAGGAGGATCCCTTGAGTTAAGGCCAGCCTGGCAACATAGTGAAATCCTTTCTCTTAACAAATAAGAAGAAAACAAGTTGTTGCAGCAGAGCCTGGTCTGGAGGGGAAGTTGGCCCAAGAACCACCAGTTTGAGACCTCCTACAGGGGCACTTTCATCCAGACCTGCACTCTCAAAACTGCTGCAGGAGACTTGGCATTTGGTTGGGTTCCAGACCTTACAAGACCTGCACCAAAAAGCCTGGTTATAAAGTCACTGAAGTAAAATGTACTCAACCACCCTTCCTCCAAGCGCCACCTAGCAGTAGGTGCTGTTTCTTTCTGAGCACCATTCCCCCAGGCTATTCTCTGAAGACTGCAGCCTGGAGAACAGGTGGAGCTGCCCTGGCTGTGTGAGACATGCAGGCCACTGTCTTCCAGATGTATTTGGATGCCCTTGCCTTTCCCATCTTCACACAGTCATTTGCAGCTACCTCAGGCTTCCATCCCACTAATGATAAGTCATGTTGTTATGGAAGTGTTCTTCATGTTGAGCCCAAATCTTCCTTCCTGTTTCTCCTTCTCATTGACCCTACCTCGTCTCCTGGCACCTGTACAGAGTAATTTCATATTTAGGAAGCCATCGGGTATTTTCCTACGAGCTTTTCTCTTCTCCAAGCTAAATGTCTGTGTCAACTGCTTTATACAGGATGTGGCCGCTAAGACTCTTTGAGTAAGAACATTTGGGATATTGTTAAATTTATGGATATTCTTGAATTTACCAATCTTAAAATGGGATTTCCAAAACTAAGTCAGTACTCAAGATGGGAGTCTGATGGCATGAGAACAGTGACCTCCCTTATTTTGAATTTTAAACCATAGTTACTACAACCTTAGACTATTCTTGATTTTTAAGTTCTTCATTGCACACGGTGTTCATGTTGAGTTTGTGCAAAAGAAAAGCAGTTCCTTTTTTTTTCACACAGGTTATTCTTGTGCCTGATACCTCAATATTTCCAGGTTTATAATAAATTTTAACCTCTTGTAGAGAATCAAATATTTACCTCCATAAAATTGGCTATTCCTGCTTTGGTATGTTATTGCAGCCTACAAAGTTCTTTTGAGTTTTGTTTCTGTCATCTGGTGTATTTATTAGCAGATTTCTAAACTGTCTTCATCTCAAGTGCCCTTTGGCCCACAGCCCCAGGTCCTTCCAAAAGAGCCACCTGAATTCAGGGTGTCTGATGCTCTCCTCTCTTACAGCCCAAGTTGCTCCAGATTGTGATTCAGCTTCTTTATTTATAGAATGGAAAACTGAAGCCTGGCCATTTGTGTGACTTTCTCAAAGCCACCCAGTTGTAATGGCAGAGCTAGGACTCAGACTTGGGTCTTCAGACAGGACTTTTCAAAGGTAATACAGACGTTAGGATGCAATGATAGGATTCACTGGGGCACTTTAAAAAGCAAATTTGAAGGTCCCAAATTTCACCCGCAAAAATATGAATTTTGGGAAGAAAGCCCAAGCCATCTATTTATTGAAAAATAATTCTTGCCAGACACGATGGCACACATCTATAATCCCAGCAGCTTGGAGGCTGAGGCAGGAGGATCACAAGTTCAAAACCAGCCTCAGCAACTTACTGAGGGCCTAAGCAACTTAGTAAGACTCTGTCTCAAAATAAAAAATAAAAAGGGCTGGGGATGTGGCTCAATGGTTAAGTGCCCCTGGGTCCAATTCCTGGTACCAAAAGAAAAGAAAAAGAATTCTTATCTCTTGGAAGTTTGAGAAACACTACTTACCTGCTGTTTTCTTCGGAGTGAGTTACCTTGTCTAAAAGGCTAAGGCAGTCACTATGCAGGAGACTTTTTCTTGGAAGCACGGGTCCACTCTTTCCAAACCCCTCTTTATTTTCTAAGTTCTCACAAACCAACTAATTAGTAATCTATTCTGGAACATTGTCAAGTGTCACCTTGACACTGCCCACAGTATGATTTCCTCAACTCACCTCTTCCTCACTTTGGAAATGAGATGATGTTATCCCATCCCAATTGTCTAGGATTCACAGCCACCACCATGATCTCCCAGCAAGTACTGACCAGGATTCCACAGTCACACCCTCAGACCCTTTTTTTCATTACCTGGCATGTCGTGAGTCTAGACCAGATGCACTGACCACACGTGAGGCCAGGTGAAGTCGACAGCTCCAGCAAGCTGGGACCTAACCTTTCAATTAGAAGATGTGGGTCATTTCCATGCAAAGAACTCACCCAACAGTGACAATGAACTGACTCCGGGCAGGATTTCTAGATCCCAGCTTCTGCCTCAGGTTTATGCTGAGGCTATTCCTGAGACCTCCTGACCACACCCTACAGAATTCTCTAGGAGTCTTACCATGTGTCCTACACTCCAGTTCCCTAAATTCAAAAGTTCAGCTTTATTGATGGCTGGCTCTGTGCCAGGTGCCAGGACAGAAAAGAGTGAGACATGGCTCCTGCCTGACCCCATAGGAGCAGTCTCCTCATCTGAGCCCAAGCTCGAATCCTCTAACCTATATCTGAGCTGCTTTTATGCAAGGATTCGGGCTTTCTTTTTCTGCCTCAGAATAAGTAGGCTATTGCAAAGGAGGAGGGCATCTGCTCTTGGCTAGCTGGTCAGCCACCTCTTCCATGCTTCCTGTCCCCTGGAAGTATTCAAGCATTTAAGGGCCTTGGCTCACAGCTTCCTGACACTGCTGTTTGTAGTCCTTGGATAGCATCCTTCCTCCACATGGTTCTGACACTTTTTTGCAGGAGGGTCTGCCAGGCCCTGTGCATCATCATTCCCACCCAGAACTTGGCCTTAGCCAAGTGCATCAAGTCCGGCCTTTTCTCTTATCAGTGATACACACTCTTGCTCTTGTGGCTCACTTGTGCCTAGAACAGAATTCCCTAAGTTCTGAAGAGCACTGGTCCTATTAGACACTCTGAGAAAAAGAAAGAAAGGATGAAAGCAAAGGAGGGAGGGAAGGATACAGGGAAAGAGAGGGAGGAAGAAAGAAGATTGATTCGCGGGTTAAATAAGCATGAGAACTGCTGCTCTGGAAATCTTGGAAGAATCACGATGTCCTTTAGCATATTAAATAAAGGCTATGGGAAGCCCTGGAGGGGGGACGTGTTTTGGTTTGGTTAAGCTACCATTTCCAAACTTTCACTGTGTTTTGTGGTAACTGAATTGTCAGTTTTTCCGTATCAGCTATTAACATCCACAGAACTCTATAAAACCCATTTTGAGAAATCCTGGCCTAGACAATATCCAATTATCTGGCATGGACTGCATCGTAAAACATTATATCTGGATGTAGACAATAGGCCACACTCTATCTTCCTTCAGTATATGTTTTTACGATAAAATAATATCACCATATTTTATAAAATGTAGAGAATCATTTGAAAACATACATAATTCCAGGGCCCAATATAACCTCTACTACAGGAATTCTTAACCTTGGTAATATCCACAGCTAGAACTCAGGGGCCTCTGGATGCAAGTGGAAGCAAATTACATCTTTAATTTTACTAACCTCTAGCTGAAATTTAGCATTTCCTCTGATTATACACATAGAAACAAACCACCGCAGTGTTGGCAGCACTCTGTCTTTGTCAGCAGTAGAGAGGACAGATTTTTTTTTTTCAGGTAACTTCACGGTCATCACTAATATCACCAAGAATTATTTATGCTCATCATATTTTCAAAAACATCACTTCACCTACCTCTATATGTTTTTTACTGCGTTAATGAAGAAACAAGTGGGCACCATGGCATACAACTGTAGTCCTAGCTCCTCAGGGAAACTGAGGCAGAAGGATCACTTGAGCCCAGGAATTTAAGGCCAGACTGGGCATTGTAGCAAGACTCCCTCTCACAAAAAAGGATAGAGGCTGCATGTGGAGCTAAGTGATAGAGCACTTGCCTAGCACACATGAGGCCCTGTTTTCATCCCCGGCACTGCAAAAAAATAAATAAGTAAATAAGAAAGAAAAAAAAAGCGCATTTATCCTCACAGCACAAAATTTGTTTTTCAACCCTTTGACAACTCTATTCAACACTATTTATTTTTTTATTTTTTTGGCAGAAGGGGGGATTTATTGAACCAGCATGCTGGGGCTCCGTGCCCACTCAAGAAGGGAAAGCAGCCCAGAGCCCCGATATTCAACACTATTTAATTCCTTTGTAATCATTTCATTTTCTGCATCTAAAACATCATTCTGAGAAGGGATTCTACCTCACCAGACTGCCAGAAGGATTTGTGACACACAAATGGATCAAGAACCCCTGCTGTGTTAACATATACCATCTTTTCTTTTACTAATATCTTTGTATATATTACACTTTGTACATATATAGAACAAGTACAAAATTATATAATTATATGAATACATACAATTATGCAAGTATAAATATATGTATATATGTATAAATACAATATACACAAAATTCTGTGTTCTTTATTCAATAAATGACCTCCCTCCCCACACACATCAAATTTCCCAAAGTTTCTAAGCCTGTTTTTTTAATCTGATTTGCATTTCAGATAAAGTCTGTTGAAAAAGAGCTTTCTTCAAACTGGCAACTCTTCTTTTGATCTTTGTCCATAGAGATCCTAATATTGTTCTTAAGATCAGAGGACTCTTCATATTATTTTAAGAAGGAAAAAAAAAGTGGGGGAGATGGTTTTTAGCCCAGACTTACTGTTCCAAAATTGATGGGTTGTTTCACATCTTCAGTCATTAAGGATGGATCCTGGGTTTTCAAGGTACCAAAGTTTTCTCTCAGAGGATTTGCCCCAGGAGCCTAGGGAGCTGGGCACTACACGCAGGTTCTTTGTGATCCTTTCTAAAAGCTCCAGGAGTCTTCCTGCAGGAATGTTGACATTTGTCCAAGTTTTGACATTGCATTTCAAATGAATCTAGAGGTTTTATTCCTCTCTCAAATGAATCAAAATAGGGTAATCCACTTTTAATAACTGTAGGAAGCCTTAGGTGGTAGTTTTGACAGTTCTAAGTGAAAGTTCAGTTGGTTGGCATGTTTAATATTTAATTATTGCTTTCTTACAGGCTCATCAGTTAGCATCCATGCAAGCACAGGCTTATAATGGTGGGAATGCCAATCCCCCACCTGCCAATAATGAGGAAGAGGAAGATGAAGAGGATGAATATGATTATGACTATGAATCCCTTTCTGATGGTAAGCGAAACAAGGGTCCAATGCTGTGTGTAAAGGAAAACTTAAATGATTTTTTCTTTCTCTCTCACACTCCCATCCCAAAATAAGTCTGAAACTCTGTGAATCAAGAATACAGATTTTTATAATATTGTCTGAAAGTTTCTGAATCCAGGCACCTAGTGAGGAGCAAGGAAGGAAAATGATTTATTCTGTCAGCTAGCATGACCACAACCCAAAGAAGAGGATGGTGCAGGGAGCACATTCCTAGAGAAAGAGAATTATAGCAGAAAAGTTCACTTCCACCCTCTTGGTTTCTGATGTGGCTGAGGCTCTGGGCAGTTTTAAACTGTGGCTGAATCCTTTCTTTCTCCTCCACTGCCAATAGGGGGCAGCATCACCACTCCATGCTGTCTGTCTCATTTCGACTCTTTCTAGAAGGATAGAAATAAAGGCGCCTCATTCCCCTTCCCTCCCTGGTTCTCAGATTACTAAGCCAACAAGACATTTCCTTCTGGCCCCACCAAAGGTCGGGGCAGGGAGGGGGGGACATGACACAATACCAAAAAAGTCAAATGAATAATGTTACCCACAGGTTACCAGTGAAGGACTTTATTCATGTAAGAATTAAGTTTCAAGTGTTTCATTTGTTCTAAATTAATACTATTTGCTAGAGATGGCAAAATGTTTTCTCGGACGCCTTTGCTGATATATAACTGTTTTGTTTGGTGTCTTCTGAAAGAAAGCAATACAGTAATCAGAAAATGCCAAGGTTCCTACTTATATAAACATTATATATGTAGCATATGTTGTTTCTCCATTGACTAATTGTTTTGCTAAGCATATAGGTAGCCCCAGACTACTGTCCACTTACTACTGGCATGACGACTCAGCCACTCTTTTCTCAATATCTGCTCCTCACACTCAGATTGTCTCCAATTCACGTTTCAGTTCCATGAGCCTCTATCACTGATGACAGTCCTGTCTTTTTTCCGACCCAAAATATAATATCAGGCTGCAACCATTTAATATTTGTTCTTCATAATAGTTGTTTGTTTCCTAACATCAACTAGAAGCCAATTTACTTGACCCAAAATTCCGTAAGATAATAAGAGGGTCACAACTAACCAGATATAAAAAGGGAGAAAATTGAAAGGAGTCAAAGGCAATTTATTTATAGCCTATTCCTGAAAAGTGATGGAAATGTGAACATTTTTATGTAGGACTTATTCTTCCCCATGGACTTTTATTACAGTTGTGGTAATGTCCCATAGAAGAAAAATTGATACAGATATGAAATGAAAACCACACTGAAGAAATCAATCAATGCAGATGTCATTTAACCCTGGAAGAAACTAGTCTAGGGGAAAACAAATTCACTCTCCATCATAAATGACTCCTGTGAACTTTCTGTACTTTTGAGAACAGGAAAGAAGAAGGCTTTTTATAATCATTATTATTATAGGCATTTTTTATTTGCAAATGACAAAATGAACAGGTGGAAGAAGGATCTTTTTTTTTCAGTTAGAGTAAAATTTAATCCTACCCCACTAAATTTCTAAGATAGTTGCATGTATTTTTTATAGTTAACATCTTTTTTAAAAAAAAAAAATTTGTAGTTGTAGACAGGCAGGATGCCTTTATTTTATATGTTTTTGTATGCAGTGCTAAGGATCAAACCCAGTGCCTCATACGTACTAGGCAAGTGCTCTGCCACTAAGCCACAGCCTCAGTCCTGTATTTATTTTTTTAATCAGTGAAAAAGAGGACCCCATCAGACTCTGTGAGACTTTGGACAGTGTCCTCTCACCTTCTTGGTTTAGGTACCACTGATATATAATAAAAAGTTTCCGTGAAGTGTTTGGTAATTTTCTCCCCCAAACACTCAAGTGCTAGCACTAATACTATGATCTATAATAACTTCTATCCACTCCCAACACGTGATTATTTCCCACTTCATTGAAGATCCCACTGACTAGCTGATTCCCAAATAGGCCTTGCAGGTGTGCTGTGCCTTGTTGAAGCTTGTCCTATGAAGGCTTCCATATGTGACTATTAATTGCCTTATCTGGTGTAGTTTTCCAATGGTGATCCTAGCACTGTGCTCATCTCTACTTTCCTCTACCATCTCCACTTTTTCCAATTGGGATGAAAAAAAATAGAATTCTGCCCACTGTAGAGGCTGCCTGTTAGGGGGAATCTTGAAATTTTCCATGCTTTTTATAATGATAAGTCCCTTTGAGAAACTAGAAGCTGTGACCAGTTGACTCTGAGAAATAAATGTGCTCTCAAAATTCTGTACACATTTGTAGGAGTTTCATCAACCTCCTGAGGGCCACAGAGGAAACCCATCTCTTTACAGTCAGGGTCCCCAGTGTGTCTCTATGACAGCTCTAGTCCTCAGTTTTCATACCCACAAGATAAAGGAATGAATCTAAAGCCACTTTTGGCTATAAAAGTGAGATGATCCTTAGTCACAGAATTATTTCAAGAAAACCCTAAGGAAGTCACAAAGTCATGTATTTGAGGTTGCTACTAATTGCTACTCTGCCTTTTGGATAATAAATTCTTAATGGATTTTTATTTCATTTAATTTTCACTCCAGTGTTACTGTTTACTTCAACTAGTTTTGAACATACACTGGAGCACAAGTTTGAATTTACCACTTAATATATGCATATTTTATGACAACAACTGCAAGATTTTAACAAATTAACTGATTTCTGTTCATTGAACTAAACTTATACTGGGAGTATCACAACAGTCCGTAACTGAAAATATGTAATATGAATGTGGCTACTGAGAGCATGATTAACATTAATAATGTTTGCATATATTTATTGCTAGCTCTTGCATACCTATATAGTCAAAATAGTAAATCTACCAAACATTTCTTGTTTCATTTATCTTGTGATCTAAGCTGTTATTTATGCTTTGCTTCATGCCTTAGTTTAATTTATCTGGCTTTTCATCTCAGTTCTCCTTACTTGTATACCCTGTCTGACTCTGTTTTTCTGTAGCAGATGTCCTTACTGCTTCCCCTGCTCCTAACAGTCAGGAAGGTAAACATCATCTATACGGGCATTTTAACTGCATGGGTATCAACATTATGTTTCTGATCTCTTGGGCCTGATGAGCATGAAGTTGTGACACTTTTATGAATACAAATGTAAATGAAATGATTGGTCTTGTTTACTTCTTGGCAGCCTGCATGGCCCTGATTTGCTATAAGGATATTTTGGTCTAAGCATTTGTAGTCTGATGAGTGAGAAATTCGCTTTTTTGTTTTTTATGTTAAAAGAGTGTAATCATGCCGGGCGCATTGGCGCATGCCTGAAATCCCAGTGGCTTGGGAATCTGAGGCAGGAGGATCGTAAGTTCAAAGCCAGCCTCAGCAACAGCAAGGCTAAGTAACTCAGTGAGACCCTGTCTCTAAATAAAATAAAATTAAAAAATAGGGCTGGGGATGTGGCTCAGTGGTTGAGTGCCCCTGAGTTCAATCCCCAGTACCGAAAAGAAAAAGAGGATAATCATGATAACTCACACTTTTACAGTCATTCTGATTAGAAATGCTAAAAAAAGAGCAGAACAAAAAATTATCTGTCACCCTTAGATATATTTACAAGTTTGAATTCCTGTTCTTAAGATTTTCACCTAATAATTAAAATTGTGAAGACTTTGTTTTCCAATAAATTGTAATTGTAAAAATTTCATGTTGCATAGAACAACAAGTGTCCCCTATTCCTGCCACACACTGGTTTTGACATTTCTCAAAGTAAAAGAAGCCAATAGCTTCATTTCAAGGTGAGGGTGATTAAATCATATATGTACTGTCTAGAAGTGCTTCAGCCACTAAATCCTTCCCAGACTTGTGCCGTCAGCTTCTTGATGCAGAATATTTCCCACAGCATTTTCAGAGTTCTAACCATCTGTTTGAAAATGATCATTCTCGTTTAAATTGTGTCTATATGGTACCAAAATAACTGGTAAATTCATAAGTTAAATTGAAATTAAATATGTCGACCCAATTTCTAAAATTATAGTTCAAGCCATTATTTTGGTATCATGTAGACAGAGCCTCGGTCTCGCAGACAAGGACAATTGTCTGCCTGCCCTCACAATGAAGTACATGTTGCCCTTAAGTATCACATTTGGTTGTTCGTTACTAAAGCCTGCTAATGCATTTTCAGACAACATTCTGGAAGACAGACCTGAAAATAAATCATGTACTGACAAGCTTCAGTTTGAGTACAATGAAGAAATTCCCAAGCGGATAAAGAAGGCAGATAACTCTGCTTACAACAAAGGAAAGGTGGGTGGATGGTTTCTGTTAAATAGTATTTTGGTACTCACTTCCTTCCTACCTTTCCCTTCACCTTTGCCCTCACTGACCCACGGATGCCAAAGTGATAACATGAGACACCCACCTGCCATTGAAAGTTGGTGTTGATTTATCCCACCAATACCTACCAAAGGTGTACGTATGGCAGACACCGAAGCAGCACAGGAGGTGGGTCAGTGATGGAGACAGACCTGTGGACATGTGCAAAGAATAGCAGTTGCCCTGTGTTATCAGAGCATCAAGGACAGGCCCTCAGGGAAGGTGACATATGAGAAGGAAGATTTGGCCAAACAGACAGAATCAGGGCATTCAGGCCAAGAGAGCAGCCTGGTTGTTCAGGGAATTTCATGATGTCTTAAATGCATTTATAACAACCAAGAAAATAAAAGGGGGGCAGCTTGTAAAGTGTTAAAGAGGAATAACACCAAGAATAGGAAGATAAATAGGATCCCCAGACCCTACCCTCAAGGGCCTCACAGCATGTAGGCTGAGCGGGTCTACAGAAGGAGTTGTTATGAGTGACATTGTTGGATGACAGAGTCATAGAATAGGTAAAGAAATTGAGCCACCATAGACACATAGTCAGTTCTCTAGGGCTGTTCCCTGTGTAAGTCAGTGGGTTATGCCCCAAGGCACTTGAAGGATGAATGAGTCTCATTCTTGCCCTCAGAAAGTTTTCACTCCAGGTGAGGTGTTAGGACCCCAGTGCAGATATGTACTGAGCCAGGAGAGGACACTGATGACCCTCCAGGTAAAGTACAGATAAAGAGCGTTGGGAATGCACAGGCGAGTGACTTCTACCTTCCATGGAAAACGGTCTCATTTTCTCTTGATAGGTTTATGACATGGAACTGGGAGAAGAATTTTATCTTCCTCAGAATAAAAAAGAAAGCAGACAGATTGCACCGGAGCTTTCTGACCTTGTCATCTATTGCCAAGCAGTAAAATTTCCAGGTAAAATGTAGGCAATGCTATCTATAACAAAGACACCAAAGGAAGAAAGTATCCTATTTATCTAACTAGACATTGTGAATGCTCCAAAATAAACTGTGTGGCCAAATTAATGGTTATAATATCTTCTAAATATTTATTATTGTTGTTGTTATTATTATTATTTGCTTTGATGCACATGAAGAAAAATACCATAAAATATTCATTTTTCCAAACTACACAATGTCTTTTCATAACAGTGAATAATTGATAATAACATCTATAAGATCCAACAATTAAAATTTATTAAACACTTAAGCACCAGGATTTGTGCCTAATATTTTATATAAATCCTCTCTTTGACTATTCATAATAATTCTATGAGGTCAGTGGTATTATCTCCATTTTTAAATAAAACAAATAATTTTTTAAAGAGATAATGTAATTTGCCCAAGTTTTCAGGGGGTATCAGTTAAGATTCTTGTCTTAAAGATGCAGAAATCAATAAAGATGTATGAGTTTCAGGTGCAGCCTGATCCAGAGCACATGCTTTCTCTCTCCCCGTTTGTCAATTTTCCTCCACTCTTTTGGCCTTCTTCCCTTTGTGGTTGTAAGGTAGCCATAGCAGGCTAGCACTTCACACTTCCAGACTTGGCTTTAGTGCAAGTGCTTCTTCAGAGCTTCCAGCAGAAGTTTCTCACTGGGTTTTTTTGCCCAAACCTTAACCAATCACTGTGGCCAGGAAGATGCCATGCTCTGATAGTCTGGAGGCATTTAGGCAAATGACACACTTTATCCCTGAGCTGCATAGTGAGGCTCTACCTAAACTGCAAGGGGAGGGAGTTTCCCCAAATGGCCATTTCTAAAAGTACAATGAATTTATGTTGATGAACCATTTCTTCAAAAAAGTGTTCATTTAAGTTAGCAAATCGTAGATTTATGATTCTGAAGCTTGTCTCCAAAGTCATGCCCTGAAGCATATTATACTCTGCCCCTCTTGATAGGGATGTTACCAATGAGCTTAATTCACCCAGTTATGTGTCCCACAAATGGGGCACCAACAGATGGGAAAGTCCACAAATACATGGCCGTCAGAAAAATTCATCTTCTTATACTAAGAAAAAGAATCCCCTTGCACAAGATTTCTGAGGACAGGAAACAGCTGGGATTGGAGGACTAGTCTAAATGCTAGTAACAGAGTATATAAACTTGGCCTAGAGAGGGGCGTTAAAATGCCAAACCTCATCTTCTCAAGATGGGCTGAACTCATCAGAGCTTAAGCAGCATTTCTCACACTGTACCTGGCAAATGGAACAAAGGTGTTGGGCTATTAAAAATATTTGGCAATAGTGGCTTTTTTACACATGGTGGGGGTGGGGAGCCAGAGATTCCTTAATTTTAAGTTTTCCTCCAGTAACTGTTTGTAAACCTTTGGCAGCTGCTAATGCTCATCTGCTAGCAAATTCTGTTGAAAAGAATATGAGTGAAAAAGTAGCAAACAGATACTTCAAAGAAATACAAGAAGCTAACATTTTCATTTCACAGAGTGAGACTTTACATGACCTAAATAGGTTATGATCATACATGCACCTCATGAAATTATTTTTATGATGGAGGAAAATTCTTTACCTGTCAGTCAATTGTGTGATCAAGTGTGAGGGCCACCCTGTTCAAAAATCACACTCAGTGCATCTCTTATTCTTCATCAATACAGGTGATACTGGGTACACCCAATCCATTCCACTGCCTTTGTCATTTCTCTCTAAAGCACTGAATAATGAAGGTGCACAAATTCTCATAGATATTTGTAGTCAGTGTAAAAGATGAACTTTCTGTACCAACAGAGAACCATAGAGGGGCCAAGAGATTATTTGCTCTGACTTGAGGCACACACTAAGCATATGGATGGCATATTAAATATACTGTATATATAGTACATATCCTTTAATAGGTATTTTTAATTGATTTATTAATTAAAGTTTCTGACCTTTTTCTCACCCCAATTCTATTTCCTTTCTCAAAGTAACTAAACTAGGTTGCTGAAATCATTGCTACAATACCTTCTAAACATTTGTTGTTTTCATATTTGTTTGGATGTACATGAGGAAAATGTCAGTTTAATTGATAAGTTACATTATCATTTTCAATATATCTCACCTTTCACCCAAAAATACTTGGTAAGGCACACCAAGACCATATGGTCTGACACCCACAGAAGTAAAGTGAGTTTCCCACAATCATGAACCTGGGCAGTGTCAGGCAAGACCAGAACTCGGTGTCTCAATTCCCAGGGCTGCGTTCTTTTCACCACACTGCCTTAGCTTTCTTAGGACCAAGGAAGTAGCTGATTTGCTGTTTTTGTTTCTATCTTCTATCTTAGAGGATTTGTTTCTCAGTTACATCTTATATCTCTCTCTATTTTTCTTTTTTCTAATAGGAAAAAAGAAAAAGAAGGGCATGGTATTTGATCTCATTATTCCATTTATCATATTACCCCACTCCATAGTTTCTGGATACTTCCCAAATCTCATCAAGCATATACACACACCATGGTCTTTCCTGCTGCCAGGCTTTTGCTCCCACAGTGTACTCAACCTGGCCTATCCTTCCTTCTCCCTTTGACACTGTCCAAGCTGCAAGGCCCGAGACACTTCAACCCATCACACTGCCTCCTTCTGGGGAGCTCCTTGCATTTATAGGTACATATTTGGCCACCTCCTTGGTCTTTACTTGTTCTGCAGTGAAGAGTACAGCCAAACCAATAAATTAAAAAAAAAAAGAAAGAAAGAAAGAAAGAAAGAAAAGAAAAAAAAAAAACAGCCAAGAGAAATATTGGATAGTGAAAACATCACTGGACAATATCATTGCTCAGAGATCTGGGACCTTGCTACCCGATCTGGGACCTTGGCTACCTGACTTTGGCAAAGGCAAATCGCCTTTCTGAGACTCAGTTTTTTCACCCCAAAGTCTATGCTTTTAAACATTATTCTGTCTCTGAGGATGTTCTTGAAGGTATATTTCTGTTTCGGAAAAAAAAGGGCTCCTGATGCTGCTTCAGCTTAAGGAATTGCTCTCCTACTGGTACAATTATGGACCTTGGGAATGATTTGGAGGCAACTGTGGCTTCATTGGAGCCTTTAAGTCACTCTTAGAGCCAGGTCTGTGTGGTGTGCATTCATTTTCTCACTCAACAAATATGCACCAAGTTCCTGCTATGCACCAGGCACTCTGCCAGGCGTGAAGGATCCAGGGAGTGGTTGGACCAGGAGGGAGAAAGAGAAGCCATGAAATTTCATTATTATCACACTGTATTTCCCATTTAATTCTCAAACTAATCCTATGAGTGCATTTCTCTTATCATACCCATTTTGTAAAGAAGGGAACTAAGGAAGTTAGAGTGTGTCAAGTCAAGGCTCAGACCAGAAGGAATTGAACCTGAACAATATGATGTTAAAGTTCAGACTTGAAAACATTCTCTTATCTCACAAAATTGAGTAATTAATATGAATTAAATACTAATTAAATCTTGACTACAGCACTTTTTTTCCATACAACTTTTAAAAATCTTTCAGGGGGCTGGGGATGTGGCTCTAGCGGTAATGCGCTCAACTGGCATACGCGGGGTGCTGGGTTCGATCCTCAGCACCACATACAAACAAGATGTTGTGTCCACCAAAAACTAAAAAAATAATAATAAATATTTTTAAAAAATTATCTCTCTCTCTCTCTCCTCTCTCTCTCTTAAAAAAAAAATCTTTCAGGTGCACTGCCAACTAGTAAGGTGTGGATAAGAGAGAGACAGGGCTTGTGATTATTCTGCAGGAAGCATACACTTCTTGTTGCATGTGCCTATAGAGATAAAAACTTCAATATAATTGCCTACAATACTATTATTAACCATGCTAAAAATGCTAGCAGGTCTTCTGTTATGGGGAGTAGTAAGACTTCAAAATAAACATTAACAGGGATGGAAAATGTTGCCTGTAAGTTTTTGGCTTATTTATTTTCATTTTATGGGAACAGGCCTGTCAACTCTAAATGCATCTGGCTCTAGCAGAGGAAAAGAAAGGAAAAGCAGGAAGTCCATTTTTGGCAACAATCCGGGCAGAATGAGCCCAGGGGAGACAGCAACATTTAACAAAACATCTGGAAAAAGTAAAGTCACCTTCTTACAATATCTTTGCTTGATCCTGCATGCTGAATGATTCATGTATTTGCTGTCTAAGCACTTCCCTTGAATTTTGAAATTCTTTTATATTTTCATGAATGTCCACATTATCTAATGGCATAAATATTTTTAATTTATGCTTTTAACTCATTAAAAATAACATTTCACTGGAGATAGTCTAATGTCCTTTGCCTCAAAAGTAAAAACTGGAAGCACCTTGGAACATTCTAGTGGTTCTTGGAACTGTACTCTTTACCCAGAAGATATATCCATTTTATTTCTAATTACTTTTTATTATGAAGGTAATAAATTCTCATAGTTAAAGTTCAAACAATACAGAGTATTATTAAAATTCCTTTCCACTCTCAGTGTCCTCGTGCTACTTCCCAGAGGTAACCACTCTTAAGTTTATTGTGTTTTGTTCAAGAAAAATAAGATCCTTTTAAAGATAATCCAAGTGGGATGTAACTGAACAAACTTGTGTATCTTTTACACCTGCTGTAAAGTTTACATAACCTTCTGTACATATATCTTATTCTCTTTAATAATTCATTGTGTGGATATACTGTCATTAAACCACTTCATCACTGATAACTTTAGGATGCTTCCTGTTTTCATTTTCTGTGGGTTTTATAAGCTTGTACATATATTGTTGTGTACTTGTGCAATATATCCACAGAGCAGATGAGGTATAGAGGCAAAGGACTTCCAGGATTCAAATTTAAATCTATGTTGCAGCCAAGTGTGCTGCCACGTGCCTCTATGTTCCCATGACTAGAGAGGAAGAGACAGGAGGATCACAAATTAAAGGCCAACCCCAGCAATTTAGCAAGACCCCAAGCACCTTAAGGAGACCCTGTCTTAAAATCTTAAAAAAAAANTATATATATATATATATATATATATATATATATATATATATATTTTATATTATATAAATATGCACCAAGTATAAAACATACATATATATTTTTTTTTAAAATAAAAAGGGCCTGGGATGTTGCTCTGTGGTATACTGCCCCTGGGTTCAATCCCTAGTACCTAAATAAATAAATATCAGTGTCACTACCCTCATTTATTTATCTATTTATTTATTCATTTGGGTGTTGTTACCCTTATTTATTTATTTATTTATTTGTTTATTTATTTATTTGGGTGTTGCTACCCTCATTTATTTGTTTGTTTATTTGGGTGTTGCTACCCTCATTTATTTATTTATTTATTTGGATGCTGGGGCTCAAACCCGCAGGCCCTTACTTCTGAGCTATGCCCCCCAGTCCACTATCCTCTTTTTAAAACTCAGTAGACATCATGTTGTTTCGAAGTGGTAAACTAACTCTCCAGTAAAATTCGAGATCTATTCTGATGTATTCATGTGCTATGGCTGTTTGTGGGGGTGTCGTTCAGGTTTATCTTTCTAAAATGTTTAAGGTTTCGACACTAATCTGAGACTAATCTTTTGGGGAGTTTAGGTTCCTATGAAGGAATTCGACAGACCTGGGAGGAATCTTCTTCCCCTCTGAACCCAACCACATCCCTCAGCGCTATCATTAGAACTCCCAAATGCTATCATATCTCATCGCTGAATGAAAATGCCGCCAAACGTCTGTGTCGCAGGTATTCTCAGAAACTGATCCAGCACACCGCCTGTCAACTGCTCAGGACCTACCCGGCCGCCACCCGCATCGACTCGTCCAACCCCAATCCCCTCCTCTTCTGGCTCCATGGGATCCAGCTCGTGGCACTTAACTACCAGACAGATGGTAACGCGCCTGCATCTGCGCCTCTCTCCTTTGCTTCTGTATGCCAGTAAATGGGGTTCTGCTAATAATATTTTGGCCAAGGGGCAAGAGTCCACACCATTATGTGATTTAATACTGAATTATGCCCCTGATGTTTCAGAGTTAAGATGATAGGGGGGGGAAAAAAACTTGGAGGGAAGAGGCTCCACCCCTTTTTTAAAAGCACTTTTTAAACACAAGACTTCTCTTGACAGAGCTGTGTTCAGTTTTGTTTGTGGCTGGCGCAGGGGTGAACCTAGAGCCTCACACATACTATCCTTCCCTCTACCATGGGTCACACCCACCAAGCCCCACTTTGTTTTTAAGGTTCTTCTGGGACAGGGATCTTTTCTTTTTTCTTTTCTTTTCTCTTCTCTTTTCTTTTCTTTTCTTTTCTTTTTTGAGCTAGGGTCTGGCTATGTTGCCCAGGCTGGCCTCGAACTTCTGGGCTCAAGTGATCTTTCTGCCTCAGCTTCCATGTAGCAGGGACTATAAGTGAATGCCACCATGCCTGGCTGTGGGGCAGGGATTTCTTAACATCTCTTGGTTTATCTGTCTCACTACACAACTGTTCTTGCAGTCAAAAAGTAGTGTCACTTACCAGGCACGGTGGTGCACATCTGTAATCCCAGCAGCTTGGGAGGCTGGGGCAGGAGGATAGAGAGTTCAAAGCCAGCCTCAGCAAAAGCGAGGCACTAAGTAATTCAATGAGACCCTGTCTCTAAATAAAATACAAAATAGGTCTGGGGATGTGGCTCAGTGGTTGAAAGCCCCTGAGTTTAATACCCAGTACCAAAAAAAATAAAATAAAATAAAATAAAATAAATAAATAAATAAGGCAGTGTCATTCCAAACATTGTGCAAATTACAACCATTTTTAGCTTTTTTCCAGCCCTTTGTAATTGAGGTGGAGGGCACTGGTCAGTGCTGTAAGTGTTGCAAATTAAAAGAGAACAAGCATATGAATTGCATGAACAGATAAAGTAGCGTTCATGTTCCTCCACTGTTGATGAGACTCAAGTGAGATCTAAAAACTTCAGAGTAAGTTTTCATTTATTGCATGCTTAATATATACGAGGCACTATGCTAAATTCTCAATTCCTATTATTTCATTTAATCTTTACAACAACCCTAAGAAATGATCCTCATTTCTCAGAGAAGCAAACCAAGGCAAAATAGTTAATTTGTTCATGGTTACCGGATGACTTGCAGTGATAAATTCAGTGTTTTGTTTCCACTTGGTTAGGAAAGAAGCAGAGCTACAGAAGGTGAGGAAAGAGTTGAGGAGGAATGTTTCCTAGAATCTCTTCAAAAAAACATAGTCTTTGCTTTGGATAGAAAAGCAGCCTTTATCATTTAGCTCATGTGAACTGAGTCGGATTGTAACTAACTGTGCTGAACCATAACCACAGCACAACCCTCTCTCCAGCTGAGGTCAGCCCACAGCTGTAGGTCTGGGACCAGTTAGCTTCCTGCCTCTGGTGCCAACCAACAGTACCCTCTTGTGGCTGACCCCAAAGACATGTGGTTAGAGATATCAGTCACGGTATTTTTCCCCTTGTTCTGTTTCCTTTTCTCAATTCAAATTAAGTAAGCTGATGCAGGTGAAGTACCATACTTAGCCCAGCGCCTGGCTTGGCACATGGAAAGCATTCCACAGATGTTAACTATCCTTAAGTGCATTTGATAAGTTATTTTTAAAAAAAAAAAAGTTTGATTTGGACTCACCAATGGAAATAATGGTGAAATACTTTCAGAGTTGTAAAAAGTTTTATTTTCCATTTCTTTTCAATCTTTCCTGAGTAGCTTGTGGGTTCACATCCCTAGCCCTGTCTGAACCCCTGTGTCTACTGGCGCCCTTTGTTATTATGATACCGAAATATTTTAAGTGCACTGAAACAACTGGCAAAATGATTTTCGCAAAGAAATAGAAGTGTGTTTGGTCTTGGATGTGTCCTTTCTCCTAAAGTGCCAAGACTGATGCAGACAGTCTGGCTCCATTGATGGCAAAGGGAGCCCCGGCTCAAGGGGACCACAAAGAGTTGCCACTCCTGCAGTCCAGTAGCATACACTGAAGCTAAAACTTGTCCTCCACTCACCACTAAACACTCTTCATGTCCCCAAAGGAAGCCAGGACACATCAAACTGCCCACTCAGGGGAAGCAGATGACTCTGTTACATGATTCATCCTCAAGGTCCTTTCCATTCTTTCATCCCAGAAGAGAGCGTTGCCAACTAACCTCCCATGATTCAGTGAAGCAAGCATTGATTAAGCATCCCCCTTGTTGAACAAGGCAAAAGCCACATGCAGTGTTAGCGTGTTTGTCTATAAAAATGGTCTTCATTTCTGCAAACTGGGGGCGGAGCCTGGTTCAATATCTTGCACTCGGCAGGCTGCCCTGAGTTGGAGCAGACTATCTCTATCAACCCCACTGCAACCAGAACCTGTAGTTCTTGATATTTGGTCCAGATCTCTTCCAAGTGTTTACTTCTCTGTGTATTGCAATTTCAAATAGATAAGAGTCAAAAATTCTTAGATTAGAAAGTGCTTTTTCATCTGTGATCCCTCGCATTTTGCCTTTAGCCTCCCAATATGTCTCCAGAATCATCTGACTTGCCATTTCCTGGATCTCAGAAGACCTAGTACTCCAAAGGGTTGTCTATGAACATAGGGCCTTCTCTTCTCCAGTTTTCTACTGGCTCTGTTAACTCCAAGAAGGTCAGAAGTGCTCTGTAACAAGAAGTCTTGCAGGAAACTGACTCAAGGCTGGTAGGGAAATCCCTGATTTTTGCTGGCAACAGACCATCAAAAATCTTTCCACATGGGTACAGAACAGATTCCTCCCTTGTATACAGGACCTACAGGTGTGTAAATACGCAACTCCAGTCAGAAGAAAAACCTCTTTTTAAAAAGCACTCATTATGCTTTATTACATGATAGTTGCACTTTTAGTGATTTTTCTGGACCCCAAATATAAGGACAAATATTATGAGAATGGTGTCTACTTAATACAAGATTTCTAAATGAATAGAAGGCTATTAGGGCAATGCTATGCTCAATTTATCATATGGATTGATTCAGAAGGGTAAGTAGGGTTACACTGATTCATGCACATTTTTTTACTTGGTTAGAACAGGGGTTTTCAAACTGTAGTCACTGATGAAGTTCTGGGACCACTCCTAGGAAACAGTAAGAGGGCTAGAGTTCAGATCTCACCTTCATTTCAAACTGAGCACTACCACAAGGGTCTGTTTTACACATTGGGTCACCATGAGATACCTTAGTCAAGAAAAAGTGCTTGAAAGTTTTGGAAAACTATTAGGATAGATACCGCACTAATGCGATCAGACTTCAAATCTCAATGGAGTTGACATTATAATCAGTTAAGTGTGAGCAGCTCTTACTATTGTTAGTAATACAAGTTGAGTATCCCTTATCCAAAATGCTTGGGACTAGAAGAGTTCCGGATTTGGATTTTTTCAGATTTTGAAATATTTTCATATACATATAGTGAGAGACATCCTGAGGATGGAACCTGAGTCTAAATACAGGATTCATTTGTGTTTCATATACACCTTACACACATAGCCTGAAGGATTTTATACAATATGTTTAGTGCTCACCCATCAGGTGAAATTTGTCAGTGCTCATTTTCATATTTCCAAGAATTTCAAATTTTAAATTTTTATATTAGGTATGCTCAACCTGCATATGTCTATTTCATATTTGCTATCCTGTGTGAGCTAGTTTGTTTCACTGTCTAAGCCATCCTAGCCACGTCTGTTTTCTCTAACACAGAATGGCCAGGGAAGAGAATTTTCTCCTCCTGCAAGTAAGACAGCATGCCCTCCATGAAATCAGTCAGTCAGCACTGGAAGGGGCCTGGCAGATCCAGAGCAATTCACTAATTTGAATACACTAATTCGACAGAAAAGGAGACTGAGGCCCCAGGAGCTTTCCTATGTCTAAGACATCCTTATCCCAGGAATTCCTGCACATTATCTTGGCCAACCCCAGATACATGGAAAATTTTTACACACAAGACACAAGGGTAGGGGCCAATTTCCTGTGGTTCCAAGGTGATTACCACACTTTTCCTTGATGTTGGTCCACAGAGCAAAGTTCATTCTGCACATGGAAGGAATCTATCAGGGGGAAGATTTGTCAGGTGTGTCTCATAAACCTTTTGCTCACTTGGGCAACTTTTATACAGACTTGAGCCATCGGATGAGCGTGTGAGTGTGGAAGAGTCCAGAAACAGTGCAGGAATCCAGTTGTTCATCAAAGCACTGTGCCAAAGAAAATTTTGACCACAAAAGATTCAAAGCCTTTGTGAAGTTCTTAAAGATTATGATTGAGGGGATTGTGGACATGATGTGAATCAAATGTGATGATGATTGTTTTGTATTTAACTACAATTTAAAAAAGAGGTAAAAGTAATTTATGAGTTGAAATTGAAATTTTTTAAGGAAAAGCTGTTTCTTCAGCTGTTTTTATTATTATTATTAAGATTTTATCTTGTCTTTGAAATAGCAAGACTTGGCCATACATGATTCGCTATTTGGGGATAAGAAAACACTGCTATCCCTTTCCAAAACTCAGTATAAAATGAGATATTTTGCAAGATTGTGCAGATGTATGTGATTGATTCCTATTTGTAAAGGGAATTTTTTATGAGGCAGAACCTGGTTTGGAGTAAAAACACTGGGCATTTCTATAAACTGTATATTTCATGGTGACAGAGATTTTCATGTCTTGTTACCTGCTGTATCTACAGTGCCTAACAACCTAGCACACACTGGGTATTTGCTGACTGATACCATGAGTGGATAATTATCTCACTTCATGCTTGAGTTTCCAAAAAAAATGATGCAAATTTCTTTTGAACTTTAAATTTCTGACTCTGAAGCAACAAAGTGGATGAGCAATATCAGGTTTTTTTCTTATTTTGCAGATCTTCCTTTACATTTAAATGCCGCCATGTTTGAGGCAAATGGTGGCTATGGTTATGTATTGAAACCCCCAGTTCTGTGGGACAAGAACTGCCCCATGTATCAGAAGTTTTCTCCACTGGAAAGAGATCTAGACAACATGGAGCCTGCCATCTATTCTTTGACTGTAAGTAGGGCCACTGTTGTGAAGCATTGAAGACTTCCTGAATATAAACTGGTTTTGGATTCATGGCATTGCAAAACTGACGTGTCACAAATCACGGGGGCGGGGGGGGGCAGATTTAGTTCCCACAATGTTTTTATCTCTCAGAGTAGTGGCTCTGGTTAGGTTAGGGCTGCAGTCATCAGGCACCGAATTTGCCAGAGCCAAGTAGGTGCAGCCAGAAAAATCCCTGCTTTATCTGATGTACTAATGATGGTCAGTCTGTCTTCCAGGCCCACAGAATCATAACTATGAGTAGACCCCATAAAAGTTGGGCTTCATCCAAGCACCATGGTACATGCCTATCATTGCAGTGATTCAGGAAGCTGAGGCAGGAGGATCTCAAGTTGAAGGCCAGCCTCAGCAATTTAGCAAGACCCTCAGCAACTTAACAAAACCTTTTTATATTTATTTTTGAAAAAAAAATAAACAAAAAGGTCTGGAGGATGTAGCTCAGTGGTAGAGCACTCTTGAGTTAATCCCCAGAACCAAAAAAAAAAAAAAAAAAAAGCTGATATCCTTGTTAGATCAGCTCATCTTTAGCTCCAATGAGCTCTAAGATAAGAAAGACCTGCATCAATATATAAACAGAGTGAAGCATCTTTCCTGCTTCTAGTTTACCTTTTATCCTTCCTAGGCTTTTTCTTATATCTTTCATTGCTTAAATAACTTACTGTCAAAACTCCACAGACTCCCCTTAAAAACAGATTTCCCTGTTTTTTGTTTGATTTTGGTACCAGGGATTAAACACAGGGGTGCTTAACCGCTGAGCCACATCCCCAGCCCTTTTTTATATTTTATTTAGAGACAGGGTCTCACTGTGTTGCTGAGGGCCTCGCTAAGTTGCTGAGCTGGCTTAGAACTCATAATCCTCCTGCCTCAGCTTCCCCAGCTGCTGGGATTACAGGTGTGCACTACCATGCCCAGCTTCTATTTTCCTATTCTTTTTTTCTCTCTTAGTTTAACAACAACAACAACAAATCTGGGTGGGAGTTAGGAAAGAGGGAGACAAGGTCATCTCTCCATCTTTTGATCTTGTCTCCCTCTCTGCAAAGGAAGTCTGCTTATGACACACCAGATTTCTCTTCAAAGATTTTTCTGACTATCCTGTTTTTTCTTTCTCTCCCTAAGACAGGAGGGCAGCAGCTCCTTTTCTCTTTGACCATTTTAGCTAGAGTTGAGTGTCGTTTTATCTGTTTACAGAAGGTTAGGAGTTAATTTTTGACAACACACTCTGTTTGAGTTGAAAGGTTACAGTTAAGTGAATACTGTTGACAAAACAGTTTTTATATGATTTCAGTAGTATGAGTACCTGACCTTGTCCATTTACCTTGTCCATGAAGTCATTCTTTGTGGATGGAAGTGGTGAAACCCAGAAGTTGTCTTCCCTTCTCTTTCATCTTCTGTGACCTTGATCCTTTTTTTCTCCCCCTTCAGATTGTCTCTGGCCAAAATGTGTGCCCTAGTAACAGCACAGGAAGCCCGTGCATAGAAGTGGACGTCCTGGGCATGCCCCTGGATAGCTGTCATTTCCGTACGAAGCCCATCCATCGAAACACTCTGAACCCCATGTGGAATGAACAGTTTCTGTTCCGGGTTCACTTTGAAGATCTTGTATTTCTTCGTTTTGCAGTTGTGGAAAATAACAGTTCAGCGGTAACTGCTCAGAGGATCATTCCACTCAAGGCTTTAAAACGAGGTAGAATGAAAATCCCAAGCAGCACCCATGGTACCCCTAGCATTTTTTAAAGGAAGGCATGAAGTAAGGAAAGAAAAGAAGGGAGAGTTGTGGGGGGTTGCAAAAGTGAGCCATGGTCGGAGGTGGTGCCTGGAAGACATCCAGTATTGGAAGCCAGGGTGGTATTAGACAGAAAGCAGGGGAAAGAGAATTTTTGAGCAAAGGCCAGGGCTTTTGGCTTGTGGATTGGCTTTAGTGTGGCGCTCTGAGGAATTTTGGCTTCTTGCACCTGGCTCATGCATTGCTTCTCAAACTGATGTGCACAGGAATCACTTTGGTAATAACATGCAAATCCCAGTTACATAGGTCTGGGTCAGGGCTTGAGATTCTTTCTTTCTTTCCTTCCTTCCTTCCTTCCTTCTTTCTTTTTCCTTCCTTCCTTCCTTCCTTCCTTCCTTCCTTCCTTCCTTCCTTCCTTCCTTCCTTTCTTTCTTTCTTTCTTTCTTTCTTTCTTCTTTTTTAGACCTTTATGTATTTATTTATGTGGTTCTGAGGATTGAACCCAGTGCCTCACATGTGCTAGGCAAGTGCTCTACCATTGAGCCACAACCTCAGCCCCAACATTCTGCCTTTCTAACAAGCTTCCAAAGGTGGTGATTCTGCTGAAGTACACTAAGTATCAGGTTCTACATGTTCCCCCCCCCACCTCTCTAGCCACACTCAAACTGCCATTCTCTGAGCTCCACAGACACCTTGCAATTTCCTACTTCTTAATTATTTCCTATTTTTCTTCTCTATTGTGCAAATATCCCCTTATTATTATATTTGTTTGCTGGGGTATTAATAAGAAAATACCACAACAAGCAACTCGGGAGGCTGAGACAGAAGAATCATGAGTTCAAAGCCAGCCTCAGCAAAAGCAAGGTTCTAAGCAACTCAGTGAGAACCTGTCTCTAAATAAATAAAAAAATAGGGTTGGGGATGTGGCTTAGTGGTCAAGTGCCCCTGAGTTCTATCCCTGGTACAAAAAAAAAAAAACAAAAAAACACAACAGAAATTTGTTTTCCCGCAGTTCTAAGGGTGCTAGGAGCCTGATTCAAGGTGTCAGCAGGTCTGATCTCTTCAGAGGCCTCTCTTCCTCGCTTGCAGATGCCAAGCTTCTTGAAGTGTCCTCCAATGATCTTAGTCTGTGTGCACATGTCTGTGTCCTAATAGCCTCTTCCTCTAAGGACACTGGTCATATTGGATTAGAGCCCACCCTTATGACCCCCATTTTCACATACTTACCTCATTAAAGGACCTATCTCCAAATAGAGTCACATTCTGAGGTACTAGAGGTTCAGGTTTCAACATATGAATGAGGAGCACAATTCAGCCCATAAGATTATTATGGAAATGTGAGAAAGAAAAGAATAGCAAAAACTTTTTTTAAATTATCCATCATTTCATCTCCCCAATATAATCACTTTAGGTGAACGTCTTTTACAGATTTCATTTCTCTGCCCATGCATATGACACGAGATATGTTTTTAAACAATAGGCTCCCTACTAATCTTAGTATTTTGCAAGTTACTAGTTTTCACTCTCTAATGTATATGATGAGCAACTTTTCATGTTACCTGTACATTGACATTACCACTCTTTTTTTAACCACTTTTTTTTTTTTACTACTTTTATTGGCTGCACATGCCTTGATGTCAAAATGATCAGGTTTTCCTGCTAATTTTTTTTAAATGAGGTTACTTTTTTTTATACTTTATTTTATTCATTTGGTTTTTTATTTTTTAAATATATATTTTTAGATATTGATGGGCCTTTATTTTATTCATTTATTTATATGTGGTGCTGAGAATCGAACCCCATGTCTCACACATGCTAGGCAAGTGCTCTACCACTGAGCCACAACCCCAGCCCCTCATTTGTTTTTTTTTAATATTTTTTAGTTGTAGATGAACATAATACCTTTATTTTAGTTATTTATTTTTTTATGTGGTGCTGAGGATCAAACCCAGGGCTTCACATGTGCTAGGCAAGTGCTCTATCACTGAGCTACCACCCCAGCCCTTTCCTGCCCATTTTTGTTTGAATTTAGAGTATCTGTTTGAGTCTAAGTTAGGAACAGTACTGGACAGCACCCTCCCAGTGAAAAGGTGCCTACTAGTCACATGCCTGTCGTCATCTATTGCCCATTTTAAGGTGATATTTCTAATCTCCTTGGAGTATCTTCTTTACAGAGCTCTATAGTACTTGGGTTAATAGGCTTTTCCCAATTTCTACAATATTGCAGGATATCGACATCTTCAGCTGCGAAACCTCCACAATGAAGTCTTGGAAATCTCTAGTTTGTTTATAAACAGCAGAAGAATGGAAGAAAATTCCTCTGGCAGTACCTTGCCAGCCTCTTTGGTAATTAAGTTCTATTTCAATCAGCATGTTTGAGGGGATTGCTACACTGGAGGTGGGCTTTCTTTTGCTATAGCAAAGTGGTCTGTGAGAGTCATGAATTGGGTGGCCGTGGAAGTAATAACAGCTGAAACTTGGCTCTTGACAAAGCACTCTACACATACACCACCTCACAAGTTCCCTACATGAGACCCATGCCCACAGAAGTCTGAGGACCACTGGAGCAGAGTTCAGTCCACTAATCTAGGGTAGTTTATTTGAACAGTAAACATAGCTTTAATAAACTGGTTAATTTCATTCTGCTTCCTCTTTAAATTAAAAATATATTTGAAAGTATGTCCATTGATTACCTTGTCTACATGTCTAATCATCTGATCGATATTGTATCAATCTGACGATGCAGCATAGGAGTAAGGAGTTTTGGAAAGGCACCTGTGCTCACAATAATGGCACTGGCTGGGACCACTTCTGCCACCATCTGTAAACAGCCCTGCTTTCTTCTCTGGCCTTCTCTTTCCCTCACTTCTGTCGGTCTCTTCTCTCTCTGTCCTTGACCTTATCTCCTTGGGTTTTTCTCCTTTTATTTTCAGCACTCCACATCAGTCTTAACTGGACAAATCTGTAGAGCTTTTAAAATATCCTTGTGCCCAAGCCACACTCTACACCAATTAAGTCAGAATCTAGGACTGGGGGCCCAGGCATCTGTCTTTTGAAAGATCCCTAGGTGATTCCAGTGTGTGACCAAGGCTGAGAACAACCCTTTGGTCAGGGTGGAGGAAGGTATGAGCTCCACCTTGCGCAGAAGATTGACAGGCGGGAACAGACCTCACTTCCTGGTCCCAGAGAGCAGGGATCAGGTGCTTTCAGAGAGGCAAAATAGGTTTGTTACCCAGCTCTGGGTTGGTTGCTTCCATATCTGTTAGAGCTGAAGGCTGCACCAATGCTACAAATTCGCTGTCTTCACTCACACTTCTGACACCAAAATGCATGTTGTCTTCTCCACACCACTGCTCCTTCTCTCCAGCACCAATTTGGGATCTTGCATTTAAATTTGATTCTGACACTTTTCACCTGGAGTTAGTGGCAGAGCCCACAAATTAATGGTTTAGTCTCATAAGACTTCCCCTGCTTCAGATGCCAATCACCAGTCCCAGATTGTCAGATTGTCACTGGGACTTCTGACAAGCCAGCTAGGGACAAAGACCACATATCTATTTATTTTTTATACCACACCATGCCATCCTTGGGGTTCTCAGGCAGCAGCTTCTATGCCTGGTAGGTACACATTCTTCAGCCATAGCAGACACCACCCTTCAGTGCTAAAGCCAATAACTGGACATTTTCCTAGATTTCTCCCTCTCTCTTATGCCCCCCCAGTTAAGACCTAGTATTTTTCAAATACAGTCATCTCTGTCCATCCTTCTGCCGTGGTCCTGATTCATTCTCATCTGGCTATGACGGTGGGTTCCTAAAAGGTCTCTTTTTCACCAGGGTTGTCCTCTCTGCCTTCCTTTAGAATCTCCCAGGCAGATCTATCTAATCTGATCAATGTCATTCCTCACAGAAATCTTTCTTTGGTTTTCCATTGCTTTCAGGGTAAAGTTTATACCAGGGTTACAAAAATCCAATGCAGGAGGATGCTAGGAGGATGAGGTGAATGCACATACATGGGCTGGGCAGAGACTCCAGGAAAGCAGAGAGTTCTTGGAGGAGCAGCTTAGAGGAGCAGCTGTTACCCAGCTCTCAGCTCCAGCTGCTTGTCGCCATGCAGTATCACCAGATCTTTTGGTTTTGCAGGAGAACCAGGACATCTGTATTTTTATTAATGTTGGTAACATTTTTACCTTTTAAAAAACATAGTAGAGGTTAACCCATGCAATTAAAGTATGTGTGTTTTATGGTATGCAAATAATACCTCAATAAAACTGATTAAATGAAAACACATTGTGCAAGCACAGCAAAATAGCCAACCTCTTCTCTCCACCCCAAATAAAAATAAAGTTCATGTTAAAACACTTCAGCCCTCAAGTTGCCATTTTGCCAGTTCCAGTCCAAAGTTTAGCCAGTTCCATGAAGGAACTGCAGGAATGTGCACTGCCAAGGCTCAGGCTTTCTCCCTCCCGCACATGAGCCACTGACCTTGCTGAGGTGCCCAGAATGACCTGACCTAGGTCCCTGCTAAATCTCTGCACAGGTGCTGCTTCAATTTGGGATCAATTTGGGAGCCCCTTGTTCCACTCTTCATCTGCTAGATCACACTGGGTCCTTCAAGATTTACATGAGACCATTTTAAGGAAGCCCCCCCGCTCCCAGGTTTCCTCCAAACTTCCTGTGGGTTCCCAAGCAACTTATCATGCTTCTTACAATGGCCCACTTTCTCCTCTAGCTTCTCATTCTACTTGGAGCCCTTGAATGCAGGAATAATATCTCATTTGTCCCTGAATCTCCAGGGCTAGGCACTCCATAAATGATTTCATATTTTGAATGATCAATATATCTTAATATGCAAAATGCTCAAAGAGTTGAGTTACACACCCACTAAGTTCTTCCTAATGGACATACTTTCTCTATTGTGATTATTTGTGTGCCTGGCAGTGAGCTAAGGGAAGACATTTTATTTATCATCTTACTATTCAAAATTCTAGCCCAATCCCCCAAGAGAGATGGAATGTAATAGATAGTGTAGAATGTCAGTTCATAAATAAGGACTAACATTTATTTCAGATAACATAAGTCCCTAATTATGATAGAAAGAGACACTGATTGAAAATAAGTCAATTCTTTGGTGTGCTGTTAAGTAATCTCCCTAATCTATTAAGGAAGATGTTCATTTTCTCTCCTACCCCATTCATATCAGGTTATAAATGGTTATAAATTCTCATATTTTGCATTTACATGTCCCTCTATATATTTCTAAGTACATCACCTCTGTATGGAATAGATCTAGAAATATATTTTTAGAATGAATGAAAATCATGTGATCTTCCTTCACAGATGTTTAATACAGAAGAAAGAAAATGTTCACAGACTCACAGAGTCACAGTGCATGGGGTCCCAGGTCCAGAGCCCTTTGCTGTCTTTACTATAAATGGAGGCACCAAAGCCAAGCAGCTTCTCCAACAGGCAAGTCTACTGGACCTATGGTTAGAATACAAATCTAATGTATATAGATGTATGTGTGTTTAAGTATGTGTGTAAGCATACACATGTGGACATCAATGCACAAATGTCTGTGTTAATTATATACCTTTTGAATATTTGTGAATGAGATCAACTTTAAGAATGACCTGAAGATAATCTCCAGTTCCATCTGTTAATAGGCAAATGCCATGATTTCATTCTTCTTTATGGCTCAGTAATATTCCATTGTGTATATATACCACATTTTCTTTATCCATTCATCTGTTGAAGGGCACCTAGATTGATTCCATAGCTTAGCTATTGTGAATTGAGCTGCTATAAACATTAAGGTGGCCATGTCAATATATATTATGTTGATTTTCAGTCCTTTGGGGATATGCCAAGGAGTGAAATAAGCCAATTCCAAAAACTAGAGGCCAGATGTTTTCTCTGATGTGCAGATACTAACTACAAAAAGGGCGGGTGGGTAGGTAGGGAAGAACAGAAGTACTTTGGATTAAGCCAAGGGGAATGAAGGCAAGAGAGGAGGAATGAGAATAGGAAAAATAGTAGAATGAACCAGACTTTGTGTTTTTATGTGCATATATTGACTACATGACCAATGTAAATCTACATAATGTACAACCAGAAGAATGCGAGGCTGTACACCATATACATATAATATGTCAAAATACATTCTACTATCATGTATAACTAATAAGAACAAATTAAAAAATAAATATAAAAATAAGAATGGCCTGAGGAATCTTGGTACTACTAGACAAGCTACCTTAACCACAGAGAAATTTTTAACAATTCTTCAACCACGTAAAACACCGGACTCTAGAAACTTAAAAACCAGAACAAATGGCCTTCCAACCATATAAAATTTTTCCCTCTAAATCTAGACACAGGCCTCATCTTCCTTCATAATGCAGCACTTACTAATCATTCAGAATTTACACAGGAGCTGAATGAAGTCTGTCTGCCAACCTAGAAGTTGAATCAGATTCCTAGAGCATCAGGGTGGACCACATGGGCCAAGGACACATCTCCAGCGCTTGAAGGCTTTTCCTTTACATCTGGTGATGTAAAGAAGCAATGAAAGCCTGAACAAGAGAACATGAGTCTCTTATCCCAAAGCCTGTTACCCCTGAGCAAGCAGGCCTAAGCCCCTTCACGCCAGGACACTTCTGCTCTAGATCCCTTTAGCAATCTTGAGGCCTTCTGCAGGCAGAATCACGGTCTATGGCAGGACTTCTAAGAGGGGGAGACCAGGAACAAAGAGCAGCATCCAGAAGAGAAAGGACAGCTCCCCACAGGGCAAAGCAGAGCCCATGTGTAACTCTCTTTCTCTGCACACTAGAAGCTCTACCCCTGCTTGACACAGTGGCTGATTATCCTTGTAGATTCTTTTATTCTTAACCCACTTCAGAACTCCTCCTCCTCCTTGAGGATAGGCCAAGTGGAGCAAGGACCAAGGGAGTGACCCTGGAACTCCCTCGGAAATTAGGGTATATGATGAAATGTAGCTGGAATCAGATAATGTGTGGGGAAATTAAAAACCAACTGAACAACCATACCAAGTATTAATAAGTGTCTCTGTCCTTTGAAGGTACATGTCTATAGATACACCAACAATTTAGCCAACATTCTATAATTAGGTGGATCATAGAAAACCATTAGGTATCATATTTTACAGATGATCAAAAAGAAGTTTCTGTCAAATGTATGTATGCGTGTGTGTGTTGTGTTTTTGTTTTTCTTTTCTTTCTTTTTTTTAACCAATCAATCCATGAACTTCAGCGTTCACAATCATAAAGCACTGCCAAGGTTTTGTAAGATAAAGACAACTTCTAATAGGCCATCCACGAAAAGCAGCCTCTTATTGTCATATCTGCAAAGAAGTCCTCAGAACAGAAGAAGGCAGACACTGACCCTCTCATGGTGTCTTCATACGCTGAATTATCCCTGAACTGGTAGTTCTGAGCTTCAGGCAACCTGATTGACTTGACCCCCACAGAATCAATAACACGGGGTCTGTTTTAGACCAAGGGCCGAGGTAGAGGGATCAGAATCTTCTGAGACTCTTCTGTTCCACCAACCTCAGCACATTACATTCTGCTTTCTTTCCAAGTGAGAAAATGTTGACTCTGGTCACTGCATGGTTGACACAGGCCTGGGGAGAAGGGGACTTGCTTAATCCAGGCCAGGTGGCAGCAGCTTTCTCTCATCACCCAGCCACTTTTACGGGGAGGTGACACAGGGGGGTTTCTTCATCATGGCTGACATTTACTCCCTTTAAGATCCACCTTTTGTTAGTAATCTGCTCACGAGTGAGAAAGAACACATCAGTAAAGGTATCTACAGTGGTGGCTAGTATTTATTGAGTTTTCATACTTTACACTTTATTCTCATAATGTTCTCATAGTGTTACACTTTATGCCTCAATCATAAAACAAACTGAAATTAAGAGAATGTTGCTAATGGCTGTTCTTAGTTTTTAGATGGGAGAACTGAATTTCCGAGGGATTAAGTGTCTTGCCCAACACTTCATAGACAGGAAGTCTTACAAGTGAAATCTCAGGTCCAGGTTTGACTGGCTCCAGATCCTTGTCACAACCATGCCATGTAAACTGCACAGGGTCAGTAGCCAACAAAGAAAATACTTCCTGCTGGGTTTTTAAGGCACACTGTCAGGAGTTTACCGAAAGGAGAATTCCCAGCAACTTAGATCAGATGAGAATTTAGCCTTGTGGAACCTTCCATGAGAAGATGATTGAGTATTTCCAATGTGAGAAGACGAGATTATTTTAGTAAAAGCTGGATGAGGTTCTTTGCCCTCTGTTCTGTTTACAAGATTACAAAGGGCTAAATTCATGGAGTGAAAAACCTAAAGTTTTTAATTTAGTAGGAACTCTCATTCCAGCAGTGGGAAAATAGCTATGCTGTCTGGGGATTGTGGAGAAATTGTACCATTGCCCAGAATGGACATAAACAATCCTTTCTGGACATACAAGAATTCTTAGATCTTCCAAAAAGAATTATGCAACACTCCAGAGGAGGTTTTGCTTATAAATTTCACATCAAACCTATCTGAACATCGTGAAGATTTGTTTTGAATTTAAGCTTGTGCTACACTCCTTAGAAGTGAGCCCAATTTTGCCATTGTTTTTTTCTTTAGATTCTGACAACTGAACAAGACACCAAACCTATCATCACAGACTATTTTCTGATGGAAGAAAAATATTTTATATCTAAAGAAAAGAATGAATGCAGGAAACAACCGTTCCAGAGAGCCATTGGTCCAGAGGAAGAGATCATGCAGATTTTAAGCAGCTGGTTTCCAGAAGAAGGCTACGTGGGCAGGATTGTCTTAAAAACCCAGCAGGAAGTAAGTGTATTCTGGGAACAGCCAACACAGTTATAGCTCAGTGGTTAGCCTTCTCACCACTCACCACCTCCCTCAAATCCTGAGCTTCTTTCGTTGCAACTTGGTGTATATTGTTCTTCTTAAGTAAATATGGTGAAATGATTTTATTTTTCCATACATATCTTGGACTAGGGTTGTGACTCAGTGGTAGAGTGCTTGCCTAGCATGCATGAGCACTGGATTCGATCCTTAACACAACATAAAAATGAAAATAAAAGATATTGTGTCCACCTAAAACTAAAAAATATGTGTTAAAAAAAAAGAAAGTTATCTCTAACTTGCAGAAATTCAGTCTAAAAAAACATCTTTTATAAAGCAAGAACTTAAAGGATCCCTGTGCATGTTATCAGCTGTGAGTCCAGTATTTTATTTGTATATGAAAAGACATTGTTGTATTTGGGCACTGAGGTATACACCTGTAATCCCAGTTACCTGGGAGGCTGAGGTAGGAGGATCCCAAGTTCGAGGCCAGCCTAGGCAACTTAGCAAAACTCTGGCTAAAACTCAAGCAATCAACAATGAAAAGATGTTGTGAAGATCACATTATAGTAGTACCCCTTTCCTATTCACAGGGTATATGATTCAGGCCCTCCGATGGATGCCTGAAACCTCAATAGAACCCAACCTTATATACATGCACTATGACACCATGACAGCTGACCTGATAACCAAGATTGAGTGGCTGACTAAGGAGCAGGTAGTCCATTACAGATATGCTGAACAAAGAGAAGATTCATGCCAGGCGATTACACCCCTGTAATCCCAGCGGCTTGGGAGACTAAGGCAGGAGCATTGCAAGTTCAAAGCCAGCCTCAGCAAAGCGAGGTGCTAAGCAACTCAGTGAGCTCCTACCTCTAAATAAAATACAAAATAGGGCTGGAGATGTGGCCCAGTGGTTGAGTGTCCCTGAGTTCAATCCCCAGTACCCAAAAAACAAAAACAAAAAAGGAGATTCATGCCCCAGGATGGACAGAATAGAGCAGAAGAGATTTCATCACACTACTCAGGATTGCACACAGTTTAGAACTTAAGAACTATTTATTTTTGGAATGTTCCATTTAATATTTTCAGGCCATGGTTCTGAAACTGCAGAATGTAAAACCTCAGATAAGGGGGACTCCTCTGTTCTGTTATGCAGGGTCTGTAGGAATTCTACATTTTAATGTTGATTGCTTTCTTATTAGTGCCTGCTAAATAAAGTTTTAGCCAAAACAGGTTGAGCATTCCATAAATTGTTCAAACCATATATTGCAAAATAATTTACAACATTGAAAGGTATTTGAATGATCTCATGCTGTAATGGACAATGTATTACATATAACCTGTGAAGTCTGTGCAAATATTCCAAAATCTGAAACATTTCAGTCTCAAGCATTTCAGATAGGGACACTCAACCTATAAAAGGTTCTGTACTGGTAAGTAAAACAGCACTATTTGAAAATACTCCATAATTTCACATAAAGTAAGAGTAATCTCTCAGCATTGGTCAGAATTAGTAAAAATTTATATTACCCATGCTAATATTTCCATGATCATCCCCACAAAGGAAAGAAAGCAACTTCTGCCCTGTGACTCCAAATAGGTTGACTCCCATTTGACTTTGTTAATAGAACACTTCTTTTTCTTTTCTTTTTTGCTACTGGGGATTGAACCCAGGGGTGCTTTATCACTGAGCTACATTCCCAGCCCTTTTTAAAAATTTTTAATTTTGAGACAGGGTCTCACTAAGTTGCTGAGGCTGGCCTCAAACTTGCAATACTTCTGCCTCAGCCTCCTAGGTGCTGGGATTATAGGCGTACACCACTGTGCCCACGAACCAATTTTTTATTGAATAAACTTATTAGCATGTCACTACCTTACTGCCATTTTTGAAATAGTATATAAGGTTATTGTTCTAGCATAGACAGTCTTTATGATATGCGAATAACAAAGCAATTGAGTCAATTCAATATTTATTAATCATATAATATGTGCCAGGTCCCATTCTAAGCACCTGGCCTGATCCTTTTGGCTCGTAATAGAACATAGTGGTCCATGTCTACTGGGCGAAGTGGAGATGATAGTAAATTTTATCCTTTGTGTGTCATTTTTTCAATCCCTGATTACTGTGAATGTGACCTGAATCTTTCCTAGAACTCTAGCATCTGCTGAGACCCAGAGCTACCACCTTCCTTCCCTAACCGTATCTCAGACCATAAAAGGACACTTGGTTTAAGCAAAGAAATGTAATTATCTCTCCAGCCTCCTCTCCCTGTCAGGCATTGGAATTGCTAAGACAGAGAACAATCATTAGAAACAGTTCTAATGATAATCACTTCAGGAGAAGATATCAGAGAGCTTAACTGGACTTTTGAGCCCTTTAATTTCTAATTTTTCCCCCATTTCCTATTTTTAATTGTCTTGCCTTGTTAAAATGTATTCTTTAAGTGAGAACGCCAGTAAATAAGTAAAATTTTCAAACCATTTATTGTATGATCATTTATAACACTGAAAAGTCTCAAAAACCCACTATTTTTAACGAGCTCATGATATAATGAAAACCGTTTTACACATAGGGAAATAGAATCAGAGAGGTTACAAGCATGACAGGATCAGAAGTAGAAAGAGCTCAAGTCTTAGGGGCTGTTCCTTCTGCCATCCTGTGCTCCCCACACTAGAATTGCATCAGTCCTGTGGATTATCCACACCCAGCATGGTAGGAGGCAGCGGGAGGCATGAGCAGGAGGCAAGATAGACAGGCTGCTGTCTAAGAGGACATCATTCCATTCCATGGTTAGGACTGAGCAGTCTGGGGATGCCCTGAAGGCAATTTAAATGTATATGACAACAGGCAGTAGAGATCTCAGAAGTAGATGCTAATAAATGCTGGCAAAAGAGAAGCATTTTGAAGGAAAAGGGGGATAAATTAGAAAGGAAAGCTAATAAGCTTTTATTTCATGAGTAGAATTACACCGAGTTCTCCTTGATATATCCTTGTGGGGAGGTTTTTGAAATAACTAAAATCTATCCCAAAAGATAACAAATTGCATTTAGTGTATTCAGGTTTAGTGCATAATGATAGCAAAATTTACTGAGGCTGGGGTGTAGTTCAGTTGTAGAGCATATGCTCAGCATGCATGAGGCCTTGGGTTCAATCCCCAGCACTTAAAAAAAAAAAAAAAGATTTCTGATTGAAAAGTGACTTTAGCAATCATTGAAGGCAAACAGGCACTTATGATTGATAGATTTGGGTTATAAGTATTTCCATTTATTTTATCATTTGGAAATTGTAAGATATATAAGTAGTTTGCCTATATCAATTAAAAGTCCCTAAATTGCTGTCTGTGACCTCTGACCTCTCCAGCTTGCCTTGTGTACTTTTTTTTGTTTCCTTGGCTGTAGAGCCATCAGCCACATCTTCCTATAGTCGATGTGACCCCCTCTGACTACTGCTGGATTTGAAATCAGACAAGCCTGGGCTCTGCTGCAAATTAGGCTATCCTGAATAGGTCACCTAACTTTTGTAAACCTCACTGCCCTAATTTATAAAATCTATAATAGAAACTACCTCATTTAACAAAACAACACTGTTGCGAAACTCACTGTCAAATGCATAGACAATATATACAAAAATAAGTGAAGGGGCTGAGGTTGTGGCTCAGTGGTAGAGCGTTTGTCTTGCATCTGTGAGGCACTGGGTTCATACCTCTGCACCACATAAAATAAATAAATAAAGTTGTTCAACTTAAAAAATAAGTTTTCTCATTAAAAAAATAAAAATTAAAAAATAAGTGAAAAGGGGTTATGATGAGAGCTACTGTTACTATTTCTGTTCATAATTTGTGACTTATGGGACTGAAAACTCCCTAAATATGAACAAACTCTGAATGGGGCTCTAAGGACTCCTCTTAAAAGTGATGTATTGGGCTGGGATTGTGGCTTAATGGGGGCTGGGGTTGTGGCTCAGTGGCAGAGCGCTTGCCTTGCACATATAAGGCACTGGGTTTGATCCTCAACACCACATAAAAATAAGTAAACAAAATAAAGATATTGTGTCCTTCTATAACTAAAAAAAATTTTAAAATATATTTTTTAAAGTGATGCATTGTTTTGGGGACATTTTATCCAGCATCTTAGAACTTTTTTTCTTATTTCTTGCTTTCTGATTTTTGGGACACTGAGATTATAAATTCTGCTCTGTGAATTACCCCATCCTCACTCTCTGACTAAACATGATCAGTGCAATGGCAGCCACATCATATTATGCAGGAAGATCTCTTGGAATGGACATGAAATGATGAGTACAGTCTTTTAAGTGATGACTCAAGTTTTAGAGTGGGTACAAATCTCATTTTATATAATAAAATGGATAATAACTCTTGTCCCCTACCTACCCACACCAGTATACCTTGAATTGGTTCAAAAAATTCAGCTGTGTAAATTGTAGGGCTATGATTGCACAGGTAATGAAATGATTGATTAGGGCATGTGGGTGCAGCTGTCTGACAAGCTCCAGGACCAGTCCTTTCGGGTCTTGGTTACAGTTTGGCACCACCTGGTGGCATTTTTCCATCCTTACTTTAATATCAGTGGGGACAATTCTGAGTCATGTGGCTGGGTGGAACTTCCAGGATGGTGGCAGTAATTCTTGGATCCTTCTGCTTAGTTAGCACCATTTCATAGCCTGGACGGGAGATGGCTCTGGGAATAGGAGGATTGTCCTGCCAAGTCCTCATCCCTGAGGCGGGTTGGCTATTCTTTACTAGCCTTCCCTGTCTTCCCTCCTCTCCTGCAGAAGATAATTAAAGCTGCTCTCATTTGAGACTGGGGGATGACAAAAGACAGGAACCATCTTATAATCACATTATAGCTAAATCACATAATGCCAGTTTTGTTGTGTGCATGTATTCAAATAAGCAAAATATATCTGGGTATCCATAACAAATGTTTAGAAGGATATAAAACCTAACAACAGTGAGGTGTTCTTTATTTGTTGTGTGTGTGTGTGTGTGTGGAGAATGAGGTGGGGAAAAGAAAAAAAGCATGAGAATAAGAAAAGTTTGCTTTTTTATTGAATTACTTCTATACTTTCGAATTTTTTAAATAAGATGCATATATCCTTATACTATATATAAAGAGATATGTGTGTGTATATATATGTATATATATATATATTTATATAAATTTACATATACAAAATTCACCAAAAGCCAGTTTATCTAAAGCTAATGCGATAACCCATTTTCATAATTATTGATATTTAAAAAATTAAATTAAAAAATAATTTTGCTGATATTCATTTCAGTGTGGTTTACCTTCAGCCATTGTATCATGTCAGCCTTTTCACTGTAAGTTTTGTTCACCCAGCTTGTCAGAATGTCAATTTCATGTCTCACATTTCAGATGTCTAATGATTTCCTAAATGCTCAAAGTCTGTGTGGAAATGGTGGGTTTCTCTAAATGTAATTTACTGTGTTCTTATTTGGCTTTTGGTAATTGAAAAAATGGTGAATTTTCTTTCTACAAATTTATCTACAGTTGATTTGGACTCTCAAAATCCATAGCTAATAGGAGCAGATGAACTGGCTTATTCTAGGCCAGACCTTCTCAGTGTGTCAATTAGCAGAAATACAATACTTTCTTCCTCTCAAAAGACAGGTATATCCTTTTAGAATAGTTCATGAAATATTAACTAATGTATGAAACATAAAACTAAGAACTTGTTTCTGCATTACCAAGATACAGCTCAAAGTCTTGCTAATTTTTTTTTTATTCTGCATCACCTTACCAATTACTGTTTTCATTTTCTAACCTAGACCATAGAAGAGAAAAACATTATTCAAGATGACAAAGAGGTGATCTTGAGCTCAGAGGAGGAGAGTTTCTTTGTCCAAGTGCATGATGTTTCTCCAGAGCAACCTCGAACAGTAATCAAAGCACCCCGTGTCAGCACTGCACAGGATGTCATTCAGCAGGTAAAAACTGCTCTTTGGGGGAGGGGGGTGTAGCTTGTTGGTAGAACACTTGCCATGCATAAAGCCCTGGGTTCCACCCCACACCATCCCCAGCACTGCAAGAAAAATAACTTACTCCCTTCCTCACCTCATTCCTTTTGTCAGTATAAGTTATAGGGACAAATTAAACGTCTGTGCATTGACAGTTCAGTTGTTTCATTGTTCTAGAATGAAATTCTTCAACAATGGGGACCCGAAAAGGAAGAGTGTGCCTCTGAAGGCTAGGAAATATTAGTGCATTCCTTCAATAGATATTCAGCTAGTGTGCACAGTGAGCCTGGGACTCTGTGAAGCATCGACAGTAGTGGATTTAGAAGGAAGCTCTGCAGAATGGTCATTTCATTGTCCCAGAAATGTCTGAGCCAATACCTAATGACCACCTCTCACGGATCCTACAGAAGACAAGCAGGAGGCTTACTTTGACCCTCTCCCTTCCTCTATCTCAAGCTTCTTTGCATGGTTTCAGAGAACTGTTTCCTTCCCAACTATTGCCTCCTCATAGTTTGCATTCATTAAGCACCTGAGAAGGGATAGGGCACAATCATTAAGAGCACAGACCTTGATCAGTTGCTCTAGCTCCAAACCCAGCTGTACTACTTTACTAACTCTGAGGTCCTGAGGAAGATCTCAGATCTGTGCCTCAGCTACTGGGTGCTGGTAAAATAGTTCTTTGGGGTGAAAAAAAAACAAAAACCCTATTTATTCCTGTTAATAAGGTAGTGTAAATACTTACCTTGTCTGCCTTCACTAACGCTTTTCTCCACTTAGCTCCAGCACACCCTGTGTGGTAAGACACTGCATAGATAGCATGGAAATAGCATAAATAATACTTTCCTCACAGGTTGCTGTTAGCACAATGCCTGGCAGGTGGTAAATACTACTGACGTCTGTGTGTGTGTGTGTGTGTGTGTGTGTTGCTGTTCCTTTGTATGACCATTTGGGTTAATGCTAGTCACCTTAATTATGACTTTGTATTCCAGATTGTGGTTCTTTTGCTCATCTTTGCCTCCTCCAAGTAGAATATCTGGGACAGAGTAGGTCCTCAGAATGAATAAATGCATAAATGAAAGATATTCTTGTACAAAATAAAGGCTGACTTTGTGACTTCTAAAATCCCTTCAACATCTAAGACTGCTTAAAAGAGGCAGCCTTGTGGGATGAGGGTTTCTTGGAGGCAGGATTCTGTTCCTCACTAGCTGAGTAGCCTTCCTATCTATGAGCTTTGGCCTATACGGAAAATTCGGTTCCAGTCTTTATTCTGTTGCTTACTAGCTGTGTTTACTCTGGAATCTGCTTAACTTTTATAAGTCTAAGCTTCCTCAGCTAAATTATAGACCATTAGAAAGCTAAACGAAGTAACCTGAGAAAGTGTGTTGTACAGCTACACAGCTGCACAATAAGGCACTGGTCAACATGATCTGGAAGATTCCCTCTATCTCTCAAAGTCTATGCCACTTTTCTACCTTACAGTTTCATTTAGGATGAATGCAAATGTTGGAGATACTTCATTCAGTTGATGATAACTTTTCTTTCAGACATTATGCAAAGCCAAATATTCCTACAGCATCCTGAGCAACCCCAACCCAGGGGACTATGTGCTTTTGGAAGAGGTGGTCAAAGACATGCCCAACAAGAAGTCTTCTACCCCAAAGTCTTCACAGCGAGTCCTTTTGGATCAGGAGTGTGTGTTTCAAGCCCAAAGCAAGTGGAAAGGTGCAGGGAAATTCATCCTTAAGCTAAAGGAGCAGGTACAGGTAAAGTTTAAATTTAATTTGCCCTCTTCATAAATCATTTGATATTCATAATCACGTAGTAACCAGATTTGGGAACTAGTAAAATCTCAAACTTCCTGAGTCAGAGTTTAGGTGGGAAAAAATTGTTGGGCTTTGTTTACACTGTGTAGGAAAAAATGTACTCCCTGTGTGGCAAAGAAGGCCTGAGAGGTGAGTTCCTCGGCCCTTCTTCCAACCTCTACTTACTAGAGATGGAAGTGAAAAGAACTCTGACCTAGTGCCATGACTGAGGACCCCGGGTTTAACCTAACATCTAAGCAAATTCTTCCCCCCCCCCCCCAACAGGCATCCAGAGAAGACAAAAGAAAGGGCATCTCTTTTGCAAGTGAACTTAAGAAGCTCACCAAGTCAACTAAGCAGCCCCGAGGACTCCTATCACCTCCTCAGCTCACAGTCTCAGAAAATGTCCAAAACAAGGAGGAGAAACCTGTGGGTGGCTTGTTCTCCAGTGATACAATGGATTATCGACAGTGATGGAGGGCAGCATGTTTTACCCAGGTACACTGTCATCACACCACTCTGAAACTGGCTCCACTGAAGCTACTTGGTGAAGCATAGTTAGTAGGGTAGCTGTCTTTTCCCAGACAATGTCCCCCAAAGACAGGTAGAATGGTGCCTTAAGATAAGGCAAGGGCGGGCTAGGTTGTAGCTCAGCAGTAAAGTGCTCGCCTATTTTATTTTAATAAAATAAAACTACAACTTTA
>NW_025999945.1:10448070-10454130 GCF_001458135.2 Marmota marmota marmota
TATATATATATATATATATATATATATATATATATATATATATGAAAAAAAAAGATAAGGCAAGAGCTCTGAAGACATAAGTAACACTTGAGCTTTTAAACTTTTAGGCCTCCTTATTTTGTAGATAACTAAGCAGAGGCCCCAAGAAGGCAATCAACTTGCCCCAAATGCCACAGTGGACTTATTTCATCATAGAAGTCTCTTGATAATTAAAAACTCACATGAACATTCTCCAAGGGCTTTTTGGATCATTCAGCTTTTTATTCCTTTGGATTCTGCATTTTATGTTTTTCTAATTTCGCTTTGTTTTAGCCTCAATAACTTCATCTCTTTCTGCCTCAATTAAAGAAACAAAAACCAACCAAACAAACAAACAACAACAAAAAAAATCCCTGATATCCAGGATGTAATGATTAAAAAGAAAGCAAAATAACCTAACAGCCTCCATTTTTAAGATGCAACAAATTTAGAGTGTCAGTTGCCAGCCCACTGCTTAGTATTCATATACAAAGTAAATCTCATTCTGTCTTAAGGTAGATCATTCACATCAACCCTGAATGAAACCATGTGAGGAAAACAAACATAAGTTTCTTTCTTTCACATAGGGCTTTTCTTGAGACTGGTCTATGTTGCCCAGGCTTACCTCAAATTCCTAGGCTCAAGTGATGTTTCTGCCTCATCCTCCTGAGTAACTGAGATTATAGGCACACACCACCCACCCAGCTTCACTTAGTTTCTTCATGAACTCAAGGGATCATTACATCTGTTTAGTTCTAAGACTTAAAATTCACAGGAGACCAACAGCATCATGAAGACGTTAATGCTTATACTATAGAGCTTCACTGTTTTTACCACACTCCCAAATTTCTCACATCAAACTGTAAAATTGCTCACACTTTAAAGAATTCACTGATATATTCTGATGGAACCATACTGGATTCATAACAGCTCAAAAGAAAACCCAATGCATTAAGATCCTGTTTCTATATTTGAGGAGCATCTTTCAAAATAACTGGTGCCCCAGACTACACTTGTAAGGCTCTTTCAAAATAATAAGCAAGGATAGCCAGGCATGGTGGCACATACCTGTAATCCCAGTGGCTCGTAAGGCTGAGACAGTAGGATCGCTAGTTCAGAGCCAGCCTCAGCTACTTAGTGAGGCACTAAGCAACTCAGTGAGACCCTGTCTCTAAATATAATATAAAATAGGGCTAGGGATATGGCTCAGTGGTTAAGTGCCCTTGCGTTCAATTCCCAATACCAAAAAAAATAATAATAAGCAAGGCTAAATACAGGATATGGCCCCCACCAAAATATCTGCATATCCATCTATTCCAAGAGATCTGGGTTGTTGAGGTTTGTATATAAACACTCAGAAATCCCACAACTATGGCAGCAAATTCACATCACAGTATCAGATAATCTCTGAGGTTCAGTACTTTTTCTCTTGAAAAATATCTGGTATCTCAAATTTTAAAGTTCCAGATTCACTTTCTTTTATGCCCCAATGTTGCTGAAGCAATTAGTCCCTCCCCCAAGGGCCAAGTGAATTTAGGACTAGGCACCAATGTTGAGTCTCTCAAACTTTTAGAAATGACTAACCATAGTAGTGAGTCTGTGAGCCTACCATAAGGGCAGTAATCAAAATTCAAAATGTTGTTTCTATCAACATTAGTAAAGTACAGAAGTGATAATGTCACATACATCTAATTCCTATGACAGTGAAATTACACCAAGGCTGGTAAATCTGTCATAAATGTACTATTACACTTAAGAAGCCCTCTGTGTACTCTAAGACTGCACCATGTACATTAGAATACAACTACTAGAAATTTGCACACCACATGAACATAACTGTTTATATTCTAGGAGAGGGGAAGAGAGTGATAGTGATTTAGATGACTGCCTCTGGATCCAATTTTCTTGCAGGAAGCAGACATTTAGAATCATTTAGTTGACTTCATAGCTTTGCTTAAAGTTGGGGAAGCTATCTTTATAAACAGCAATAGGTGCAACAATGAGAATTTACATCCCATAGACCTCCTTTATGATGTTCCCAGGAAAGACTACTTGTAAAAAAAAAAAAAAAATGGTGGGGCTCTTTCTGTATATAGGCTCATAAGAAAATGTTTGGTGTTTCTGCCACTTTCTGAGTCACATATTTCATGTCATTTGTTCTAAACAATCACATCTAAAGTTTCAATAACCATCATTTAAGAACTTCAAAAGAAGTATATTCATCTTACTCCTCTCAAATAACACACACACAATTGAAAGAATTCTACCTTTCCTTAAAAGTTGAACAATGTGAGTTAAAAAGTTTTGTTTTTTTCCCCTAAAGAACATGGTGTTCCAGGCCACAAATGCCTAATGTTTTGCTTCCTAGGAACATCATGTTCAGACACTTATAAGTTCAGCTGAGCTTGGTGGTACATGCCTTTAATCCCAATAACTAGGAAGGCAGAGGTGGGAGGATTGCAAGTTTAAGGACAGCCTTAGAATTTACCAAGACCCTGTCTCAAAAATTTTAAAAATTAAAAATAAAAGGACTAGGGATATAGCTCAATGGTAAAGCACCCCTGAGTCAATCCCCAGTCCCTCACTTTCCCCCAATCATTTGAGTTCATAGGAAACTGACTCTCCCCCAAACTCAGCCACCAGAGCTGTAGGTTTCTATTGGCTAAACAACTATGAATACTTGTTAGGTTATGTTTTTGCATCTTCATTTTCAATATGCTAATAAACCAATGTATACCTCATTACAGGTGAAGATCTCTCAGCAAGAAGTCAAAGCCAAGAATGAACATGGTGGAAGAAATAATTTATTTTCATTAAACTTAAAACTGGAAATTGATGATTTATGAACTGCAGCCTTCTTCACACATGATGTGAGGTCCATGATGAGGACAAGATGGCACGGGGCTGGAAGCTACAAACCAATTTACTGACAAATGAAGCAAAGAAGCCCAGGGAATTGCTCTTTTAGAAATGTTGGCAGTTGGGAAAACCATTATTAGGCTTGCAATAATTGAGCAAGGGCCAGAAAACTGTCAGTAAGGGCCACATAATAAATATTTTAAGGGTTGAGGGTTACATGGCCTCTGTTCTGTCACTGTAGTGTAAAAGCAGCCACAGACAAATAAGTACATGAATAAGCATGGCTGCATTCCAATAAAACTTTATTTATGAACATTGAAATTGGAATTTCATATAATTTTCATATATCACAAATATTCTTTTGATTTTTTTCAACCATTTATACAAATTAAAAACTATTCTTAGCTCAAGGGCCATACAAAAAAAGGTGGCAGGCTGGCTTTGGCCCAAGGGCCAGAGTGTGCCAACCCAAGTTAGAGAACTGGGAACAGGAGGCACAGAGGTCTGAAAGCAAGAAACCTAGTATAGCCATGCGTTTTATGACCGAGAACTTGAAGCTTTGGGGCATTGCAAATGTAAATATGTCCTATAACATAAGATTCATTAAAAGTAACTCAGCTTAGTTCCTATGTTGTTGTGCTATAGTGCACTCTTCTTCAAGATTTCTCTATACATGTAGAAATATTTTTTTAAAGGTTATTGCTCATATACTCACAGATTATTCCATTTTTGGTTTTCACAAAATGAATTTAGGATGATGTATAATTTTAATATCTACTGAGTCATTGTGTCTTAACAAGAAAGCTAACCATTTTCTAAAAGCAAAAGCAGACTGAGTTAGTGTTTGAGGTAGATTTATTTATTTTGCAAGGTTTGTATTGACACTGTACTTATATATTTATTAGACATAGCTTTCTTGATGTGGCTATGACTTAGAGGCATTAGTGGTTTTAACTCACTATTTGAAGACAAACTTCCTAAAAAGAAAATGTATGCTATGAACATCTGAGATAGGCTAGACTACCAAGAAAAATAGCTTCGTTTCTGATTAAGAGCTATCGATCCTACTCATACTTGCCATTTAATGTAAATTATTTTTAAACCTTGCTGTACAAAACTATCAGCTAAGTGTAATGAAATTTTTTCATTCTTGGTATGAAGCAAACTATGGCTTTTAAAAATGAAATGTGTTTCTCTAAAGTAAAATCCAAACTTTACCTTTCCATTGGTTTCATTCAATTTTAAGAATTTTTTCAAATTATAAACACAAGAAAAATCCTAAACTTTGCTTTGAGACTTCTTTTTTTACTAATTTAAAAAATCAATAAAATAATCCCCATGATTTTTTGCATACTTTAAAAACATAAGTGTCAAAAATACACTATACAGCTTTCATGTCATTGTAAGTTCTTACTGACCCGCCATTCTCTTGCCAACAGAATTTAGGCTACTACAGTTTGATATGGTTTGCATAGTGCTACAGGTTTCTTTTTAAGTCAAATAACCAGTCTATAACAAATGCATAGTAGTGTCCCATTTTTTAAAATATCCTGGAAGCATTTTATCAAGCCTTGTGTGGTTTGGCTTACCATTGGTTGAAAATTGAATTACTAGTCTAACTGGCTAGAACCAAAATGAAAACTGCAGAATAATGAGACTGAGATAGAAAGCAAGACTGGCCTCTCTAGGTTTTTCATTTTGCTTTGATTCTTGCTAAACTCTGCTCACCCCCTTTCCATTGTCCTGTTAGAATATCCTTCCAAAGTACTTTGGGCTTATGTACTTTTTTTGGACACATATGCCTTTCCACAGCACTAAGTCCTGATGAATCCAAATTTAAAAGTTTAGAGTAAAAAGGGTTATTTTAAGTTTATCTTTGGGGAATATATACCCCTTCCCAATTCCTTCTTTTTGCTTCAATAAGTACATTTTAATAGTTTGATGAGCTCTTTCAACTATGCCTTGTCCCTGTGGATTGTATGGGATTCCTGTTATATGAGTAATGCCAAATGTTGAGCAAAATTGTTTAAAAGAGGTAGAAGTATAACCAGGGGCATTATCTGTTTTTAACTGTTTTGGAACGCCCACAGTGGCAAAATTTTGTAAGCATGAAGCTGGGCTCCGGCATGAAGGGAGCCCATCAAAAATCCAGAAGAAGTATCAATTGTAACATGCAAATATTTTAATTTTCCAAATTCTGGCAAGTGTGTGACGTCCATCTGCCAAATATGGTTAGGTATCAATCCTCTAGGATTGACTCCAAGATTAACTTGTGGTAAAAAGGTCACACAATTTTGACATTGTTTTATTATTTGTCTAGCTTGTTCCTTAGTTATTTTAAAACACTTTTGTAAAGTATTAGCATTGACATGGAACTTTTTATGAAAATTTGTAGCTGCTTCTAGTGTAGAGAAAATATGTATGTCATGTGTAGTTTTATCTGCTAAATCATTGCCCAAACTAAGGGCTCCAGGCAATCCTGTATGTGCCCTGATATGTCCTATAAAGAATGGATCTTTTCTGTCCCAGATTAGACTTTGTATAGTGGAAAGCAAAGAGAAAACAGTAGAAGAAGGGGAAATCCTACCAGCATCTTCAAGAGATACTATAGCATTAACTACATACTGACTATCAGAAAATAAATTAAATACAGAATCTTTAAACATCACAAAAGCTTGTAAAACTGCATTAAGCTCTACCTTTTGAGCTGATTGTTTGGGTACTAAAAATGTAAAAGTTTGATCAGGGGTAACTACTGCTGCTGTACCATTATTTGACCCATCAGTGAATATATTTGGAGCATTCATGATAGGTGTTTTTCTTGTCATTTTTGGAAAAATTACAGGATGCAATGACCAAAAAGACAATAAAGGATTAGATGGTAAGTGGTTATCAAATGAAACATTAGATTTGCACATGATTATTGCCCAAGTATTTAACTCATTAGCTAACTCATCAATTTGATTCATAGTATATGGAGTAATAATTTTATTGGGAGAAATTCCAAACACTCCCTTTGCTGCTTTTATTCCTTTGAGTATTAATTGTCCTACAGCCTCAGGATACCTAGTAAGAATAGTGTTAGGAGAATAAGATAAATGTATCCATAATAATGGACCTTCTTGCCAAAATACTCCTGTAGGAATATTTTTTGTTGGTAGTACAATAAATAATAAAGGCAAA
>NW_025999945.1:10455785-10460818 GCF_001458135.2 Marmota marmota marmota
GAGAGACCTTCTCTTTTACTTGAATATTTCTACTATAACTATAATACAACCCAAGAAGATAACGCCAAACAAAACTGAACCAGAATGAAACAAAAGTGAAACAACAAAAAATCATTATAATAGCCTTTCTATCCTCCTGAAATGTCCATCCATCCTTTCTCCCTATCTGTTCCTCAGATGTGAGCGGTTTTTCTTCCATCTTACACATCTCCAGGGACAGGCAACTTAAAACAAAAGTTTAGCAAAACAAAAGAGGAATCTTAAAATGGCTACCCATCCTCTCGCCCTGCCCGCAGGGGCGAGCAGTTTACCTTATCACTTACCCTCAGTCGTTCCCCGAGCGGCCCACCAAATGCTGCAGTCTGGCTGGGCACAATTCAGGAGCCACTTGTCAAAAGAAACGAACTTTATTTTTAGAACCACACACGCCAAACAAAACAGCTCCTCAGGAAAACCTTGAGAGCCCAACTGCCACCACCAGCTTCCCACAAGCCTCTCCACCTCCTCAACTCCTCCTGCTCTTGAGGCCGATTGGCTGGGTCGCGTGGGCAGAGCCAAAAAAGTCCCCCAATGAGCAGCTCCGTGGTCTGAACGGGCAGGGAAACAGCCCAATGAGCATCACCACAGAGGAGCCCATCAGTTGGCAGCTAGAAGTTGCTGGGGCCGCTGTGAGCCAATCATCAGCTGGCAGCTGGAAGTTTGCTGGGGCCCCTTCGGCTGTGGCTCTCAACACTCTGCTCACCCCCATTCCCACCCCAAATGGCCTTTAGCATAATTGTTGATTTGGTTACAGCAAATCTGAAACTTAACCCTAAGACTCAATTAGAGACTGAGTTATCTAGCAAGTAGAAAATCCAGTCTATTCTCTGTGCTGCATCCCAACCTGGTTGGGTATTCCATCTTGAGGTTAAGGTACATATTGTCTTATAATTTGAGTCTCTGGGACTTTATAAAGGACACACTGCTTAAAATGTAAAGGGCCTACTCTACTACAGTCATGTGTCGCTTAACAATGGGGTTAAATTCCAAGAAATGCATTGTTAGGTGATTTCATCATTGTGCAAACATCAGAGTGTACTTATACAAACTAAGATGGCACTAGGAAATAGGAATTTTTAAGTCCACTATAACCTTATGGAACCACTATCATATCACATAACACCCACACAATGGTCCATCATTGACCAAAATGTCTATATGAGGTATATAACTACATTATAATGGACTAGTACAACCTGATATTTGTCAGAAATATGTAATTTTTATTTAAATCTTATCTGAATTATACAGCTAGGGTTAGGGATGCAGCTCAGTGGTAAAGCACTTGTAGAGCATACATAAGGCCCTGGGTTCAATCTGTATCACATTAAAAAAAGAAAGAAAAAAGGCATGTGTGAATTATACAACTATATCAGTATACTAAATGAAATAAATTATCACATTATTCAGAATGCATCTAAAATCACCACTAGAACTATACCCACTACAATTTTATACTTAGGCTACAAGAAGTCTGGGTAGCAAACTCTTATCAGTAAAGTTGATATGGAAAGGAATATAGATATGAAAGCTGGGTTTATTACAATATTTTTTAAAACTTCACTAAAAGTGAAAAGAATTCTGTCACTGTTAGGTGCCAACTTAAAAAAATTGGTAATTGGGACTGGGATTGTGGCTCAGAGGCAGAGTGCTTGCCTAGTACGCACGAGGCCCTGGGTTTGATTCTCAATACCACATAAAAATAAAATCAAGATTTGTGTCCACCTATAACTAAAAAATAAATATTAAAAAAAGTTGGTAATAAAGGATTTAAGAAAGAATGTAGTGTGCCCTATGATGCTAGAAGTGAGATAATCTTCTTAGTCACCTATTCATTTGGAACTGGTTATTTTGTAAGAAAATGTAAGATTCCTAGAGGGTGTTAAGGAATTAGGGAGAGTAGGGAATAAATTTGCAGGGAGTAGAAATACTATCTGGGCATAAAGTGTCCTTTTGAGCAAAAGCCTCTTCACATGTCATCCATAGCACACATGTAAGCTATTTACAAATTCTTTCTCCAGTTAGGGATAAATATGGAGTCCGGAGTAAACAAAAGTGCAGTTACAAGTGCCTTGTTTTTAATCAAGGCTTGATTTCATAAAGAGTTCCCATCTTGATGCTCTGAAGACACTGTAGGGTCATGAGTGAAAGTGGACCTCTTTTGATATATACCAGTTTCCCTTTTGTAACTATATCTTCCTCCTCCACTGTTCTCTACTCTTTCTAATATCTCTATAGACCTTTCTTCTGCTCAGATACCACAGGCCTTGCTTAATGCTTAAAAGGAATCAGGACTTGCTTACTGGTTCATTAACTCTAAAACACAAAGCTCCACAATTATGTTCCCAAACCAATGAAGAGTACAATTTTCCTGGCTGGTATTTGTCTTGGCAGAGTAAGGCAACCTACTGGAAAAGTGCTCTCAAGGTGGCAGTCTCTACCCCTTTTGGGTTGCTTTTTTTGCATCAGCACTAAGGACAAGAGCCCAAAAAAAGTTATCAAAGAGAAAAGGGCCAGGTGTGGTGGCATATGCCTGTAATCTCAACAGCTTGTGAGGCTGAGGCAGAAGGATTGCAAGTTCAAAGCCAGCCTCAGCAAGTTTGCGAGGCCGTAAGCAATTCAGTGAGACCCTGTCTTTTCTAAATATTTAAATACAAAATAGGGCTTAGGGATGAGGCTCAGTAGTTGAGTGCCTGAGTTCAATCCCCAGTACTCAAAAAAAAAAAAAAAAAAGAGAGAGAGAGAGAGAAAAGGGAGACTACTTCTTGGACAAAGTTCAGACTTAGGCCAACATCTCCATGATCCATAGAAAATTTATGTGTTCTCTGCTATCTTTATGTATCAACTACTTAAAAACAAACTTTGGCAGATGGCTAAGGATTTTGACCTATGAACACCTGAAATAGTTTTGAAAAACACCCTGAATCTCCATGATTATTAAAACATTCTTTTTTTTTTTTTTTAAATGTTTATTTATTTATTTTTTTAGTTATCGGCGGGCACAACATCTTTGTTTGTATGTGGTGCTGAGGATCGAACCCGGGCCGCACGCATGCCAGGCGAGCGCGCTACCGCTTGAGCCACATCCCCAGCCCTAAAACATTCTTAAGTCTCTTGGAATACAAACATACTATGCTCAAGCCTGCCATCAAACAGCTCTGAGACCATTCTTATTTCAAACGACACAGGTATTAAATAACTTATTTTGACACAGAATTGGGTAATGCTGCATTTTTTAAAAAGTATTATGCAAATGACTTGACTCAGCATGAAAAGTAACAGAAGAATGAGTCTGTCTTGTGCCTATTATTAGCTCACCTTATTTCTTAACATCTAGTATAATACTAAGCACACAGTAAGCGCTTGGTTTTATTAAAAAAAAAAAAGGTGGTAGCTTAGGTGAGTGTATGACTACTGACTACGACACTTATCTTCAAAAAATGAAACTCACTGACAAATTTATGCACAAATATATTTCATACCCATATTCATACAAGATATTTAAATACTAGATATACAATGATCTGTGACTCACTATATAAATACATAAACAAAAAAAGTTAAAAGCATAATGCAAGCTTGAAAAAGCCATTGAATTCCTGCTCTAAAACTGATTTTTCACCTAAATTACAGTTTTTGCTGCCAAAGTCAAACACAAATGTATTTGACATTTTTTAACTTTATTCATCCATTCATTCATTTATTTATATATGGTTGTGAGAATCCAACCCAGTGCCTCACACATGCCAGACGAGTGTGCTACCACTGAGCCACAACCCTAGCCCCTATATTTGTATATGTTTGGAAAATAGTTTGATGTGTATTGGTCACTTGTGCTCTGATAAGGACAGAAACCCTGTTTAGTCACAGAAATATTTATAATATTCTTTGTTATTCATTTATATCTAAATGGAGGTTATAAGTAAATATTTATATGCTAAAACATACCTTTTTTATCCTTAACAATCAAGCCTTTGAAATGTGACCTCAGAAATACCTTTCAAGGGGTTGGGGTTGTGGCTCAGTGGGAGACCTTTCACCTCGCACGTGCAAAACCCTGGGTTCGATCCTCAGCACCACACAAAAATAAATAAGTGAAATATAGGTATTGTGTCCGACTACAACTAAAACATTAAAAAAAAAAAAAAAAAGAAATACTTTTCAAATCACATATAAAGAAAAGACTTATTTGAAAACAAAACAGGGTGTGGTGGCCCACATCTGATCCCAGTTATTCATGAGGCTGAGACAGGAGGACTACAAGTTCAAGCCCAGCCTACCAAATTAATGAGACCCTAGCACAAAATAAAATTTTAAAAGGGCTGGACATGGGGGCTGGGGTTGTGGCTCAGTGGTAGGGCACTTGCCTAGCATGTTTGAGGCGCTGGGCTCAATCCCCATCCTGGGGTGGGTGGGATTGGTGGGGAAGACTGACATGCACAGTTAAACTGATATCCACACTCCCACTGCTGGAATGACAAGGGAATTTTTCAATTTTTATTTATTTCATAAGAAAGAAACTCTAAGTTCCACACCAAAGTAACTAGTTTTTATGGTTCTGAATATGGTTATGAAGCAATGAGAGATCTACTTAGTTAGACTAGTATCCTTTTTTAAAAAAATTCTCACATCAAAAACAGGAAACAGAGAAAGCAGCTATGTATTCAACTATTAACAGTAGAAAATATTTCCCTGGCCATTGAAACATATTTCATAAACTGTTGTTAGAATATGACAATAACTAACAATTGCTGTTACATAAAATACTGTTTTATAGTTATATTCATTAAGAATATACATTTTGGCCTGGGGTTGCAGCTCAGCAGTAGAGCACTTGCCTAGCATGTGTGAAACACTGAGTTTGATCCTCGGCACCACATAAAAATGAAATAAAGGTGACTGTGTCTACCTACAACTAAAAAATACTTATGTATGTATGTATATATATATATATATATATATATATATATATATATATATATATATATATATAT
>NW_025999945.1:10461040-10486732 GCF_001458135.2 Marmota marmota marmota
TATATATATATATATATATATATATATATATATATATATATATATATATATATATACATATACATATTTTACCTGTATTTTTTTAAAAAAATTAGGAAGGCCTTTTGCTGGATTCCCTTTGTCCCTAAAACAAGATGGGAAATTCTTGGGCTGGGTTCTTCCCTCCTAGAGCAGTTCTTCCCCTAACAGCCTCCAGGGCATGTCAGGAAACACATAGAACTTCAAAGATACTAGAATCACGTTCAAACTTCTTTTGAAAGTAGCCATAATAAACACTCATCCTTTTTATAAAAGACCAAATTAGGTGACTTCTTGAAGTGAGCCAATGAACCTAAGTCCAATTTCAAGCTATTTTTTTCCCTTTCCTCAAAAATCTGCATACAATGTATACTCACTCAAATTTAGAATGTTTTTTATTTCCATCTATAGTATTACAAGAACAATAATATTTATTTAGTTTTTTAAATATTTAGTTTTAGGGAGTAGCTAAATGATAAAAACACTCTCAATCTTAAATGTCCTATGTTTTATGCCCTAATTTTAATATGGCAACTAAATTTCAATAATATCTAACTCAGAGATTTTGTGTATGTGTGTGGTGCTAGGGATCGAACCCAAGGCCTCCTGTAGGCGAGGCACACATTCTACCACTGAGCTACATTATCACACCCAAAGATTATTTTAAAAACTGTAACTTAAGCTGGGGCCAGTGGCCCCAGCAGCTTGGGAGGCTAAAACAGGAGAATCACAAGTTCAAAGCTAGCCTCAGCAACTTAGGCCCTCAACAACTTATTGAAATCATGTCTCTAAATAAAAAAATTTTAAAAAGGGCTGGGGACATAACTTAGTGGTTAAGCACCAGTGGATGCGATCACTGGTACAAAAAAAAAAACTAACTAAATACGTATTAAGTTTTTAAAAGGCAGCATCATTAAGAAGGAAACTTCCAAATATCGGGAGAAAAAGAAGGTTTTCAATTTTCCTTTTTTAATGAAATAACATTTTCTTAATTGGGGCATAGCTTTATATCATGCAAAGGGTAATTATTTCTCTTCCTAATCATTCTTAGGAAGTTTTCCTTGTAGAAGAAGAAATATTTCTAAGTCAACAATTTATCTTTACCACATACAAATATACAAGGAAGTCCACTGAGTCTTCATTTTTGTGCTACCGTAGTGATGTTTTCAAATATTTGGTGAAATCCAGAGGTGACTCTATAGCAACTTCACTACAATGTCTTTTGACTAGTTCATTTAAATCTTCATTCAAAAATGAATCTCCTTGTAAAAATTTATCCTGGAAAAAAAAAATTAAAAATATGAGTTAAAAAGTTACTTATGCTCTTAAGTAAAACCCAAGCTGTGAGCAAAGCTATAAATACCAACAGCTGATAGCAACAAATAAAATTTAATAATGAAAGATGTTTGGTCAGGTCAAAGATGTATCCTATATTGAGTGAAGCAGTCTCACTGACCATCTCTATAAAATTCCAAATCTAAACATCTATCCTACTATCAACTCTTAAAACATAAAAAAAAACTACAAACAATTAAGCAAGCTAAAGGTTAAAATAATTAAAGACATGCAAGTTTTTGTTTTTGTTTTTTTTTGAATGAAAAGTATCACATACCTTCTTTTTGGGGTTTGATGATTCAACAGGAGGATTGAAAGTCATTGCTGCCATGCTGTAAGTCTCAAAAAGTTCAACTGCAGATCTATAAAAACAAATGTAAGAAATATAGATACTGTCATAGTTAGAACTTGAAAATAGATTGTACCCAAACTCGCTAGCTTAAAAGTGAATCCTAAATTCCCAGATGTCAACATTATCCAACTAATCTATCGCAGAGAAGTGTAGAATACATTTAGAAATGCAGGAACAATGGGCTGGGGTTGTGGCTCTGAGGTAGAGTGCTCACCTGGCATGTGCGAGGCTCTGGGTTCGATCCGCAGCACCACATAAAAAAAATAAGTAAATAAAGATATTGTGTCCAACTAAAAAGTAAATATTAAAAAAAAAAGAAAGAAAGAAAGAAAGAAAGAAATGCAGGAACAAAACACAGAGGAAAAGTCAAGCAGAAGACTTCTAGCTCAGTGTAATCAAATCCCAACTCAATCAGTTATGTGAACCAGAAGCAGTTAAATCTAACTTAGTCATTGGAAGCATGAAGTTATCCCCCAGGGACTTCAAAATACAGCTGAACCGGATGAAAAACAAGGAAAGGACACTCAGGACAGAAAACATGTCTATATCCACATCATGTACGTGAAACCTTAATAATTTAAGGTTAGTTCACTTTCCCCAAAGGAGACAGGAAATGACCTGTAAGGTCTATGATTAAGCTTACACCCAATCTCTGTCAGAAAAGCAACACATATGTATCTCCCTTTGCAAGCCTTCAGGATAAACGCAATCCTCATCTTCCTCCAGAAAAGAAAAACTGGCATTAAAGAGGAAAATACTGAGGATCACTAATGAAAATATACCAGAAAATGATCATTAAATAAAAAGAGGAGCTGGGGTTGTGGCTCATTGGTAGGGTGCTTGCCTGGCACGTGTGAGGCACTGGGTTCGATCCTCAGCAGCACATAAAAATGGACGAACAAAATGAAGGTACTATGAATGACAAACAATTTTCTTTTTCCCCACTTTAAAAAAATACGGTTGAAGGTGGGGGATGGGGACTGTTAGGAAGTAAGAAGGAAGAAAAAGGTAAATGGCCATTATTTAATAAGGCCAAAAGATTATCCTAGCCAGAAAGCAACCCTTTTAGAGGGAACAGTAACTGACTATTGATACTGCCATGTAAAAATACAGGCCAAAATCACCAAGTCTAGTATCTCAGGAGAAGCTGGAAATGTCAAAGTTACGTGAATTCTTCCAATATTCAAAAGACAGCAATTAATTTAAACTTTTGTTCAAACTCCGAAGAGTCTGGCCCACTCTTCAAGTCACCTGTGGTATCTGAATTAAAGAAACCAGAGGCTAGCTGGGTATGGTGGTGCATGCCTGTATTCCCAGCAGTTTGGAAAGCTGAGGTGGGAGAATTTTGCAGCCCCAGCACTTAGCAAATCCCTAAGAAGCTTAGTGCGACCCTATCTCAAAATAAAAAAGTAGAAAGGACTAGGGATGTAGCTTAGTGGTAAAGTATCCCTGGGTTCAATCCCCAGTACCAAAAAGAAAGGAAAGAAAGAAAAAAAAAACAAAAACAGAGCACTTACAAGGGAAAAAAATTTACCGCAACAGCAAAATGCTAATTCTGGGTACTGGTTACAAACAAAGTACTATGGTTTGAATGTGTCCCTTTCAAAATTCAGGTATCAAAACTTAATGGCCAATGTGACAGTACAAGAAATGGGCTAATAAGGCCATGAGGGATTAATGGCTCCTCAAAGATGCTTTCTCATAGCCTCTGCATAGCTTGTCCTTCCTCCACTCCTTGTTGTATCAGAAATGATACAACAAGGCCCCATTATCTTGGACTTCCCAATCTGCAGAACTTGGGAAAATAAATTTCTGTTCTTTATATATTACTGAGTGTCATATATTTTTCTGAAGGAAGCATAAATGGTCTAAGATAAAAATAGCTACCATTTTATCTTCTACTGTATTTAACTGAAGTATTTCCTAACTAATGTGATGGGATACAGATTAATTACTATTTTTCCAACTTCAGAATATTTCCAAAATACAACATTAGAAGAAAAGAAATTTCTTTTAGAAGGACCTGTTTCCCATCTAGAAGCATACAGTGGATGCTGGAAGTTCCCTTCTGACGTTTTTATAGGTTGGAAGGTATTCTTGGGAGGCCCAAGGAATGAAACTGTTGTCTTTCTGGTGGCAGTATTCCAAAACACCCCCTTTTTTTTTCTCACTTTCCTCATTTTCTGCCATAGCAGAATTGTTTTTTAAAAAAAGAAGAAGAGGGCTTGGCATGTAGCTCAGTGATAGCTACTAGGCTGGATCTCCAGCACTTAAAAAAAAAAAAAAAGGAGCAAGGAAGCTCACTCTGATTGGACTTTTCACTACACTACTCTTTTTACTTTTCTATATTTGTGAAACTTTTCAGGATTTTTTTTTTCTTTTAAGTTTTAAGGAATTATCCAAACAAATAAAATCACAGCCAGCATACTTTTTCATTGATTTGTGAAGAATTGAGGATTAAACACAGGCCTCACACATGCTAAGCAAACTCTTACCACGGAACTATACTCCCATTCCTTTTTTCATTTTTTTAATTTTTGAGATAAAGTCTAACTAAGTTGTCCAGGCTGACCTTGAACTTGCAATATTCCTGCCTTAGCCTCCCAAGTAGCTGGGATTATAGGAATCACTACTTTCAACTAGCCAGCATATTTTATCTATAGAACAATTCAGGAATATGAAGTGAGACAAAAACCTGACCCTCAACTTGCACTTAACATTTTGTAATCTAGTACTTCATAGTACTAGACTTTTCAAAGTAAAGAGCTATCAGCTGAATTTTGGTAGTTGTCTTCTTTTCTAATTTTTCTCCTGAAATACGGGGGATCAAACCCAGGGCCTTGAATGAGCTAGTAGACAAGTGCTCTACCACTAATCTTCATTTCAAGTCTCTAAATTTTGTAGCTTTAGAATAAAGCAATGCTCTGGGTTCAATCTCTCACACTGCAAAGAAAACAAAAAAGGAAAAGAATAAAGCGATGCTAAATATTACCTTCGGCTCAATTCTGGTTTCAATGCTTCAGAGCCTTCAGAAGGTGCTCCAGCCATTAGGTGAGCTGCAAATCTCTGCACAATGGGATGGTAATGTCTCTGAAGAAGAAACAGGAAAACCACATTGTGCACAGGTCAATACTTTAGAAAACACTAGCTGAGCAAAGATTTTCTTTAATAAAACCACAAAATCTTGCTTTTAAAAAAAAAACACCCACATATATGAATTTAACTTATCAGAACCACATGCCTACAGAAAGAATATAATTTTTGCTGACAGGATTAAAACACAAATCTGGGGGCTGGGGCTAGGGCTCAGTGGTGAAGCACTTGCCTTGCATTTGTGAGACACTGGGTTCGATCCTCAGCACCACATAAAAATAAATAAAGACACTGTGTGTTCATCTACAACTAAATAAATATTTTTTAAAAAACAAATCTGTTTGATGACCAAGTTACCAGTGACATAGTTTAGTCTTGCTTTTATAGTATTAAAAAAATATTAAAAAGTAATTCCTACTTCTGAGTGAAAATAGTTTACAACAACTCACCTGATACTCATATTTCACAAGGCTCACTCTAATGCTATCCATATGCAGGAACAAGGATGTTGTAGGACATAGGTAAAACCATGAAATGTGGCCTACTGAAGTATCTTTGGATAAGATCAATATAAAAATTGTCATTGTTTTCTACTGTCTTAGAGAATGGACCTTAACAGCTTAAAGAATAACAAAAGCAAAGTGAAATGCAATATTAAAATATGAATTGTAAAACAGATATTCCCCAGAACAAAATACAGTAAGTCCTCTGACAATAATAACTATTTGAGGAAACTGAAAAATCATTGCTCACAAAAGAAGAAAAATAAATAAATAGGGCTACTCTTACCCGCAGCGCATGCAATTCCCACAGTGCAGTGTTCTGAGCATTACAGTACTCGGGCTCATCCAGCTCAGGGAGGAAAACCCCACTTCCCTGAGATTCATTGTCAAGCAATAGATCTGTTTTGGGGAAAGTCTACAAAAACACATTAAAAGGGAGAATTAATAAATTAATATTGTAATTTTAAGAATCTCATTGGTCTGTACTTGTGTTTCATTTGAATTTGTGGTTATATACGAGCTACAAGCACAAGGTCTTTAATAAGAAGTCATTTAAGTTTATATAGTAAGAAAAAAATTGCAAAAGAATGTCTTGTTTGAGAAGAAAACAAGAATATTCTGTTTTCTTTCTTGCAAAAGAAAACAAAATATTTTTTCCACTCTCCAATCCCACTTTTAAGACTCTTTCTTACAGGGGCTAGGGTTGTAGTTCAGTGGCAGAGTGCTTGCCTAGCATGTGGGAGACACTGGGTTCTATTCTCAGTACCACATACAAATAAAGAAAAAATAAAGGTCCATCAACAACTAAAAAATATTTTAAAAAAAGAATCTTTCTTACAAAAATACATCCAATACACATATATTCAATACAGCATCATTGGTTAACAGCAGTAACAATAATAACCTATATCCATCAAAGAACTACAAAGAAGTATAAAAGCCAGACTACCTAAATTTGAATGCCACTTCTAACACTTAATACTTGTGTCATCTTAAGAAATTACTTTCAAAAAAAAAAAGTAAGAAAGTTACTTTCTCTTTCGACCTGTTTTACCATTTGTAAAATGGGAACAATAAGTGCAGCTACCTCAGGGTCATAAAAATTAAGTGAATTAATCTTTGTAAAGCATTTATAAAAGTGGCAGATACATAGTAAGAACTATACAAGTCTTTGTTAAATAAAGAACTAAATAAACCTTAATTATTAAAGAGATAAAATGGCAATATTTGTATTGTATTCACTACCATTAAGTGTTTTTAAAAAACAGTGTATCCATAATCCCCTTAATCTCCTTTCTATTACAAAAAAAAAAAAAAAATTGTTCGTTTTGTGTGTGGTGCAAGTACTTATACATGAATTTCAAAAAGTCTATAGGAAGGATACACACCAAGTGATAAAAATAATTACATTTGAGAAGTGTCAGCAGATACAGAATCCTTTCCTTATGTAATTTTATGCTGTACTTCTTCTATCACCTGATCTTGTTACAAATGTGAATTATTTTTCCTATCTGACTTTTCTAACAAAACAGCGTCTCACTGTGTTGCCCAGACTAGCCTCAAACTCTTGGGCTCAAGCAACGTTAACACTCTTGCTTCCATTTTTCAATGTCCCAAGGAGCTGGGACTACAGACATGTGACACCACACCCAGTTGTGAATAACTTTTGTGGTTAAAATAATAATATAAAAGAGGGAAAAAGACACAGATCAAACAAACAAAATGTGATTGCAGTATTATAAGAACCTAGTTCTCCTTATTTGTATTACTACTTACATGCATTAATATTCTGGTAGTTGCTAAAATGCCAATGCTTGAATTCGGAAGAACCTGAAGAGCAAGGGTACAAAGGCGCTTGATGAAGGCAAGGGCTCGCTGTTGAGAAACTTGCTTTCTGCGCTTGGTTAGCATGACATCGAGGCACTGGAGTACAATCTCAACACTATCATTGGTAGCACCTAAAACAACAGATATATTCTTCAGAACTCTTCTCATTACTTTTTCATTACGCAACTTCACTGAACTCCAGAGAAACACAAACATACACAAACAAGCTGAATTGTTATACCTGTCTCAAATTATTTCCCTAATCACTAAAAAAGTACTGTACTGCTAAGAGATGCAATGGGCTTTTTCAGTCAGTACCAAAAGTTCAGGAGGATTTTAAGTTTGAGACCAGCCTCAGCAACTTAGTGAGGCCCCAAGCAACTTAGCAAGACCCTGTCTCAAAATAAAAAAGGACTGGGGATGTGAGCCCAGTTAAGCACCGCAGGTTCAATCCCCAGTACCAAAAAAAACCCGGAAGTTACTCTTTCTTCAAGTCTTTCGTAAGGTTAAATTCAGATGTGTGCACTGGCAAGCCAGTATATTAGGTACCTATGCCAATTTCTCATTGACTATAATTCTGGTCATATACAATTAGAAGATAAATATGTATTAAGGAAATATTATTTTAACATACATACCTGCATGTAATTTGAATAGCGTTTTGTAGAGATGTGTATAGAATTTCATTGGATCAATATTTAGAACATCACCTTTGAAATGAAACCAAATATATATTAGGTAAGTACAGCTTCTGAAGACAGAGCAAACAAACTTGATTAAGAAAATATCTTACCTTGCCCAGAAAGAATATGAAAAGCAGTCTGAACACAGTGAAGACTTTCTTGGTAACTTAGGTCCTTTAAAAAGAAAAAAGCTATTAAGAATGATAATTATCATTTATATCTTTTAAAAAGTAATTAATTAATAGTTACTTACACCAGATTCAATGAGAGTGTGAAGAACCACTAATAAATCATCAAAAAATTCCACATTTATAAGGTGAGCAAACCTAAAATTAAACAAAACTTAGTTAAAGGATGATCAAAAAGCAGAAATATGTAGGTAAAAATTAAACTTGACTTTAAAACTTGATTTTTAATACTCCTTATTTTAAAATGTTAATTATGACAGATATTACAGTGATTATTAATATTAATAATGATTCACACTAATAGACACTGTGCTCAGCAGGAATATATAAAGCACTAAACAGATCAAAAATATTTTAAAACACTTTTTCCTTAGAAGTTGCTAAGAGCAAATACACTCCCTGGGGAAAGTTTACTAGGTTTCTAGCAGTATGAAAACTCACAAAGGAGCCAGCAGAGTCAGCTTCTAGGAAAACAGGCAGTAGAAAGAGAGAAAGGAAGATTCTGTCATTTATAAGACCCCAGGTCTTGGGGCACAGCTCAATGATAGAGTGCATATTTAGCATGCACAAGACCCTAAGTTCAATCCCCAGCACCCAAAAAAGATCATATGGACCCTATGACAGCTTTGAAGATAAAATTAGAAGAATATAGGAACTGGTGTTTAGTTGAGGTTCTTGCTACTAATTACCTATATGATCCTAGACTGTAATTTGACTGTCTTGGGCCTCTATTTCTGGAAATAACTGAGACTACCAATAGGGTTAAAGAGAATCATATAAGAGGCTGGGATTGTGGCTCAGCGGTAGAACACTCGCCTCTCACGTGTGAGACCCTGGGTTCAATCCTCAGCACCACATTAAAAATAAATAAACAAAATAAAGATACCATGTCCATGTATAACTAAAAAAATATGAAAAAAAAAAGAGAGAATCATGTGAGCTACTAAATGTGAGCCTACCCTGTATGTATACTATAAATTATTAGGCACTAAAGTTGGCTTAAGCCAGGATACCTTTTAAATATTAATAAAGAATTTTTGCTATATAAATCTTAGAACAAGGAGAGACCAAAGAAGTAATACATTAGAAGTGACAGTCCATGTCTATTAGTACCATTTTGTGGGAAGCCATTTGGCATTATTTATCAGAAGTGAAGACGAGCATACCCTTTGACCTGGCAATAGATGCATGCAAGTGCATGAAGATATATATACAAGCAGTAACACAGGGGAAAGGCTAAACAAATATTCGTATCCATGAAATGGAGTATTAGGAACTTAAAAAATTAAGTCATCTATATGTGCTAACATGGAAAAATACAATAAAAATGTCTAGTTACAGGACATATATGTAAGCATGATTCCATTTGTGAAAGGCGGCAGGCAAGCAGACTTATATAGATGTACAAGAAAGGGAACTTATTTTAAAGTTTAGATTCTTTTTATTTGGATTATTTAGATTCTTTTTATTTGCTTCTAAAATAAGCAGGTTTAAAAAAAAAAACTTAAATAAGGAAATTGGCCATTAAAAAAATAAATAGCAAGTTTTACATAATGTAAGAGTAATCCCTTCTCTGATTAGCCTTTCTTTGAGAATTCTCAAGGATGAGGACATTACCCTATAAAGAAATGCAACCCAATGCCAAACAACTTTAGTCATTAGAAAGTAATTTCTTATAATGAACAGAACTTGCCTTTTCTATATCTTCCAGCCATAAGTCCTATTTCTATTTTTAAATCTGTGTTATCCAATAATGGTAGGCACTAGCTACATATGACTACTAGAAACTCGAAATGTGGCTGATCCAAATTGAGATGTACTGTAAGTATATAATATATACTAGTTTTCAAAGACATATTTTTTTTTTTTTATTGTTGGCTGTTCAAAACATTACATAGTTCTTGATATATCATATTTCACACTTTGATTCAAGTGGGTTATAAGCTCCCATTTTTACCCCATATACAGATTGCAGAATCACATCAGTTACACATCCATTGATTTACATATTGCCATACTAGTGTCTGTTGTGTTCTGTTGCCTTTCCTATCCTCTACTATCCCCCCTCCCCTCCCCTCCCCTCTTCTCTCTCTGCCCCCTCTACTGACATTCATTTCTCCCCCTTGTATTATTTTTCCCTTTCCCCTCACTTCCTCTTATATGTAATTTTGTATAACAATGAGGGTCTCCTTCCATTTCCATGCAATTTCCCTTCTCTCTCCCTTTCCCTCCCACCTCTCGTCCCTGTTTAATATTAATCTTCTTCTCATGCTCTTCCTCCCTGCTCTGTTCTTAGTTGTTCTCCTTATATCAAAGAAGACATTTGGCATTTGTTTTTTAGGGATTGGCTAGTTGCTTCAGTTTTGCAGTTAATGGTGTTAGTCTTCATGTGTTTCCCACAATAAAAAAAAAAAAAAAAATAACAGCATGAAGACTATTGTTATTATTCAAAGAAAACTAATTTTCCTTTAAACCAATGGTTTCCCAATTTTATCAAGTATCAGAAATACCCAGACAACATGTTAAAACACAAATAGCTGGATCCCATCCCCAGAATTTCTATTTCAGCAGGTATGGAGTCAAGCCCTAGTTATGTTTCTAATTTCCATCTGATGCTGGTCCATAGACCAAAATGAGAACTTTTATCTTAAGCCACTCAAAATTCCAGAAACCAATTTGAAAATTGATGTTTTATGTGCTACAGCAACCATTCTCATATTTAAACACAACAAAAAGGTTTCAAATACTATATTTTGTTTCTCTGGAAGAAACTATCCTACTGACTTCCTTCAGTCACAGTAGCATTCCTGGAACAAACATTTGAAAACTACAGGTTTGTATTATTTTGATGTTCCAATATGCACATGTAGAAGAAAGCTGAGTATTTCAGATAGCGGGGCTAAAAGCTCAGAATGAAAACAAGCAATTACTAAAGGCATAAAGTGGAAACCTGGGCCATTCTAGGTATTAGAAAGATCAATTTCTAATATTTTGTAGGTATTCTAGGTGCTCATAAAATATCATTCACCAATCAAAAGTAACTTCAAATTAAAGGTTGTGGTTTTTATGGGGCTAGAAATTTAGATCTGTGATAAAATGTTTACCTAACATGCAAAAGGCCCTAGCTTCAATGACCAGCACCAGCACCACCACCACAACGGAAAGGATGTAGTTTTTTATTCTAGTAACACTGAAATGAATAGTTTCTCTATAGCTGAGTTTCATGTACAAGCCTTATTAACTGATCACTTTATAATTCTGAGTAAAAATTCTAAAGATTTTCTTTTACTTAAACCTTATAGTTATCATTTTGGTGGTTCAGCAGAAATCTAGTTTTAAGGAAACAAAGGGAATTTGATAGCAAAGGACAACTATAAAATAGGGTACTTAAACACATGAGTAAAAAATATCTACTTAACCATCAAACTTTATAATTAAAAAGAAATTTAATAAAAGTATCTAAGACCCAAATGAAGAAAACTATAAAACTTCACTTAACAACATAAAAGCCTGACACAATGAAGCACACCTGTTATCCCAGCTATTTGGGATGATGTAGGAGGATCACAAGTTCAAGGCCAGCATAGGCAAATCAGTTAGACCATATCTCAAAATAAAAAGACTGGCTTTCCTTCTATAGTACAGGGAATTGAACCCAGTGCCTCCCACATGCTAGGCAAGCACTCTACCACTGCGCTATAACCACAGTCCCCACAAATAAAGTTTTTTTGTGTAGGAATTTAGTATCTAATAAATCATCTGCATTTCAAATCAGCAGAAAAAGGAAAATAGTGTTGGAATAACTGGCCAAATCAATGTTAAACTGATACTATTATATATATTAAATGTAATATTATATCTACACAAAAACAGGTCAAATAGCTTAAATATTTAAACACAAAATATAAAAAAATTAAAAACCTGGAAGGAAAGAATCTATAAATTTTTTTTTTTTGGTGGTGGTGGCGGAGGGTAGGTACTGGAGATTGAATCCAGACCTTTTTATAAGTCAGAGTGTCTCACTAAGTTGCTTAGGGCCCCAGTAAGTTGTTGAGGCTGGTTTTAAATTTGTGATCTTCCTGCCTCATCCTCTTCAGTCACTGGGATTAAAGGTGTGTACCACCATGCCCAGCAAGAATCTATAAATCTTGAGACTGAGATGGTTCTATGCATGACAAAACATAGCCTCATATGTAAAGCACAAAAGCAAACTAAAAAGGCTGCTTAACCAAGAAAATTTTGTAACTTATGTAACAAATATTTAATATCTACACTCATAGACTACACACACACTCAATTGTGTTTCTTTTGTTATCCTCAGGTCCTAGACTAGTGCCTGGCACATGACAGGTATTTATTGAAATGAATAACTGTTGAAAGAATTACCACAAGTCATTAAGAAAGATAACTCCTAGAAGAGAAAAGCTGCCAAATACAAACATGCAAACAAATTCAAATGAGTAATAAATGTACAAATGAAAGCAAAGCCTTAGTAATAAATATGTACAAATAAATATACATGCAATATATACAACTTTTCACCTACTCTACTAACAAAGATTAAATAGTAACATTTAGGGGCTGAGGTTGTGGCTCAGTGACAGAGTGCTTGCCTAGCATGCATGAAGCACTGGGTTCGATTCTCAGCACTGCATATAAATAAATAAAATAAAAGTCCATTGACAACTAAAAAATATTTAAAAAAAAATAGTAACATTCAGTACTGGGCAGACAGTTAGGACCTAAGTGATAAAATGTTTTGGAAGACAATATGACAATCTGGCATTCTCTCTCGAGTTTTTTAAATGTGAGGAATGATGGATCCAGTATCTACACTTCAGAAATTCCATTCACAGAATTCTCATATGATATGAAAAATAAAAATCATATGGTCAAAATATTTTCTTCAACACTGGCTTTAACAGCAAAAATACAGACACAACTCAGTTGTCTAAAAAAAAAAATAAGTAGGGGACTCACTATTCATATGATGGAATATTATGGCTATCATTACCAAAAACATGAGAGCCTTACACATAAATTCACAATATACAAAATAAAAATAGCTCTAAAATCTGTTCTTAGTAAAAGCTCACTTTTTATTTTAAAATATAAGCAAGCATATATCTGCAAAGAAAACTACCTAGAACAACATACATACCAAATGTTAATAGTGCTTACATTATTTTAAGTACTTTTAATGCTTTATAGAAGTATATAAATAAATTCCTTAGGCTAGTGGTTTAGCACAATGGTAGATCCCCAGCACCACTAATAAATAAATAAAATAAATATTCCTCAGAACAATTAAAATAAACTGTATAATTTAAAAACAAATAAAATGCAAAGTAAGAAAAGAAAGGCTTACCTCTGGCCTAACTTCATAATTTCTGCCTTTCACAAAACCAGAAATCACTTTAACTACACCAAGAGAAGCTTGGCCTAATTTATCTTGTTTAAAGAGCTTCTTTACTGCCTCACAACACATTTCAGATATCTGAAAAATAAAATGTTACACTAAACCAGTGTTTTCATCCTGGGCACTACTGGTATTTTCTTTGTTGTGACAGGACTATGCTGCACATTGGAGCTATAAAACCTCCCTAAGCTTTACCAGTAGTAATACATACTCCCCCCCCCCACCACAGTCCTGAGAATATCTCTAGACACTGCCTAGTGTTCCCTAGAGGGCAAAACTGCCTCCTGTTGGGAATCACTCCACTAAACTTAGTTCTAATAATTTTCTTAAAGAGATAGTACTTAAAAAATTGATACTAGTTTAACAATAAATAATTGCTCCAAAACAATTTTGTGGGGAAAATAAATCTCACGGACTATAATGTTCTGTTAAGAATAATAGCAAAAATCATTTAAAGCAACTCACTGATTTTGACGTGTCATTCATGAGAGGAACAATCAATACAATGATGTTATTGTGAAAATTAAAATGAGGTAGTGTCACCAACAGCTCACATAAGCTCTTCACAGCCACTTCAGCCAGTCCTTTATATGCCTTTAAGGAAACTACATTACTTTTCTTTAGCTTCCTTTGTTTCCAATCTAATTAAAAGATAAATGTAGTTACTTACTTATTCATTGGTCAAAACTTAAACTGGCTTTCTTTTACAATAAATATATATATATGTGATCACAGTCTAAAAAACTAAAAAGACTTCATGGTGCTTCATTCTGCTTAGAAAATGTCTACACCTGCATGTTGTCAATTCAGACAATACTAATATGTGGCAACTGAGCCTTTGAAATGCTCAGATTTGCTGTAAATATAAAATATACTTGATTCTGAACTTAGGATAAAAAAGATGAGAATGTAAAACATCTCATTAATTTTTAAAATCATTCATATATCAAAACAATAATTTAGATACATATATAATTTACTACTAAAATTAGTTTCATTGCCTTTTATTTATTTATTCAGTGTGGCTAACTTTTTTTTTTAATGACATGTAGTTCATGTTATATTTCTATTGTACAGTGCTGGTCAACATAAAGTTAAGTTAGTTCCAGTTGGGACACCAAAGCATAATGCAAAATCCATGCTAGCCACAACCACTCCACTATCCTCTACCACCTTCATGCCCTCATCAAACCAACAGGATTCAGCAATCCTGCTCCAACTGATAGTAGCTGGGTGATCTTTAGGCTTAAAACTAAGTAAAAGAACACTAAATCAAATAAAGGCAACTGATTTAGGCAAGTAAATCTCTTCTCTACTCAAAACCCAATTTTTCCTATGCCCTTCCTTTCCTGAAGAGAAAAAGAAGGGTTGATAGAATAGTTTAAAATCCTCAACAACTTATAAGGCATCCACATCCATTTCACGATATCTTTCTTCTCTGATTATTGTTTCCAAATAAAAACCAACGGTAGAATAAACCCCAACTGTTTAAATTTCGACAAACATACACAACTATTTCTAAAGGACCATAGCAATAATATTAACTCTAGTAGCCAATAAAATATAGCACTTAGACTGATAGACATAGTTCTAAGCATTATAAATTTATAAATTCTATTACTTCTCACAATAATTCTTTAAGGCAACTTCTATTATTTTTTCCACTTCATAGATAGGAAAATTGAAGCAAAGAAAGATTAAAAACTTACTCAAAAAATAGATACTAAGTGGTAAAGTCAGGCTGAACCCAAGGAGTCTGACTCTAGACACTGCTCTTCAACATACACTATACACCTGCCTCTCACTACACAACAGAGAACAAAGAGTTCACCTTCATGATCAAGGTTATGCATTTTATATACTTTTAGGATCTATTTAATATACCTTTAACCATTTGCTCCAGATTTTCCAAATAAAATTTATACTGGCTAACCAGGCCCTCTTCAAATTCTCGTAACTTTTGGGTTTCTTTGCGGATCTGAAAAGACCAAAAGGATCAATTATTTTTTAAAATCAGAATACTAAAATTCAAAAATTAGCACATAAAATGAGTGCCTTGCATATGCCCAGTGCCGGGGGTGGGAGGATATAAATAAATAAGATAATTCCTATTTCTCCCATCTCTAACTCTCCAAATTTTCACTTATTTTATACAGTAATTATATCTAGCTTTACCTTGGTAGATTTTTCTGCTTCTGTTAAGGGCCGAATTTTATATGAAGGAGTAATGTCCTTAAATAGCTCCATCAGAGAAACTACCACCAGCTTCCGAACAGTAACAGCCACATCAGGATCCTGTTCCATGAGCATGGAACGTAATTCTTTCAGTTTTTTAATCTGTTAAAGAAATAACTCATGAGGCTAGAGATTTCACAGCAAAACAATTCTGAACAAAAAAGAAAACAGACTTATGCCTCACGCAATAAATGGAATTCACCTGTTGACTCTCAAGCCATATCACACTTCAGACACTGTGTACCTTACCAAGATGAGATACATCACTAAAGTTACAAGGTAATGACATTTTTGTCATAAAAGCAGTTAGAAAAAGGAAGAGATTACAAAAAATAGCTGCAATTTATTAATTTTCCTATTTTAGAAATTCTTTTTTGAGTTTTCTTGAAACCTGTATCCTATTTTCCTGAAAACTTTTTGGAGCACTAAAATGTTACATATGCCAATCAAATATATATTAATCACATATAATAATCAAGAATTAAACGTAGGGGGCTAGGGTTGTGGCTCAGTGGTAGAACACTTGCCTGGCATGTGTGAGACTCTGTGTTCAATTCTAAGCATCACATATAAATAAATAAATAAATAAATAAGGGTCCATGAACAACTGAAAACTAAATGCATCTAGCTAACCACATAATATCAACAAGATGCATACAAATATAATTTATATGATGTAATAAAGAAACAAAAACTTGGTTTCAATTAATATGTTTGTTTTAATGAACTACTTTCGCCTACAGGAGTGATATCTTGAAAGTTAACAATGTTTACTACAGTAGGAAGTAGAAAATATAATACTTATTCGCTATCTTTAAATTGTGTAAAATGAGCATACAGTTCCACGGTTAAAGACCTGGATTCTAATCTGGTAGCTGTTAAAACCTAGGGAAAAAAAAAAATCATCTGAGTTTTTTAAGGTTCAACTCTTCAATTATAAAATCAGATCAACAAATCTTGGGCTGTGGCTGTGGCTCTGTGGTAGAGCGCTTGCCTGGCATGTGTGAGGCACTGGGTTCGATTCTCAGCACCACATATAAATGATCAAACTAAAGGTGCATCAACAACAAAAAATATAAAAAAAGAAAACAAATCTTGTCCTATGGTTTTGTAATGATTAAACCAGGTAATATAGGTGAGAAATATTCTAACTCCCCCTTCCTGATTCTCCTCCAGATGTTCCCCTCTCTTTATTAGAAAAAGATAAGTACTGCTCCAAAGCATACCCAAATTAATTTTTACCCATAAAGGTAAATAATCTATTAGTAAGATGCTGGAGATTCCAATATAATAATAATAATATCATTTTATATGACATCATATATATTTTCTTAATACTCAACAAAGTTTTGAAGTAGATACTATCTTACTTTTAGAGATGAAGAAAGTGAGTCATGAATAAAATAACTTACCCAAAATCTCACAAATATTACTTAGCAGGGCCAACACTAAACCTCAGGTTTCTTAGGTTCACATGTTATAACTATAATTATTTTACCACTATCCATAACACCCAGTGAAAACTCATTACAACTGTGACTGTACTTCACTAAACATTTTCCACTTACAAATATTCATGAACTAATTTACTGTCTTCTCTGTAGCATGTTCTTATTAAAACCCTATAGGTCAGACAAGCAAATTTCCAAGTAGGTTCCTCCTCCCTAATACAATTAATTGTGTAACTTTCACAGTTACCACAACAAGTCCAATATCTTCATTTGGAGCTGAGGAAAATAATAAGAGTTTAAGTGACTTTTCTAAGATTACAAAGGAAATTAAGTTCAACAGTAGGATCAAGCAAAGATTTTGCCTACTTTCTTTCTAATCCATGTACTATGTTTAGATATTTATTTTCCTTTTTGTGCATGTTTGTAGGCAACAAGAGAATCTTAATATATCACATATTTGTGCCATATCTACTATGAAGAGCCTAAAGAAATTAATACTACCTACATTGCTTTCTGGATCTGACAGTATGGCAGACGCCAAAGTTGCAATATGTAATTTCTTCTCCTGTAGTTTCTTCTTTCTCTCAATCAAATGTTCTTCTCTGGTCATCTCTGGAATAGGATCTTCAATGATCTCTGAAACAGATTTGATTTTCCCTCTTAAGTATGCCTTTATTTACTATCCAAGAAACTCAATAAAATAATTTCTGATACTAATAATGATAATAACTAAGGATTTTGTACTTATTATTATATAGCATCCTCTCAGTAATTATGTTGACAGGTAGTATTATTAGACCGTTTTTACATAAGAAAATTCAGGCATAGGGACAAAAAGTAAGTTAGCTAATTCCATAAACCTGACAGAAATGGGATTCAAACCCTGGCAATTTGATTCTACAGCTCATATTCTTATCCACTACGCTAATAACTCCACAATAATTTATATTAACTAAAGAAAGGAGGCAATCTGATTTAGTCTTTTTAAAGTACAGAATATTATCCTTTGTTTCCAACTCTATGTAGTACTTTGAATTAAACAAAACATGTCCAATTTAACAAATTCAAAGAACTAGATGTAATAAACTTAAACAAACATAATTTGTGATAAGCTTGACAAGTTAACAAGTTAATGTATAATCGCATTTACACTATTAATAAGATATAAGTCAAAGTAAAATTTAACCAACTTGCTGACACAAATTTTAAATGAGTACAGTTTCTAACAATAAAATCTGTACTTTCAGTTTAACTCTGATTAGTTAAAACTGTTATAGCTATAGTTCAATAATCTAAAACAGACATATACAAAGTATAATTGTTCTGAGAACCAACAAAAATGACTTCATATCCCAGAATCATTTTTGCAATTTAAAGCTAAAATATTAAAAAATATTTGTAATTTCTTCTGTTACAATTAAAATAGAGAACAGTAATAATTAACAAAACTCCTTATGTGCACCTTGACTCTACAAATACATAATTGTGTAAATTTTTCCATAATAAAAAAACAACAAAATGTCAAATTCTATAAGGTGAGATTTTGCAAATGTGAAAAGTTCAAAATGATCTTTAAATGAGCAATACTTCAAAATGTATATTCTAGATTTTACTTAAAATTAACTCATATTTTTATTATGTAAAAAATGTAATGACTAATTAATAATTTAGTAATTGTAAAGATGCATTCCATTACCTTCCTCAAGTTCCGTCTCTTCTTCTTGATCCTCTTCATCTTTGTTACTATCAGTATCTATGTGGAAAATATACATACTAAAATTGTGATAATATATGTAAAGAAAAGCAAGGAAATAATTACCATAAAACTCAGGACAGTAATTACTTTTATAGGGAGGGAGCAATTAGTGATTGAGGGGAGCACAAAAAAATGTTTCTGGATTCTGGTAGTGTCTATTTCTTTCCTGAAAGGTAGTTTTATGGCTATGTGCTTTGTGATAAATCATGAAACTTCACGTCTTTGATTTCTGTCTTATGTTTTTTCCACACACACACACAAAAAGATACATTAAAAAAAAAAAAAAAAGGCTAATCAAAGATAGTTAATATGTTCACATTTTTTAAACAAAATTTGGCAAAACAAACTCTTTGAAAAGAAAATTACCCAAACCTTGTAGCTTCAGGTGCACTCACAATACAGAGATACCTGAGATAGCCACCTGTATTTCTGGCCAAATCATCAAGGCTGCTATGTGACTAACTAAAGCTAACCTTATTTTGTAGATGAGTAAAAGCCAAAATAAAATTAAATTGTAAATGAAAAAAATGTCATGGTATTTGTGAGGAGTTAAAAGTTTAAAACACCACGGGGCTGGGGTTGTGACTCAGCAGTACAGCGCTCACCTAGCACGTGCGAGGTGCTGGGTCTGATCCTCAGCACCACGTAAAAATAAATAAATAAAGGTGTTGTGTCCAACTAAAATACTAAAAAAAAAAAAAAAAAAAAAAGTTTAAAACACAAGCTGTTTAGACTCACCTGGCTTCTCCCTTGTCTGTGGGATTATGCCACTTTTATCTTTGATAGGAAGCAAGTGAATCAGTTCCTTCTCAGGTGCAGTTTGCAGAGTTCTTGGTATTTTTTCATATTTGTCTATGATATGCTCATGCTTTCGTTTCTTGACGTGAACTGGTTCACTATAGGAAAAAACATCATTTTGTTTTAATGCATTTTAAAATGTACCTAGACCTATCATTTTCAAAGTACTATGGACTCTTTTATTTTTAATTATAGATGGACACAATATCTTTTATCTTGTTTATTTGTTTTTTGTGGTGCTGAGGATCAAACCCAAGAGGTAAGCATTCTACCACTGAGCCCCAGCCCATCAAAGTATTATTGACTCTTGACAATGCAGTGGTTAGGAATACCAGCCTCCCCCCAACTAGTTAAAAAAAAAAAAAATCCCAATTATTTATTTATTTATTTATTTATGTATTTATTTTTAGTGCTAGGGATTGAACCCAGGGTCTCTTGCATGCTAGGCAAGCACTCTACCACTGAGCTATATCCCCAATCCCAAACTCCCAGTGTAACTTTTGACTGCCAAAAAAAAAAACTACTAATAGCTTGCTGATAAAAGAAAGTTGATAACACACATTAGAATAACACAAAGTGGCTACAAAATTACCACAGTAATACAGTATGTACTTCAGTTAATTTTATGCATTTATGATTTAATGTTGAGTCAACTAAAAATAAAGCCATGAATGGGCTCCAAGTGTTTATGGAAATTCTGGTAAACTTTTATAATGTTTGTGTATATTTTACAACGTAAATGACAAAACAGACTATTATCTCAATATTTTATGCACTCATGTCTTTTTAATTTTTTCAATATTTCTAGGCTCATGGTTCCTCTGCAAGTTTTTTTCAAACCATCACAAATCTCAGAAAGAAAATACATATGTAAGTGGACCCGTGCACTTCACAGCCATGTTGTCCAATGGTCAGGTATGCAAAAAAATAAGCAAGTCTATTCATGTGTAACTATCAATAGAAGTAGAGGTGCTGGCACTAAGACCAATGCCTGGCACACAGCAAGCACTCAAACATCAACTGAATAAACAGACTGTATGAAGTGTCTACCACAGAGACTCAACTACACTAGTTTTCCCTTTAGATGCAAAATAAAGGTGAAAGAACAACATTCCACAGAGCCAAGAATGACATTATGCTCTATTTTTTTTCCCCAAAACCTTTCGGAGCATTATACAGACTTTGGAATTGAAAGATCAAGTGTTAATCCAGATCCGTTCTCTGTGATTATGGGGAAGCAGCAGTTTTCCCTCTGGAAATGGGCATAACACCTACCTTACAATATAATAAGGATTAGTGAGACGATGGCCACAAACTCAAGACTATTCTGTCAGTGCCTCAGGGAAAAAATAGCATTCTTCCTCCATTCACTACACTTCACAATTCAGACTCAAAAGAAATAGATGTACATTAAATAAAATCAGCTTGTAGTTCATATACACTTCTTTATTTAGGAAATAAAACTGAAACCGGAGTTGTCTCTTTGTAAAGATTCTGCTCAGGTGTGAATATCTTTGAAGTAACCACCTATGTAACATTAAGAACCAAGTTTGTAACATGTGAATGACTATAACCCAAATGAAATACTACCTAGAAGAAAGATCTCTTGTTAGAAAAGATGCTCTTTGTCCTAAATCCTTCATTAACTGTAAGTCATCTTCATCCAACATATCTAAAGGAAGTGCTTCCTCTTCTTCCTCCTCTTCTTTCTCAATCCTTTTAACTATACAAAAAATAAAAAACAATTATTAGAGATGTAAACTCTACACTTTGAGGTTCACAACAAGAAAAGCTTATTTTTTTCTAAACTTTGGCCCAGTGTTTCTAACGGGAGCACCATCGACATCTTGAACATGATAATTCTTTATTGTACTGGGGTACCCTGAGCTAGGAAAAACGCTAGCATCTCTGACTCCTCAATCTCAATGTCAACAGCATTCCCAGGTCATAGTAACCACCAAAAAATAAATGTCTCTCAGGGCAGTTAAGAACCAATGTCAGGGCTGAGGTCGTGGCTCAGAGGTAGAGCACTTGCCTAGCATGTGTGAGGCACTGGGTTCAATTTTCAGCACCACATAAAATAAATAAATATATAAAATAAGGATATGTTCAATTACAACTAAAAATATTAAAAAAAAAAAAAAAAAAGAACCAATGTCACTCTCTTAGCTCCTTCTCATCTCCCATGACTTTCACTTCCATTCCACTTCAGCTAATCTCTCCAAGTGCCATGTCCCAAATCCTGGTGCTCACCCCACTTTGAACACAAACTTTCAGGGTTCCAGCTCTCAGATACTCCCAATGCACTTCTTCATTAACTAAATGTAGACCTTCAATTCTTCAAATACTCCACTTTCTACCCATGTGTTCTGTCTTCAGTCCCTTACCTAGATTACATGGTATCACTTCAACCACTCTCATGCCAATATTCTCAATCACTAAGATACTCACATCTCACAAAACCCAAACTATATATCATTCTAACTTCTCTGTCCTTTGCTCTCTTTTTCCATCTTTCTCTTTTTTATGAGAGAGAAAGAAAAAGACAGCAGGGGGAAGCACACCAACTAAATACCAGAGATCACTGTAAGAGCTAGTGTTTCAAATATAAGCAAGACAATCTTAATGCTTAAGAGAACTTAAAATTCTTCCTGATAGCAATAAGACTGGTAAATATTTTCATATAAATGTAAACCCTGCACAGAGTGGCACTATAATCTACTGTAAATGAAAATTCCATTTCTCAAACATAGCAGCAATGGGTGCATTTTCTTGGTCAGCTTTCTCTCTTCTGTAGAGGATTTTTCTATTTACCATCACACTTCTAACCCCATCATCTATCTCACTTTGTAATCATCAGAGGACCCAATTTCCTACTTTAATGAGAAATGAGAAGTCATAAGCTAAAAATTCCTCCAATTTCCCACAACAGCCTTTGCTTTCATCGTTTCCTTGTACTCTCAGATCTGTCTGACAGACTTTGCTTAGATGTTGAACTATAATAATGAAGACATTGCTTTTATTTATTAAAACTATTAGGACATTATGCTTTTTAAAGTGTAAAACTTAGAGGAAATCTTTAAAAGTACCTAAACCTAACTCACCCAATTCATTGTTTACAGATAAAGCATTTGGAGATTAAGTGACCAAGTCCATACAGCTTGTAAGTAACAAAATCAAGATAAAAGCCCAAGTTTCTTGACTTCCAGTCAAATGGCCTTGTACATAACACACTAATGTGTTGCCAAGGGATCAAACTACGTCAGGATTAAGAGAATGAGATGGATGTGGGGAGAATAGTTTAGGATATTTTTTGAATACCCTAAAAGTACCAGTGAAGTTGCAGAAACAGCCTGACTCAAAATTACTGTATTCTTTTCCTGTTTTGAGTAATGAAGTTCTTGAAAATAACCCAGACAATTAGAGCTCAAATTCACTCCAAGTTTAAAAGTGAAAAAATGCCAGAAGTTTAGAAAAGGAAATGTATCTTGGCAACACTTTGAAAAATGCAGAGTGAACTGAGGACATAGCTCAGAAATAGAGCACTTGACTAGAATGTACAAGGCCCTGGTTCAAACCCAGCAACACACACACAGAATGTGCCAAAGAAAAACAATCTTTTCACCTTAGCCAACTTCAGGGAATGGGAAAGTGGTAGCATTGACACACTGCCCAACATTTATTTATATAGCTACTCTGAGCCTGTTTTCACAAGTACTGTATATTCAGATCTGCTTTTGAGACAAACTGCAAGCAAAAAGTAGCTGTTTCTCACAATGAAGACTGCATTGAAATGTGACTGTGATCATATATACAGAACTATATTATCCTTACCTACTCTTTGGAAGATCTGAGTACAAGAGTAGCTACTAGAAAGTAAAGTTCATTCCATGAAGAATATTTCAGAATAATCAATGAAAACTAGGGCTCATAAATGCTTTCACAATTACCTGGTCGTCTTCTCTTTGGGTCCTCCAGTGGAATGGGTTTCTTAGACACAGCATCTTTTACAGCTTGCCTTAATTTTCTCTGTTCCTTCCTGTACTTCTTGAGAGTGCTTTGTTGCTTATGTTGCTTGTTTTTTAACTTGTTTTCAAGTTTGACTTTACTAGTTTTTAGCAACTTGCGAAAGCTTGGGACCTGTTTTTTATTTCGTCTCTAGAACACAATAATAGAAGGAAGACAATACACTGACAAATTTAAATTATTTTATTTTTATATCAGGTTAAAGAGAATTGATTCTAAATTTCACCAAATCAATCCCATGATTTTAATGTCACACAGCCATACATCTTGCACATAAAGCCTGATAACAAACTATGCCAGTAATCCTACAGAATGACACTGAAGTATTGGTTAATCCAAGTAGGGTTCTCCAGTAACCAGAACTGTGACTACAGTTACTCCAAGAGTCTAAGATCCAAAAACGATTAAGAATTGTTGATCTCATGGTAGACAGTTATTCAGGACCTTAGATTTAATACCAGTTGTTTAACACAGAGCAATACAATGGCCCGCGTTATTGTTTTAACAATAAAAACTGATATTTATATGCTGTTTTATCATTTGCAAACTGCTCTAACAAATTACCTACAACAGCTTAAATAGTGATTGCTGTTAGCCTCACATCACCGATGAAGATTTACCTAGGCTCAAAGAGGTTATGCAACTTGCAAAAGACCCCCCTAAACTGAGGAGGGCAAAACTGTCTTTGCATTCCATCACTCTTGCAGGTGACCCATCCTTCAGAAATCCAAATCCAAGCGTAATTCAATCTCTGAATTAAGGCAAACCACCTGACTTCCTATTTGTTTACCGTTTAAGGGTGAGACGGACTCGTCTGAGTGTAACTCAGACCATACACTCCCTGAGGTCTGGACCATGCTTCTCACCTTTAGCTAAAGGGTTCGACTAACATGGTTCAGAAGAACCCTTCCAAATCTGACACCTTATGGATGCCAGATTCAGCGCTTAACTCGTCGGGGATTCCTGAAGCCCTGCACGCGCACAGCAGGAGACGACGAACCCGGGAAGCTGACAGTGCATAGAGCTCGGAGGCCGATCTAAGCCACCGCCCCCTATTCGGTGGGTTTACCCCCACCGAAAAAGTAAACCAGGCACCGACTGTCAGTTACAGTGGCCCTTAAGTTGCGAGAACTCGGCTCTTAGGAACACTTACCGCCTTCATGCTTAGGCCTGAAAGGAGTCCGGACCCCACAAATTCACCCGAGATAAAGGTAATCCAGCAACACTGAGCAATCACACACGTGCTGGAGCTGAAACACTCCCTGAGCAGGAAGCGGCCTCCAACTCCGCCCCATCCCTCGCCGCCGGAAATGAGAGGCGGGATTTCCGTAGGCAGGCTCGAGAGTGCGCCGTCTAGTGGTGACTGGTGGCGGCGCCCGGCGTGCGCGCGCACAAGCCCCCGCGAGCCGCGGGCGGCGCCGAGCCATGGTGGGAGTGCGACCTCTGCAAATTTCTTGGATTGATTCTTTGACTCTCGACCAGTTTCTTTAAAAGTCTTGAAGACTTGGCTTTTTCAATCACTGGTCTGTATTTTGCGCCTCTCTTCGCGTTGATTTTAATATCCTGTTATAGACCCTGATTTTCGTAATCTTCTTTTCTCCGGAAAGTCTTGAGGGCAGAGGAAAAAAGCTCTTTCCCTGCGTATATTGCCCGCTTTTCCACCGGGACTCCTGGCGTCTTTGTGGGACAATGAATTTCTCATCAGCTCTCTCAAAGGTCTATGATTCTTGAAGTTTTATTTTAAAATATACTTTGCTTTAATTTTAGCCATTTATCTGATAAGACCTAATTGGTGAGACCTATCTGCACTTCGATATTTTACAAATATTACCTTTGGATAAATTTTATATACTTAGTCATTCTGCCAAAGTCATTAATCTTTACTGGAAGTTTTATGCATTGCAAAAATAAGAATAGGTTTTTCAAATGCTTGTCTCCCACTTTGTTCCCCTGGATAAATTTGAGAATTCTACTCCAGGTTGTTTTAAAAAAAAAAAAAAAAAAGGCA
>NW_025999945.1:10488846-10496512 GCF_001458135.2 Marmota marmota marmota
TGTGTGTGTGTGTGTGTGTGTGTGTGTGTGTATATATATATATATATATATATTTTTTTTTTTTTTTTTTTTAAGAACCCATCTGGCCCTACCCATAACATTCCATAGAGACTGATCTCATTCGGGTCACCCAAAACCTCCAAATTGTTGTGGGTTTTTTCTAAGTGTGCATGAATTACATCATTCCTCCCTTTTCTTAGCCTCAGTGGATCCCTCTGCTGCACTTGATGCTACACATTTCTCCTTTCTCACATTAGAATGTTGACTCCCTTGGCTCTCCTAACAGCTTCTTCCCTGGGCTCTCCTCCTACCTCTGTTTCTTCCTCCTTATGTCTCTTCAATATAGAAGATGCTCAGGGTTCTACACTTGGCCCACTTTTCTGCTTCTCTTCTTGCTCTACTTGCTCTTCTAGCATGATCTCATCCACCTATGGATTGCAAAGAGATTTTATCCAGCCCATATCTCTCCTCCAAGCTTCATTTGGTTTTGTAGTCACCTGCCTCTTGGACATTTCCACGTGATAATCATGGAACTTCAAATTACCACATTCAAAATTGAACTGTTTTTTTATTTGTACTTCCAACCTTCTCTATTTCATTTAGTTATCTACAACTAGAATCCCAATATTCCAGAGATCTTTGGAAACAAGCCATGGCTTTCTTGGCCATTCACCATATTTTGGGGTTTTTTTGTTTGTTGGTTGGTTTGGTTTGATACCAGGGAGTAAATCCAGAGGTACTTAACCACTGAGCCATATCCCAGCCCTTCTTATTTCTTGTTTAGAGACAGGGTCTCATTAAGTTGCTTAGGGCCTCACTAAGTTGCTGAGGCTGGCTTTGAACTTGGAATCATCCTGCCTCAGTCTCCCAGGTTGCTGGAATTACAGGCATATACCACCCTGCCCAGTCCACTCACCGTATTATAATTTTTCTGTTTTCTATAAACAAGCAGGTTTCAAAACTGCTACTGAGATGACGTAATACAGTAAGGCTTTAGATGTTCTATTTCCACAGGACAATTTATATAGGTTGTAACATAGGTCTATTTGAATGTTTGCCACATGTAATAACCATTTATGACAGAAGAAGACCACCACCTCTCAGTATCCCAAATTAGAAAAAAAAAATGTCTAGGCTGGGGTTATGGCTCAGTGGTAGAGCACTTGCCTAAAGCATGTGAAGTTCTGGGTTCAATCCTCAGTACCACATAAAAATAAATGAAGGTATTGTATCTGTCTACAACTAGAAAAATTATTTTTTTAAAAAAATGTCATTACTGTCAGCAATCTTGGACATAAAAGAGTCTGTAGGCTCCCCTACAGCTTATCCAAAGAAGACCTTGTGGGAATTAGGAAAAGTTTCCATTTCCTCAAGATAATTTATAGGCAAAAGTAAAAACACCACCTCAGACAAACAAAAAAAAAAATATTTCTACAAATAAATAATGAGTGGTACCCCTAGAGTTGGGCAATATACAATCCTCCCATATGTTAAAGTGCTTAATGATGCTCAGACCTCTTTCTGTTTCTCCTAAGATTTTGGAGAGGGAAAGAGTCTAGACTCTGTTCAGACCTTTGAGAAAGTGCAATAGGTAAAAAAATCTCACCCTCACCCAGGGGCACAGTGGCCCATTCCTATAATCCCAGCAACTCTGAAGGCTGAGGCAGGAGGATGGCAAATTCAAAGCCACCCTGGGCAACTTAGACCTTGTCTCAAAATAAAATGTAAAAGGAGTTGGGCATGTAGCTCAGTGGTAGAATGCTTGCCTGGCATGGGCAAAACTCTGGGATTAATCCCCAGTACCAAAAGAAAAGAAAAAGAAAGAAATCTAATCATCAGAGGATTAAGAAATCATTAGGGGTAATATTTAAGTATAACTTAAAGTTACCTTGGCATTACTGTCATCAATCTTGGACATAAAAGAGTCTTTTATGTCCATAAAAGTACATAAAAAAATACTTTTTACTCAAAAGTACTTTTGACATGTCAGTCTTGTAGTGATTTATAATATAATCTACTTATTAATTTGGGGCCTGTTATCAGAGGTCTAGAAGCCAGCTGTATGGCTATCAAGGAACTACTCAGTAGTAATCACCAACTATTGTATAACTAATTAGAACAAATAAATAAATAAATAAATGAAATTCATCAAGCCAAAGGGGAAAAAGAAACAAAACATAGAATTTATTTAGAATCTCAAGATATAGCACATCATAGTTATACTGATGTAAAAATGGGTGAACTAACAAATACTAAATAGCTGGCTAAAATTACATTAGATATAAAAATTTCAGACAAAACAAGATATTAGGGCAAGATGCTATAGAAAGTAAGCTGTACTGATCAACTGATCAGATTATTTTTCTTCAGATTTCTTATCTGTCTATCCTATATTTGTGTACATTCCAGCTGTCTGTTCTATGCACACCAACGGACATTTATCCTAATTTTTATAATAGCTTTGCTATTTTTGTTATAATTTAAAACAACAGCAAGAAAAAAAAAGAAATCTCCAACTATAAAGAGAGACATCATTTCCAAGAGGTGCTGATTATCTCATTTGTGATATCATAAAATGTGAATTTTTATGATCTTGTCATCATCCACTGAGTGTCCTTACAGAAATGTTTAGAAGTGGAGAATATATCTGTGTCTGATTATTTGATTGGAATTGGATTCCAATCCAGTATATCTGTTCCTAAGAGATTATATATACCTTTGGTCTTCCTCCTAATGACTGATGACCTTAGAGAAACTAAAAGCCCATAGTAGACTCAAAGTAGATATTTTATTTGTCTTATGAAAAATTATTAAATGATATGATATTATAAATGTAAATCTCCAAAATCTCAACATCCAGAATTTGAAAATATATATGTCATGGTCTCGTATATTTGACAACATTAAAAACAGTTGAGAAAATATAATAGAATTGAGAAAGTTAATTTTGCATAACCAAGTAGAGAATAATAGAAGAGATCCCATGGGTGCTAAAAGATAAAGGAAAACTGCTTTAGAGAAAATAGTAGAGAAATGTATACTTAAATGGAGCCTGCAGAAAGGACAAAGTTTAGATAGGATAATATCTTCTTAGCAAGGTCACAAATGTAATGCAAATAGATTGTATTTTGTTCCCTCAGGAAATTAAAATAGTTAAGAATAATAATTCATTATTAAATTTTAAAAGATTTAACATTTTTTTATGATACTAGAGATTGAACTCAGGGATGCTCTACCACTGAGCTATATCCCTAACCCTTTTTGCTTTTTATTTTGAGATAGGGTCTTACTAAGTTGCTAGGCTGACCTCAAACTTGTGGTCCTCCTGCCTCAGCCTCCCAAGTTGATAGTATTACAGGTACACATCACCACGTCTGGCTAAAATTAATTTTTAACCAAAAGACAAAATAATAAAAATAAAATAATGATATAGTAAATGTTGCTGGTGTTTCATCTACAGCCCTTCAGTACTTTCAATTCTATGCATGCCAAAAATGTTACCTGTAAGCATTTACAAATTTTCACTTAAAACTTTTCTGCACCTCTAGATGGCAGGACAGAAGTGTCAAAATTTCCATCTGTGAAAAAAGCTTTCAACCAACAACAAAAAGAAAATGAAGAATAAATATGATAATTGTGGTAGGATGAAAAACATCTTTAAAAGCTATGAAGCCAAAATTCATGGAAGCTTATGTACATGGACAAAAATGTGATTAAGTCAAGGATGTTGAGGTAGGGAGGTTAGGTGAGCAATCACACGTGTCCATATAAGAGTCAGGAAGGGGGATATTTCACACAGAACAGAAGGTGGTGTGACCACAGAGGCAGAGATTGGGGTGGTATAAACACAAATCCAGGAATGCCAGCAGCCACCAGAAGTGGGAAGAAACAAGGAATAAACTCTCTCCTTAAGTTTGGCTCACTGATATTGATTTCAGACTTCTGGCCCCTAAAACTGTGAAAGAGTAAATTTCTGTTTTAAGCTATAAGTTTCTGGTATCTTGTGATAGCATCCATAGAAAACAAATACACCAATAATTATACCAGTGACAGTGCTCCTTGGAGGTAGAAAAACTCTTGAGGATTTTACTACATCATCTCCCAAAGGCTCATAAAAAGATTGAGTCTCACCTGCAGAGGCAGCCTGCTCATCATCACACCATTAGCATCCTTCTCTTCCCAGTCTCACTTCTCCACTCTGCAATCCGTGGTTCCTGGACTCACCTCAAAATAAACCACCTGCACTCAAGCCCATATATATGTATGTGTATGTATATTTGTGTGTGTGTCTGTGTATATATGTACATATGCCATATATATATATATATATATATATATATATGCTGGGAGCCATTTGAATCTACAAGCTGTGTGGTGGCTCGTGATTTGTGCCCAGCCAGACTGCGGCATATATATATGTACACACACACGTGCATATATATATATATATATATATATAAATTCCCTATGGATGCCATAACAAAATACTATATATTGAGTAGCTTAAAATAATAGAAATGTTTTCTTGTACGGTTCTGGAGACCAAGTCTAAGAACAAGTTATTGGCAGAACTCTCTCCTTTTTAGGGCTCTGAGGGAGAACCTGTTTCTCACTTCTGTTTTCACTTCTAGTGACAGCTAGCAGTCCTCAGCATTCTTTGGCTCATGAATTCATCCTTCTAGTCTAGACCTCCATCTTTATACAGCATTCTTCCTATGTCTCTGTGCCTTCATGTAGCTATTTTTTCTTATAGGACCACTAATGATATTGGATTAAGGGTCTGCTCTAATGATTGCATCTTAACTTGAGTATATCTGCAAAGACCCTATTTCTTTTTCTTTTTTTAAAAAAATTTTTTAGTTATAGATGGACACAATACCTTTATTTTATTTGTTTATTTTCATGTGGTACAGGGATCGAACTCAGTGCCTCATGCATGCTGGGCAAGTGCTTTACCACTGAGCTGCAAACCGGGCCCCTTATTTTTTTTCTTTTTTTCTTTTTTTTTTATTTTTATGTGTGTCTTGGTTAAACCCAGAAGTGCTTTACCACTCAGCTAAATCCCCAGCCCTTTTCATTTTTTTAATATATTTTATTTATTTTTGGTGCTGAGTATTGAGCCCAGGGCCTCACACGTGCCAGGTGAATGCCCCACTGCTGAGCCACAACCCCAGCCCCCTTTTCATTTTTTATTTTGAGACAGGATATTGCTAAATTGATTAGGGCCTCAGTAAGTTGCTGAAGCTGGCCTCAAATTTGGTATCCTCCTGCCTCAGCCTCCCAGTTGCTGGGATTACCCATATGCACCACCATGCCCAGCTTAAGACCCTATTTCTAAATAAGGTTGTATTCATAAATACCTGGGCTTAGGATTTTAACAAACAATAGCCCCCCTACTTATCCACAGGGGATATGTTTCAAGACTCATGACTGAACTGAACCCTACCTATACTCTGTTTTTTCTTATACAGACATAGCTATGATAAAGATTAATCTATAAATTAGGCAAAGTAAGAGATCAATAATAACTAATAATACAATGAAACAAGTATAACCATATACTTTAATAAAAATTCTATGAGTGTACTCTGTCTGACTGAACTAGAGAAAGAAACTTCAGCTAAATGAGGACTACTGTATCTTTTTTGGGTGGGGTACAATTAAACCTGACTCAGGGTCAAATACAGGAGACCCCAGTCTATGATAACTACCAGTATGTAAGCACTTTTTATGTTTCCAAACTAAGTGTAAATTATTTCATTTTATCGCTAATAATTTTATAAGATAAATATTAGCTTCATTTAATTATTTCTCATTTAATTAAGATTCAGACGACTGGATATACTATAGCAAAGTCTGTGTTTACACCAGGTGGGAAATGTAACCAGATGCCAGTCCCACTAGTGGGAGTAGTTTTTCAGCACAAGGGATCAAATACCTAATGCCTTTTTCCTAATCTACAATGTTATAATCAGGAGAAAATTAAAGAGGGATTCTTCTAATGTTGTGATATGTGTTCTTTTCCATTTAAGATTCTTGCTGATAAGTTCAAGTAAGTCATGACCTTTCCTTTTTGTTTATTTTCATTGGTGATTCAGAGCCATTCTTTATTTATTCATTGCCTTTCAAAATCCCTAGGGAAGGGGAAGTAGATTCCATGCACAAAGTCATGTACAGTTACTGATAGTCCCTTGGGCAGCACAAGTTCCTCACTCTCCTCTCTGTACCAGACTCTGCTAGGAGCTCTCTGTGAAAGAAGCTCTGTGAAACAAGGATGTATTGTCTCTAGGGTCTCTATTCTAAAGTTGCTGGGAAGCGTAGCTGAGCAGGAAAAAGACCAGAGAATGAAACATCTAAGGTATCATGTGTATTACTCTCACACCTCCTACAACACCACCCTGCTTATTCTATTGTATTCTTTACTCCATTCATCACCAAAGTGCAAGTCCTTCTTCTGGTTACAGTTTTGGAAATATGTTGGCATAGTGGCATATACCTATAATCCCAGTGACTCTGGAGGCTCGGCAGGGTGATTGCAACTTTGAGGTCAACCTGGACAACTTAGTAGGAGACCCTGTCTCACAAGAAAAAATAAGAAGGATTGGGGATGTGGCTCAGTGGTAGAGGGTCCCTGGGTTCAATCCCCATTACTGAAAACAAACCCATACAAATAACAACAAAAAAAAGTTTAGAAATATTTCTGTTTGTGGATTTATCCACAGTCTATTCCAAAAACATGCTTGGGTGAAATTTATGCTTCTGATTGCTTTCCTTCATTTTCTAAGAGATGCTGTTATTGTATTTTAAACCATTTGAGCAAATAAATAGATACATAAGTAATATCAGTGGGTAACATGAGTTGGATGAGAGGTCTGGATGATCAAAAATGTATCTTCCAACATTCACACCAGAAAAAAGATAAAGATGTGTCCCTTTGAAATTTCTTTCTTGAGCTCATTGGGGAAAAAAGACTTTTAATTATCCTTTTTAGGACTTTTAAATAATGATAATAAAAGGAATTTGGCAGTTTGGGGAAGTGGAAAAAAACTGATAGGCTTTCAAATTGACCTAATGATATAGTGTATCAGTTCCAGTAAGTGAATGAGTCATTTTTTTATTTTTATTTTTTAGTTGTAGTTGGATACAATATCTTTAATTAATTAATTTTTATGTGATGATTAATTAATTTTTATGTGATGCTGAGGATTGAACCCAGGGCCTCACCGTGGTAGGCTCTACTACCGCTGAGCCACAATCCCGGCCCCTTGTTTCTTTTTTTAACTTTATTTATTTATTTATTTATTTATTTATTTTTAAATTTTTTTATTTTATTTTTTTATTTTTATTTTTTTAAATTTTTTTTTATTGGTTGTTCAAAACATTATAAAGCTCTTGACATATCATATTTCATACATTAGATTCAAGTTGGTTATGAACTCCCAATTTTACCCCAAATACAGATTGCAGAATCACATCGGTTACACATCCACATTTTTACATAATGCCCTATTAGTAACTGTTGTATTCTGCTACCTTTCCTATCCTCTACCATCCCCCCTCCCTCCCCTCCCATCTTCTCTCTCTACCCCCATCCACTGTAATTCATATTTCCTCCTTGTTTATTTTTCCCCATTCCCCCTCACAATATATGTAATTTTGTATAACA
>NW_025999945.1:10502493-10524769 GCF_001458135.2 Marmota marmota marmota
GGAGTGGATTTTCGGCACAGAAACCACAGCCCCGCCAACAATCCCAATCCACAAACTCTCCCTGTATAAAAAATATTCAAAAAAAAGAAAAAAAAGGCGGGGCGCACTGAGCTTTCTTTGCCTCGGGTACTTACAATCCACTGCTGATTACACATTCAGCTTCTCTGCCCGGAGCGAAGTGAAAGAGGAAGCAGATGGGAGCAAAGCGCCCGCGGCTCTGAGCATCCAAGCGTCTCTTTTTCGATTTCTTTGTTCTTCCTGCTCCTTGGCGAAGTGGTCCGCTACAGATTAACGGTGACTGTGCGAAATCTCTATTAAAGCCGCTGCTTTGAGCACCACGCTCAGCACTTCAGCAACCCCCGTACGCAGCGGCCATCTTCTCCTCCTTATTTATTTATTTTAAAGTTGATGCTGAGGATCAAACTCAGCGCCTCACACATGCGAGGCAAGTGCTCCACCACCGAGGCACAACCTCAGCCCTGAATGAGTTATTTCTTGATACTTAATTAACTACTCTAAAACTTAGCAACTTAAAAGAATAATAAACATTTATTATTTCATATAGTTTCTGTGGGAATGGACTTTAGGAGTGGCTTAGCGGGCTTGTTCTGATTCTGGAGATTCCAGTCTGGGTGTTGATCAGGACTACAGACACCTGAAGACATTACCAAGGCTTGGGGATTCACTTCCATCATGGCTTGCTCACATGGCTATGGCAGAAAGCTTCCATTTCTCACTTGTGAACCTCACCTCTGGACACTTCAATGCCTTCATAGCAAAGCAGCTGACTTCAAGGAGCAAGTCATCCAAGAGAGAACACAGTGGAAAGCTCTAATGCTTTTTTTTTTTTTTTTTTTGGTAGTGCTTGGGCTTGAACCGAGGGCCTTACATCTGCTAAGCAAGCATTATTCACTAAGCTATACCCCTGGCCTTCTAATGCCTTTAACATCTAGTAGTGAAAGTCATCATTCCTGCCAATCCATTTGTTAGAAGTCAGTCACTTAATCCAGACAAACTCAGTGATAAGGGAATTAGACTTCATCTCTTGAAGGGAGGAGTATTAAAAAATTATAACTCAGTGGTAGAACCCAGCCTAGCATGGCCCTGAGCTCAATCTCCAACACTGCAAAAAAAAAAAAAAAAAAAAAAACAGAAAGAAGAAAGAAAAATTACAGACATAAATTTAAACCATCAAAGATAAAGAGATAAGAAATTCAATTAGCATTCATTGAGCATCTTTATTGAAAATTGGGTGGACATTGGAATTCAAACACAAATTATTTTCCTTTCACTAAAGATATAGGAGTTTTCTATAGGCAGACAGCCAATTTTAGAATACAAAATACTATAGTGTATATATAGGGCATATAATAAGTTTAAAGCTAATGGAACATGAAAGTGAAAAACTGTGGAAAGCTTGAGGCACTGGTTTTCTGCAGAGTAAAGGGGAAAGGATATTTTGTATTCTGTGTGATTGCCCATTCATAAAATTTACCACAACATGTACTAAGGACTAAATAACAAAGTACAGAAATAGTGACCTATACTGTCTTATAACTCTCAATACCTAGATCAGTTTTGAACATAGTAAGAGTCAATAAATATTTACTGGTCTGTTGAATTGAATTGAATTGATGAATTAAGATGACTCCTAAGTATAGACTAAATAAACCCATTGGTTTATTGTAGATTTTAAGTGCTATGAGTGAGTCTTCTGAGTATTTTCTGTTACCAATTTCTTTGACATTATCAACTCTTTCCTGAAGAATTTAAAGCAGCCACAGGAATACAAACTGGAGGACCATGGAACAAACTGTGCCAGCCGACTTGTTTGGTTAAAAGTGTGTGTGTGTGTGTGTGTGTGTGTTATTTTTAAATTGATTTTTGAATGCTTTTAGGTGGCTGTACATACACTATATACTCTCTACTTCCCCACAGGTCATTCTGCTTCCTATTATCTAATATTTATTAACTTTACTGGTCTCTAATGGCACTTGAGTATGAGATCCACACATCAGCTAATTTCTTTTCTATTCATTTTCTTTTCCTTTTTGGTAATGGGGATTGACCCCAGGGGTGCTTTACCACTGAGCTACATCCCAAACTCTTTTTATTTTGAAATAGGAACTTGCTCAATTGCTGTGGCTGGCCTTGGACTTGGAACCCTTCTGCCTCAACTTCCTGAGTCACTGAGATTACAGGAGTGCACCACCATGTCCAGCTGACTCGTCTAGATTTTAAATCTCAGGATTATACTATTTAATATTAGTTGAGCCTATTCTTGTGCTCCATCCCAAGGGGAGCTGTTTCCTGTAGATATACTCTGGCTTTAGATCAAAAGTACTATTCTGGTAACCACTTCCCGTTTTAGTTTAGTTACTAGCCTCCCTTGTTTTTTCTCTCTTCTTTCCTATCCTCCTAGTCAGTATTCTTGGTGAATTTTCTCCTTTTCCTTTTTTTTCTCCCTCAATCCCTGCATCCTAAATGGTTTATGAAAAGAAAAAAAAATCAAGCCATCAGTGTTTTTACCTAGTAGCCTAGATTCAGAGCTATTTTACTAAATCCCCTTTAAGAATTCATATCACACAGCTACATGTTAAAGATAATCACATCTTCTTTTCTTAAACATTTTAAAGTACTTTATCTTTTATCCCATAATTTCTATAATTTTCTAAGGTTTCATCCACAAATATTTCATAGAATTATTTAGTCACTGGGGTGGACTGGAAGCTGGTTAAACTAAACAGATTTTTTTTTCTTTCTTCTTCTTTTTTTTTTTTCTGTGCTTGGGATAGAACCCAAGACCTTGAACATGCTAAGCACAATAAGAAACATGGTTAAGTAAAGTCAGGATGGGGAATGGGGTGGAGGAGGTGTGGAGACTAAGCTTCATTAGTAGTCAAAGAAAAGGAATTTAAAATAGTAAAGAGAAGTTCTTTTACTTATATGTTTTAATATAGTCCTACTTTGGTGAGGATTTGGAAAGATGAGCATCTTAATATAATACTGGTGGGGCCTTTCTGGAGACAAATTTGATAATGTGCACCCAAAGCCTTTCAAATTGTAATTTAATGCAGGTTTAAGCATTTTATAATACATAGAATAAAATGATATTCTATCAGTCAGTACTGATTTAAGTGAATGAATGAATACATGAAGAAGGGAAAGCTCTTCCATATCATAGAATTCCAACTAAATGTACCAAAAATGAGTGAGATAGAGGTCATTTGGCAAACATCATATTAATAAATGCTTAAGCTTAAAAGTTATGGGAAACAGATAATTACCATGTCTTTGAGTATTTTCTCATGAATACACATTTCAAAACAACATGTGGTACATGATAAAGATATACAATTTTGATTTGTTAATTAAGGATAAAAGTATCTCTTCACAAAATACATACCAAGGGAATAATAGTAACTTTACAGAGCAAAAACTTGGTAGATACTGTGGCTGGGGTTGTGGCTCAGAGGTAGAGTGCTCACCTACCATGCGTGAGGCACTAGGTTCAATTCTCAGCACCACATAAAAATAAAAGAAAGATATTGCATCCACCTATAACTAAAAAATAAATATATTTAAAAAACTTGGTAGATACCATATTTACTAGGTTATTGGCATCATCAATATTGAGATATATCAGTATTATGTGACCCCTGATATGATGTATTGAGAAGGACACAATGTCACTTCTATGGTATTCTGACATAAAGTGCATGACCTGAATTTATTGATTTAATTAATTGTTAATTTAGTTTATTTTTTTTAACTGACACATAAAACCACAAATATTAATGGAGTACCATTGAATGTTTCAAAAATACAACCTGAAATTTCTTAAAAAAAAACATTAGACAAACCAAAATTAAAGGGCATCTTACAAATAACTGGCCAATCTTCTTCAAAAGTGTCAAGATTAGGGCTGGGGCTGTAGCTCAGTGGTAGAGTGCTTGTCTCGCATGTGTGAGGCCCTGGGTTTGATCCTCAGCACCACATACAAATGAATAAATACAATAAAGTTGTTTTTTTTAAAGATTTTTTTAAAAAGTGTCAAGGTTTTGCAGGATCAATTAGGTAATTTACAGAGACCAGTTCAAATTAAAATGTGAGTTTCCTTCTTCAAAATGATTAAGAATTTCAAGATAGCAACAGAAAAACATTAAACCACATGTAAGGCCTTGTATGACTCTCTAGGGAGTATGCCCACAAAGCTGGCCTGAGGTCATGAAAGGTAAGGACTGAGCAACTGTTTTGCATTGGAGAGGTAGAAGGAGACATGAAAACCAAATGAAATGCTTAAACCTGCATTAAATTGTAATCAGAAGAAATTTAGGGATAAAGAGCAAACACTGAGTATATGAAGGAAAATATCCCTGTTAAAATATAGGAAAAAAAAAAAACTACTTGCAAATAATCGCTGGACAAAAGAGCCTAAGAGGCAGAAAAGGATCAAAATGTAAAGATGCACTAAACAGCCCATAGATTTCTTTCTAACTTTCCAGTTTCCTATACGTTTTCTGGAATGTAGCAAAACAGGAACAAGACTATTATGAGACCATTAACCTCATGAAGCTAGGGACCAGCATTTGTTTGGACCACAACCCTCTGGCCTAATGGACCACCTGATCACCAGAGACATTGATATAAGCTGAACCCACATACCACATGGGACCACCTGATGGGAAAACTCAATCTTTCTCAATGTTTCCCATCCCAAGGAAAGTCCAGCTCCTCTGGATCATACATATTCTACCTAATTATGTACCCTAATAAAAGCCTGGCCTCAAGCCCTAGTAGCACATCTCACTCTTGAGATTGCTCTAAGAGTGAGTACTTTCTTTTCTTCTTCTTCTCCTTCCCCTCCTCCTCCTCCTCCAACTCCTCCTCCTCCTGCTCCTCCTCCTCCTCCTCCTCCTCCTCCTCCTCCTCCTTCCATTTATTTATTTATTTATTTGCTTTCTAATAAAACTATTCTTTTCAGCTAAAATTTGGCGTATCTTTAAATTTTTTCCTGCAATGTGGCCAGTGACTAGAAGGTTGGAGTAAATGTATTCTCCCCTTCTGGAAAGACCTCCTTAACCCCCGCCCCCCACATAGTGACAAGAACATTAGTAAAATAAGGTGAATAAGCTCTGTAGCATAGGTCATAATATTATATGAATGCTAATTTCCTGATATTGATCACTGTATTGGAGCTATGTTAGATATTAACATTTAGACCTTAAAAGCATATAGAAATATTTTATACTATTTTTACAAATTTTGGTAGGTGTTGGGGATTGAACCCAGGGCTGTATGTATTCTAAGCATGTACTGTACCACTGCCCTATACACCCAGTCTAATGTTTAATTAATATTATTAATATTGATTATTCCTGGGCAATGGTACAGAGCTTGTTTTTCATTTTGTCTGTTCATAATTTATTTTGTTCTACTGCAAAATGGCTTGCTTTAATTTGTTATACTTTTGTCATCAAAATAAAGATTTCATTGAAAACAATAACAAAAGAAAAATATTTAACCTACCTTAAGTCTAGCTTTATTTCTGGAAATATGACATTTAACAAACTTTTGTCCTCACACTGAATTTATGTAAAAACTCTTCACTGAATATAGCAGTTGTAACTACTTACAGAACCTATCATTGTTTTTACAAATCTGTCTATAATTTTAAAAATATGGGCTTATAGGTGTTTTTCCTCCAAATGTGTCTTCTTGAAACATAAAGAATATTTACAACTCTTGTTTCTTCACAATCTATAACTATGACATGCATTTGGTTTTTTTCGTTTTTTTCAGGGCTGAAGGCCTTGTAGGTGCTAGGCAACCAAATGATCTGCCACTGAGCTAAATACCCAACCCTATGACATACATTTGAAAAAGCATTTCAGAACATTATTTTAAAGAGTGAGCATTTAATCAATTTTAAAAATATTAGTAAAAAGTATAAAAATTTAAAAACTCTAATCATTCTCATTTCATGTCTATCCTTTTTGATCTTTTTAAAAATCTTTATCATGCTAGTTATGCAGTTTTAAAAATCAGTATAATTGTGGTATGCAATTTTTTTAATATTTATTTTTTAGTTTTCGGTGGAGGGCTGGGGATGTGGCTCAAGAGGTAGCGCGCTCGCCTGGCATGTGTGAGGCCCGGGTTCGATCCTCAGCACCACATACAAAACAGAGATGTTGTGTCCGCCGATAACTAAAAAATAAATATTAAAAAAAAATTAGTTTTCGGTGGACACAACATCTTTATTTTATTTTTATGTGGTGCTGAGGATTAAACCCGGCACCCTGCGCATGCCAGGCGAGCACACTACCCCTTGAGCCACATCCCCAGCCCCTATCTCTACTCTTTATCTAGTATTATTTTGTAAAATTTACCCATATTTCAACATTTTGTCATTTTAATTGTCTTAACATTTCACTGACATCTAGTTTTACCTTCACTTTCCATATTATTGACTCAGATAGGTTATAATTTTTAATTCTAAAACATTTTGCTAAAAGCATTTTGTACAGCTTTATCTTACTCTTTGGGATGATTTCCTTATGACAAATTCCCAGGAGTAGGATTAGAGTGCCTCTTAATATGTAGCATCAGTTTGCTTCCCCAAAGGATCAGTGCACATTTTAAAAGCATTTCATCTGTCTCTGGGTTTGTGGCTTGTCATGCTGTGGTTTACCAAACAGCAGCTGCTTTGTGATTTTACTATCATTCATTTCCCACACATCTCACCCTGCTGAGTTAATCTGCAATATGCATCCTTTCAATATTTGTTATCTAATTATAATCCACAACCTTAGTCCTAGTCACTCTCTTTTACCAGCTGGGGTTTTACCAGGCATGCATGGAACGTAAACTATTTGCAGAAGTTGAAGAAGATTTCAGTAGCAAATCAAATTACATAGTCTTTTACAGATGGTACATCTCTACTATTGTACAAAACTTTCATTTGGATTTTGATATCGAATTTTTCTACATGTCAATCAAAGTCAAAATGGACATTCTGACTGCAATTTGTTTAATCTGTTTATCATCAAAGACTCATAGCTTATATATCAGTATAGATTGAGGACAATCTATGATTATTTTAGGTCTTGCTAGTGCACACTGATACAAAACAAATAGCTGTTAGGGGCTGGAGTTGTGGCTCAGTGGTAGAGCACTTGCCTAGCATGTGTGAGGCCCTCAGTTCAATCCTCAGCACCACATAAAAATAAGTAAATAAAACAAAGGTTAAAAAATAGCTGTTATGTTAATCTTTCATTCATTCATGAGCAATGAAAACTGCATATATTACAATAAGCATAAGACAGTTTCTGAATCATGGTTTTTTAAAATATTTTCTTAGTGATGGACATAATACCTTTATTTATTTATTTATTTATTTATTTATTTATTTTTTATATGGTACCAGGGATTAAACCCAGTGCCTCATGTGCTAGGCAAGTGTTCTACCACTGAGCCACAACCCCAACCCTTAATCCCATGGTTTTGAACTACATTCTCAATCCTTTTTATTTTGAGACATGGTCTAAGTTACTGAGGCTGCTCTTGAACTTGCAATCCTCCCACCTCAACCTCATGAGTTGCTGGGATTACAAGTGCGTGCCACCATGCTCTGCTACAGTACATAGAAAATATAAATTTTCTTCATTTTTTAATTCCACACTGAGAAAATTGTATGGTTGAAATGGGTTATCATGATTCATTAATCCTTTGCTGTGACAGGAAGGAAATGACCAAAATAAGCCATTTATAGAGAAACTGAAGTTTTAAAATAGTATGATTTCATAAAAGGAGAAATATAGTGGTAGCTAGAAAGGAATAAGTTAATTAGGAATGATTTGACAGCAGGAAGAAAATTGCAAGATAAAGTTTCTAGGTGGAATGGACGAAGGTAAAAAAGACAAATGATTCAGATTAGACTCTCTCAGATACCCTCCTCTTTATCTTCACATAAATATCTTAGTCTAGACATCTCCTATATTGTTAAATTTTTTTTTATTTTTATTGGCTCTTTTTAGTTAAATATGCTAAGTTAAATTTTTTTAAAATTGAGATGAAATGTACATAACATAAAATTAACAATTTTAATTTATTTTGCTACCAGGGATTAAACCAGGCAAGCTTTATCACTAAGTCTCTAGCCCTATCTATCTATCTATCTATGTGTCTGTCTGTCTGTTTGTTTGTTTATTTATTTATTTATTTTCTAGTATTGGGGATTGAACTCAGGGGCACTCAACCACTGAGCCACATCCCCAGCCCTATTTTGTATTTTATTTAGAGACAGGGTCTCATTGAATTGCTTAGCCCCTCGCCGTTGCTGAGGCTGGCTTTGAACTCAAGATCCTCCTGTCTCAGCTTCCCTGGCTGCTGAGATTACAAGCGTGCACCACCTCTACCGGCCCTTTTTATTTTTTATCTTGAATCAAGGGCTCACTAAATTGCTTAGGATGTCACTAAATCACTGAGGCTGGCCTTCAACTTGCAATCCTGCTGCCTAAGCCTCCTGAGTCTCTGGGATTACAAGCGTGTACTACTGTGTATGGCAAAATTAACCATTTTAAAATATAGAATTCAGTGACATTTAGTACATTCACAATGTTGTACAACCACCATTTCTCTCTAGTTCCAAAACATTTTCATGTTCACTCCATATTCATTCATTTTATTTCACCCCAAAATAAAACCTTATATCCACTGGGCGTCATTCCCCCTTCCCCCAGTGGTTGAAAATCATTAATCTGCTTTCTGTTTCTATTTACCTATTCTGGATATTTCATATAAATGGAATTATATAACATGTTATCTTTGTGTCTTGTTTCTTAGCATAATGTTTTTGAGATTCATCAGGTTGTACTGTATCAGTACTTTATTCCTATTTATAACTGAATAACATTTTATTATATGAATATACCAGTTTTGGTTATCCATTTGGGTTGTTTTCAGCTTTTGGTTACTATGATGACTATTATTGATTTGAACATTCATGTAAAACATTTTTGTTTTGAACACCTGTTTTCAATTCTTTTAGATATACACCTACTAGTAGCATTGTTGGGTTGTATGGTAATGATATGTTTGACTTATCGAATAACTAATGAGCTATTTTTTAAAGTAGCTATACCATCAGCAATTATTACCTTTTCCACATTCTCTCCAATACTTGTTATTTTGTTTTTTTTTTCAAAATTGCTAAAGTGCTTGTGTGTGTGAAGTACTATGTCATTGTAGTTTTGATTTGCCTTTTCCTAAAGGTAATATGACTAAATATGCTTATTAATATCTCATTAACATCTTCTTTGGAAAAATATATATTCAAGTCCTTTGCCCATTTTAAAATTGGTTTGTCTTTTAATTGTTTAGTTATGTGAATTCTTTACATATTTTGGAGTACTACACTATCAACATATATAATTCAAAAATATTTTTTATCTCTTGCCATATTGACTTTTCTACCTGTGTCCCAGAAGTCATTTCTTCCTCCTGAAAGATCCTAATAACAAATTAGGATTATTATTAGGTCCTAATAATAAGTCATTATTATTATTATATACTATCAGATCTAATAATAAATGTAATTTCTAAAGACTCCACAATACTTTTTCCTGTGATTTCTACTTCATTCTTCCATTTTTGTCTTTGCTTTCACTGACACAGTTCTAGAATGAGAGTTCTATATTTGCTGTTCATCTTATTTAGGACTGCTGCCTGACTCTTTAATCTTTTGCAATACAATTTTTTTTTTCTATTCTGAAATAATGACATCTTTGGGTCACTCCACCTTGTTCTTTCTTCCAAGGTTTGATGTCACTTATTATTCATCTAAAGTTTCATTAGCAGATGACTAATCAACCTGCATTTCCAAACCTAAACCCTAACTTAAGTTTTTGGAACTCTTAACTGTATACTAGACAGTTCCAGCCTTTTGCTTTACCAGATGTTTCCTCTATTAATCAGGAAAAATTTTTCCAACTCTATTTCCTATTTCAAACCACATCAGTTTCAGTTTTATAGCTTTGTAGTGATTGTTGGTTCCTCTATCGCTCCTTGGTTCGTTGTCACATCTTGTGATTTTATACTTTAAATACATTTCATTTCTATTCCCTAGTCATCACCTCATTTTAATCCATCATTGGTTGCTGAAATTATGATTAGTCCTTCTCCGCCTGATTCCACTTCTTCTCCCTCCTTAGGTAATAACAGAAACAATGTACCGAAACGCGGTTCTGGGAAAGAAAGTTGACTTTCGTAGTACTGTCGAAGATGCAGTGGAGAAGATAATGCCATGAAGCAATGAAATCCTTTACTGTAGCGTAGAAGGAGGCAAAAATCGTAAAATTGACTAGTGACCAATTAGAGCTGGAAGGACACTAACATCCTATATTTTACTCTTATAAATGAAGTAACGCCAAGTGAGTTTTTTCTAAGAGAGCAATACCCGCGCTTCTGTTAAGAACTGTCAACCCTTGGAGTGCGCAAACCAGCCTCCACCAACCAGACGCCAGATCCCAGATTGGCCGCCCGAGTCGCTCTAGCTATCGTCTCTATGGTTCGGGGAATCTCCTGGTCGCAGCTTGACCGGTCCGGCTTTTGCGCGTGCGCGAGCCCGGGCACGCGCCCGCCCTCTTGCAACTCCCAGACCCCGCGGGTGGGAGGGGTGGGTCTGGCAACGTTGCGGCGGCCGCGGCCGCAGCCCTAGCAGCAGCACCCAGGGCTGTTCTAGGCTAGCCTGTGCCGGCGAGTCCTTCGCCGCCTGCTCCGGCCGCGACTACCCGGCCCTTAGATGGTGGGTCCGGAGGATGCCGGAGCCTGCTCGGGAAGAAATGCCAAGTTGTTCCCGGTTCTGGCGCCGGAGCCCGTGGGCCAGGACGGGAAGATGATCCGGGCCACGGGCGGCTTTGGCGGAGGCGTCGGCGCTGTGGAGCCGCCCGAGGAGGCTGAGGAGGAGGAGGAGGAGGAGACGCCGCCTCGGCAGCTGCTGCAGCGTTACCTCGAGGCAGCGGGGGAGCAGCTGGGTCCGGGGCTCTGCTACTGTCCCCTCCCCGCTGGCCAGGCCGTCGCCCCGCCGCCCTCGGCAGCCCCGCGTTCCGGCACTTGCCCGCCGGGATCCGGCTCCAAGCACCGCGGCGCGGAGGCGGCGGATCCTCGCGCGCCGCGACACGGAGGCATGACCAACGGGGACTCGGGCTTTCTGCTGGGCCAGGACTGTCGTGACCTGGAGGAGGCTCGAGGGCTGGCTCGCGCCGGCGGCCCGGAGTCGCGCCGCCACTATCCCTGCGGCCGCCTCCTCCTGGAAGGGCCTGGCGACGAGGGTGCGGATGGCGCTGACAACCCGTCCGACTGGGCCGCGCCGCTGGAGGACCCACTGCGAAGCGCTGCTTGGCAGCCTCGGACGCTAGAGAGTCGGAGGGCTCGGGCAGCGGCTCAGGGGAGAGCCCCGCCGGCAGTGGCGGAGAGGACTTGGAGCCGCTACGAGCCAGCGCCGGGGCTTCCGAGGAGGGCGCGCCCCCCTCCAGCTCGGCCGGGAGGACTAGTGGGGGTGTGGGCGCGGAGCCGAGCCACGGCTTCCCTGACGTCCACTTGAACTCTCGGAACACGTTCGAGGTGAGCCGCTGCCAGAGCCCCGGCGACCACTTGCCATCGGTTGGGCCGCCGGTGCCCTCGCCTGCGGCAGAGCAGGGCCCCGCAGGGACCTCGGCCCGGGCTCGACGGAGTGGTGGCTTCGCCGACTTCTTCGCCAGGTACAGCGCAGGCTGCGCGGGGCCTGGGGCGGGGCCGGGCCGGAGCCTTCCGAGAGCTGCTTGGATGGCTGCCTCCGTGCGGCCCCCGCGCGTCGAGACTTAGCTTTGATTTGTCACTAGAGGAAAAGGAACTGGGTCGGCTTTGTGTTTCGGGTAGGAGAAGTTGGAGCTCTGTGGAGAGCAAATCTTTCTGTCGCCCGGAGGCTGTACATGCATTCACACCTGGTCTCTGTGTATTCAGGTCTGACCAACCTGCTAGTGCTCTATCTGCGCTTGTCTCTTCCAGAAAAACATAACCTGGGCCCCGTTTTCTTTCTTTCTTTTTAAATATTTATATTATAAGGATTTGGATGGGCCGGGGGTCAGGAGAGGCCTACAGATTGTGGTTGTGAAAAAGAAGGGAAATCATTTTGCAGAGCTGTTTATTTGCGTGGAGTCTAAGACCATTCAAGTAGTTTGGGAATTCTTGAAAGTAGAAGTGGTTGTATTTCATAATGTTTAGTCATTTGTTTCAGTGGCCTTTACTAAAATACAGTTGGTTTGGTGTTTAGAATTAGATACCAACCTGTTACGCCAAATAACTATAGTTCTGTATCTAGGAAGGCCCTTTTTTCTGCTTCTCCTAAGTGAGCCTCTTTTTTTCCCCCTACTGTGTGACCATAATTGTTATTTCTTATTCCTCTTTTATTGTCTCATTTCCCCTTCTTGTTTAAATTTACAAATAAAAGTTTCTTAAATCAAGGGTGGGAAATCCTGCTATTGCGTTACTCATAGAACAAAATATATGGTAGTGAACTCTGTAGTTGCAAAAATATATTTAAAAATTGTAGAGGCAATTCTAAAATGTTTCAGTGTGAGTTAAATTTATGTATTTGTGACACATTGTGCCCTTCGGTGTTCATATTTTGATGTCAGGTGTCAGGCAGTTTTAGACCAGGAAAAGACCTTGGAGATCACCAATTCAACCAGAGTGCCCTGTGTGCTTCCTTTGTGCCAAGCATTAAGAACAGATATGATTTGCACAATGGTCTCTGAGGTGAAGGTGGAGTGCAGGGTAGTGGGGATTAAGTTGGAAAACAGATACTTGTATCTGCATTGTAATTTATGAATAGCAACAAGGAAATTATATTAGGTAGAAGCTTTCATCTTAGCAGTAGACAGAATATTTGTCAAATTAAAATTTTCCTTCAAATTGTCTAATAGGACTTTTATTAATATAGCTTGATGACATTTAATGACTATAGTATTTATACTATGTACTGGATTTAAAGTCAGAAACTTGGGTACCCTAAAATTAATTTCTTTAAAAATTTTTCTTAATTGAGATGTAAGTGTCAAGACTCCAGAAGTCATTGCTTCCTTTATATGATTTTCTGGGGAAAGGACAGAGTCAGAGGCACAATTTTTGTTTTAGTATTTAGCTAAAACCGTAACTGGATTGTAAACACATTAGAGGCAAGGACTGTGAAGTTTTTTTAGTCTGAATCTACAAATCTAACACTGGTATAAATCCTACTCAGGTAAGATTGAATTGGCAACATTCATGGATTCCTTTTGTTATTCTCTAGTGAGTAATTTGGAACAAAACCTCCATCTTCAGATAAAATAATCAGAAATAACTTTCTTCTGTGTATAGTTGTCATTCTCAACTCTGAAGCTCCTGATGAGGGCTTTTCTTGGGATTGGCTTGTCCTAGAATGAATTCTTCTTGGGTGCAGCTTCTACTCCTGATTGAAGTTTCAGATGAGGAAGCTCACTACCTAAAGAAGTTCAGTTAGCTAGTTGTGGACTGGGATGAAAAGTTGGCTCTTGATTCTCTTTCCCCATTACAATCAGTTACCACCTCTGTTCATTTTATGACTCTTTTTCTCTCCCACCTATTTATCCTTTCTGCTGCCCTTCTCTTTCCTTTCTCACTTCATTTTCCTTTAACTGGGCAACAGTCTATAACAAACACATTTTAAAAATAGCTTCATGTGTCTTTTAAATAAAGGGGGGAACATTTTATGGCAATTCTTACTACAAAGTATTGTATTCAATTAAGACACATAATTGATAGGAGCTTCATTGACTAGAGTAGGAATCATGTAGGAGATACAGGAATTTGTTTAGGATGGGACTGCTCTCATTTTGGAAGGCCTCTGTGGTCATTTCCTGCTTCCTTTCCTTCCTGATAAAGAGAGCTCTATTTCAGTCCCTGTTGAGAGCTTGCTTCAGCTTCACATGGGTACCTCTCTGTGTTTATAATGACTTTGTTGTGGGAGCCCTAGCAGTAACCTTTCCTCAGACCCTTGACCCTTTCCTGTATTTCAAAATTGAAATTCTAGATGGGTACTACTACTTCCATGTTCACTGGATCAACAGTGAGGAGTAAGAACTTTTTTGAAATCTCTTATATTTCTAGTGTAGCCTTTATTCCTCAAGGATCCCTTTATTTCTCTTTCTTAAAATTTAAGTAGCTTTAGGCTGGGTACAGTGTTGCGTGCTTGCAATAGCAGCAATTTCCGGAAGCTAAGGCAGAAGGATTGAGAGTAGCCTTGACAACTTTGTGAGAGCCTGTCTCAAAATAAAAATTTTGAAAAAGGATTGGGGGTGTGGCTCAGCGGTAAAGCATGCCTAGATTCAATCCCTAGTATCAGAGGAAAAAACAAACAAAAACCCAGCTTTATACCATTTTTATAGATCCTCCAAGCAAACTTGTGTCTTTTTTATTTGGTGGTGGTAGGCTATACTGAGAATTGAACCCAGGGCTTCCCCAAAAGGTTAGGTAAGCACTGTACCACTGAGATATATCTCCAGCCTCTTTATTTTATTTGAAACAGGGTCTGGCTAAGGTACTGAGACTGGCCTTGAAATTGCAAGCCTCCTTCCTCAGGCTCCTAAGTAACTGAGATTACAGGCAAGTGTCACTATGCCTGGCTAAATTCATATCTTGTTTTCAAACATGCTTTGAAATAGAATGGCTTATTTTTGCACACACAGTAGTAGACCTCAAATATTTACTGGCTAAATATTACAAATGTGAACTGAGTTAAAAGAGCATGCTTAAAAATACAGGATGTTTTTTAATCTGTTAAAATGAGAGGGTTGCCAGAGATAGAACTATATCCCCTTCGACTCTAAATTCTATGTTGAAAACATTTTTCCTAAACGTTTAACTCTACCTCAGAGTAATCATGCTAAACATCAGTAATCTTTGTTTAGTTTCTCATGTGTAGATTACCAGCTTCAATTAACTAGAATTTAAGACTTACCTTCCAGACCATGAGTTACTTCTTGAAGGTTGCAAGTGTTCCATATTGGAACAATAGTTTCTAGCATTTGATATACTGGAAAATTACCTGAAAGGACATTAAAGAAATTAAATTCACTAATCCACAACCTACACATAGTTAGATTCAGGAGGCCTGCTTTTGGCAGGTGAATTTGTATTTTTTTTTTTTTTTTTTTTTAGAAAGTTGTCCCCAGTTGATTTGAGCTATCAGGTAGGTTTTTGTGACTTGAGGATTTAGATACCTTAATTTTAGGTGGCATCTTCAAATTATAGGATGGTAGAGTGGTTAAAAATGCTGGTTCTGGAGTTAGATTGCCTGGATTTGAATTAATTTACAGGTGTGCAATTCTGGACTTCTTTGGACCTTAGGCAACCTTTCATAAAAAGTTGTTATAGGATTGTCATGAGGGTTAAAGAGTAATATTCTAAGTGCTTTGTATTTATTGTGAGAATTCAAATGTTATAATTCAGACTATAGCAAGAGTACCATAATCTTTTCCCCAACTCTATCACTGAAATCCACTGATTTAAGGAAGAGACTAGAATGAATGAATTTTTTTTAACTATCTGAGGAAACATTTCACAACTTGTGTAGTAGACTTTAAAGCAAAATTTTTACATGGGATTGGTTGGGTGTTAAATTGGATTATCATGTAGTGATATAAAATTTCCAGAAATTATGAAGCTTTGACTAAAAAGCAAAATTGAGAAGGAACTGAAAGAAAGGAATGTTGAGAAAGACTACAATATTTATATTTTTTATTATTTTAAGGGACTTTGTAGACAGGCAAAGCCAATTTTTCAGTTTAAGTTCATGAAATGTTTAACTTGGCTTACTCACACATTTTGTACTTACTATGTTGTGGTGGGAAATTTTTGGGAAAGAGTGGAAACATTTGGAGATTTTGAGGCAATACATCTGTTATGCATCTCTAAATGTATTCAGAAAGGGAAAGCAAGTTCTTTTTGAGGCTGCTTATTTCATCCTGCAAACTGTTAGCTACACCAAGAGTCGTCCTCAAATAGTTCTGGTTGATAGGTGCTTATACCACACTACAGTGATTCTTAAACTTTAGTTTTTAAAATTACTTGGAAGGAGGGAGAGTTATTAAGAATGCAGGATGCAAATTCCCTGAGGTCTCACTTTTGATTCAGTAGATCCTTGGTGGAGTCCACCAGCAATCTACTTTTTTTTTTTTTTTAATTACTGGGAATTGAACCCAGTAATGCTTGATCACCAAGCTGAATCTCCAGTCCTTTATATTTTGAGATAGGGTCTCACTAAGTTTCTGAGGCTGATCTCAAACTTTGGATCCCTCCACTATACCTGGAAGGAATACACATTTTTTTCCCTTTGGTACTAGGGATTGAACCCAGGCACGCTTTATCATTGAGCTATATCCCTAGCCCTTTTTATTTTTCATTTTGAGACAGGATCTCCCTAAGTTGCTTGGGGCTTTGCTTAATTGCTGAGGCTGGCTTTGAACTTATGATTCTCTAGCCTTAGCCTCTGGAGTCACTAGAATTACAGGTATACCTCACCACACCCAGCATGAAATCCATATTTTTTAAAAGCCTCTTACACCCATGATTCTGTTGCAGTTAGTTCCTGGACTGTAGTCATTGAAATACTGGCCTGTTAATGCAGATTTCTTCAGATAGTTGCTAAAAGAAGGTATAATACACATTTATAGCTTACTTTGCTTTATTGATTTAAAATCAGGTCATATTTAGGTCCTGTATAATTGATGAATGTAAACAGAGGTACAATAGACCAGATAAATCCAAATATAGCAATATTTTGCGAGCCTTTACTGGATTGAGAATTGATGTCTGCCTAATAAAATCTTAACTTCCTTTTTATTAATGGAAGGATTTTATTCTTTTTATGCTGTTTAGACCACCATGCTTGCCTGTTCTGTGAAAAGTTTTAATGTGCAAATTCTTCTTTCCAGGTCCCTTCAGTGTGGCATTATAACTCTCTACCTCTATTACAGCTTACAAAAAAGGTTAGGGATGGGGATGTAGCTCAGCTGTTAGAGTGCTTGCTTGCCTCACACACACGAAGCCCTGGGTTCAATCCCCAGCACCAGAAAAAAAAAAAAAAAAAAAAAAAAGGTTAGTTTCCCTTCTTTTTGCTATTAGTTGTAATTCTTTTCCATGCCTTAAGAAGTCTTTCACATTGCACATGACTTACTCCCCTTCAAAATTTGCTGCTTCAGCCTTTCTTGAACTTCTTATTTCTGTGGCTAAAAGAAAAGAGGGAAACCCATGTGACTGTCTGGGTTTTCAGCAGGCTCTTTCCTGCAATTAAGAGAAGTTTATGTTAGAAAACCAAGCTAGCTAGTTTGAGAGTGATCTTGATAATGTGTTTAACTTACCTTTAAACTTGGGTTTTCAGTTTCTTTTTAATTTGAATTTTATGCTGGATATACTTTTTTGTGTGTTAAAAAAAATATTTCTGTCTGCTTGTCTCTAACCCCGCAAGGATTAAAATATTTAAATTTGGAAATGAACATGATATTTTAAAAATCAAATTATGTGCTATTTTCTCATATTTTTTAAATAGGGTTATATATATTACCCATCATACGTTGGGCATTATTTAGAATTTCCATATCTGGTTTTCATCTAGATTGTTGGTAGCCATTTAGTCAAGTAGGAAAAATACTTTTTTTTTTTTTTTTGAAAAGCAAGACAAGGAATGTATAATAAGGTAGTAAGAAGATGATAAAGGGGCTGGGGATGTGGCTCAAGTGGTAGCGTGCTTGCCTGGCATGCACAGGGCATTGGGTTCGATCCTCAGCACCACATAAAAATAAAATAAAGATGTTGTGTCCACCGAAAATTAAAAAATAAATATTAAAAAATTCTCTCTCTCTCTTTGGAAAAAAAAGAAGATGATAAAGAAAATTTGAAGGATTGAATGTATGGTTAGAAATAAGAGACGCTGTTTACATTGAGTTTGAAGAGGGTTGCATAACAATAATTGCTCCAGAGAATGAATGTTAGGTAGAAATTAATACTTTGGCTTGTGAGCTTCAGAGTGTTAGTACAGATTATATCTTTCAAATTTTTCTACTCTGGGAGCTGGGGTTGTGGCTCAGCCATAGAGCGCTTACCTAGCATGTGTGAGGCCCTAGGTTCGATCCTCAGCACCACATAAAAGTAAATAAATAAATAAAGTATTTAAAAATGTATTTCTATGCTGCCTACCTTCAATGCCTTTAGGGATATTTCTTTTTTAAATTTAAAAAAAATTTTAGTTGTAGATGGACATAATAACAACATAATAACATAAAATAAACAAAATTTATTTTATTTATTTATTTTTATGTGGTGCTGAGGTTTGAACGCAGTGCTTCACACATGTGCTAGGCAAGTGCTGTACCACTGAACCACAACCCCAGCTCCTTTATGGATTTGTCTAACCACTTCTTTTAAGGTATTTTTCAAGCCTCTTTTTCTCTTTTAAAAAAATTTTTTTTGTAGTTGTAGATGGACAGAATGCCTTTATTTTATTTGTTTATTTGTATGGGGTGCTGAGGATCAAACCCAGTGCCTCATGCATGCTAGGGAAGTGCTCTGCCACAAGCTACAGCCCCAGCCTCAGCCCCAGCCTCTTCCTTTTAATGTTCCCATCATTTCATAGCTTTTTAAGAGGCCATCTTGTGCAACTGGAATATTTTGAATGATAGGTTGTCTATATGTAAAGCTTAATTTAGGCTCTAAAAGTTTTAGGTTGGTAGTAGTATAGATGCAGGTGTTTAAAAGTATATGTATCAAAAGTTAAGATAACTAAAATATATAGTTGTGCACAGTGTGTACTTACTGAAGTTCTAGTGCTAAAATAAAAGGAAAATTTCTCATATAAGTACCATGGTAAATCTAGCTAACAGAATTCAAATTACTTCTACTTATGAGGAAAAAATTCATTACCAGAAAGAAGATATACTACATAGAAATGTAAGTTGTTGTTGTTGTTTTCCTTTGGTACCAGGGATTGAACCCAGGGATGCTTAACCACTGAACCACATTTTCAAGCTTCTTTTCTTATTTTATTTAGAGATAGGGTCTTGCTGAGTTTGTTTATGGTCTCGTTAAGTTGCTGAGGCTGGCTTTGAACTCGAAGTCCTCCTGCCTTAGTCTCCTAAGCTTCTGGGAATACTGGTGTGTACCAATGCACCTGGTGGAAATGTAAGTTATTGAAGTATTTATTTATTTTTCAATACTGGGGATTGAACCCAGGATCACTCTACCACTGAGCTATATCCCTAACCTGAGGGTATTAATTGTTCTTTATGTTCAAGCACAGTGTATCTCTAATTTTTGTGGTCCTAGTTGGCTCTTTAGAGTCAAAAAGAACAAGTTATGTCTTTTACATGATCACCCTTCTGAAATCTAAAGATTGCTGCTGAACCTTGTCTTTGTTTTTGGACCCTCCCAGCTATGCATATGCAGTCTTTATCAGCTAGTTTACAATTTTCTTTCTATTCATTTAACAAATGGTGTTGAGCCTTATTCTGTATAATAGACAATAAGGAAATTAGATAAATAAAACATTAAAAAGAAGAATATGGGAATGGTGGTGCATACCTGTAATCCCAGCAGCTTGAGGGGCTGAGGCAGGAGGATTGGAAGTTTGAGGCCAGCTTCAGCAACTTTATGAGACCCTAAGCAACTTAGTGAGACCCTGTGTCAAAATAAAAAAACAAAATGGACTGGAGGGCTGGGGTTGTAGCTCAGTGGTAGAGTGCTTGCCTAATATGCGTGAGGCACTGGGTTCAATGCTCAGCACTACGTAAAAAAATAAATAAATAAAAGTTATTTTTAAAAAATGGTCTGGAATGTGGCTCAATGTTTAAGTGCCTCTGAGTTCAATCCTTGGTACAAAACAGAAGTGTGTGTGTGTGTGGGGGGGGGGTTCTATATAAAATCAGTACTTACAATATTACCTGATTAGTGTTATAAAAGAGAATACAAGGATGCATCAACACCCAGATGTAGTGATTAACTTTGAGATTGGGAGTTCTGGAACTCTTCACAGTAGATCAGATTTGAGGAGGGTTTGGGTTGGAATGGGGCTGACAATAGGATAGGCACATAACAACATATACAGGATTGTACGTGAAATAGCACAACACTTTTTGGTACAGCAGATTCACATCAGCATGACTGATCTTAGGGAATGGAAGTAATGTCAAAAACTGAGCAAAAGGTTAAAGCTAAATTTTATATGGCAGAACTAAATAAATTTGATTTATTCAGTGGGGGTGGCAATCTATGGGACTTAAGGAAAGACAGAATTGAATTATGGAATAGTGACTCTTGTAGCAGTGTAGCAGATGATTTGGTAGTTGAGAAACTGGGCCCTGGAGACAGTATGGAGACAGTAGTTAATGAGTGCTTGTCAGTCTTCCTGTTAAAATGGTATATCCACATAGTTGATGTAAATAACATCAAATGAAAATTTCAATCTCTGTCAAAAAGGGTGACAAATAAATTGAGAGATTTATACATTTAATCAATAGCCTTTTCCTGAAGCATTAATGAAGGTAAACTTAAAAACATGACTTTTCAGGAAAGTGAGATAATATGAAAATGGATATTCCTGTGAAAAATCATGCTTATATTTTGTAAGGAATTCCATAAATGGGGAAGAGTCAGAATAGTTGCTAGACTAGGTGTTTTGCTGTTATGATCAGAAAGGCAACAGTGTCAGGGAAAACTGTGAAGATGCCAGGCATAGTGGTACATGCCTGTAATTCCAGGCCGAGACAGGAGGATCATGAATTCAAAGCCAGCCTCAGCAACTTAGCAAGGCCCTAAGTAACTTACTGAGGACCCTGTCTCTAAATAAAATATAAAAAATGGCTGTGGATGTGGCTCAGTGATGAAGCACGCTTGGGTTCAATCCCTTGTACCAAAAAAGAAAACCCTGAAAGTACAAAGTTATTGCAAAATCAAGTCTTTTCGTACTGTGTACAAGCTCTATGTGGCTTCATAAAAGTAGATTGTGATAGTATTCACATTAGCCATTTTTTGAGGATTGAATGAGATAAAGACAAAGTATGATGTTTCCATAATTACATGTATATATGTAAGTTTCTTCCACTTATTTAATTTTTTTTTCCGGCAATGCAGGTGATCATACCTACTAGACAAGCGCTCTACTATTGAACTACACCCACAGCCCCTGTTTGTTTTTCTTTTCTTTTCATGAGATGGGGTCTTGCTGTGTTGCACAGCAAACTCCTGGGCTGGGGTAATCCATCTGCCACAGCCTCCCTGGGACTACAGGTGTGTGCCACTGTGCCTAACTGCCTCCCTACTTGCTACTTCTATGTTATAATTTCCAAAATATGTTTAGTATCTGTCTTAGGGAGATGTTTCTGTAAGAAAAAGAGTAAAGTAAGATAGGACTGTTGGAGGGGAGTCAGAGCTGAAACATAATAGGAAGCCTGATAAGCACATTTAGTTGTATATTAACTACAGTAAGTGCTCTAATATCCCAGGTATCTGAGGCAAACAGTTATAATGTTTTAAAACTTGAGATTTGTATAAATAGGACTAGCTGATTTTACCTCTGGTACTCTTTTGAAAGGTTAAATTAAGCCATAGTCTTGGGGTTCACTGCCCTTAAATTGGGTCATCTTTAGTAGATCTAGCTATTGTCATTTGAGTAAAGCCTAAAACTTTTTATTTAGGGTGTGTTTGCAAACACCCTGTATTTAAAGATCTAACATACATAGATTGTGGTAAAAATAGTTGAGGCAGCTATATATCTTTTAACAAAATAATAACACAGCAGCTGTAATTGGCAGTGTTATCATATGTGTTGAATTTTGTTTAATAAATATTGCCTTAATGCTATTGCTAGTTTTGAAGTAAATATTTCCTTTAGTTTACCTAGTTAGCCATTACAGATTACTCTCAATTTCTCAATTAGATGTGTCTAGCTTTTTCTTGAACTATTTAATTCTATGGTATTTTATTCATAGCCTACATTTTAAATTTGTTCATATATATATATATATTTTTTTTTTTAATTTTTTATTGTTGGTTGTTTAAAACATTCCAAATTTCTTGACATATCATATTCCACACTTTGATTCAAGTGGGTTATGAACTCCCACCTTCACCCCATACACAGATTGCAGAATCACATCAGTTACACATCCATTGATTTACATATTGCCATACTAGTGTCTGTTGTGCTCCGCTGCCTTTCCCATCCTCCACC
>NW_025999945.1:10527458-10541300 GCF_001458135.2 Marmota marmota marmota
GGCAACCAAAGCAACGGGTGAGTCCTGACTGGCCCTCAGCAGGACCCGGACCGAGAAGCAGTTTCCGTGGGCTCCTAGCCCTGGGCCAGGGCAGTTCCGGGAGCCGGAACTCGGCCGGCTCCGTGCTCTGTGTAAGCTCCGATAAGAGTAGGCTCCAAGAAGCAGTCCCCGCGGGCTCAGTTCCGGGAGCCGGAATTCGGCCGCTTAGTGCTTGGTGTATGCTCCGATAGGAGCAGGGTCCAAGAAGCAGCCTCTGCAGGCTCCCCAGCCCTGGGCCAGGGCGGTTCCGGGAGCCGGAACTCGGCCGCCCCGAGCTCGGTGTTCGCTCCAATAAGATCAGGTTCTAAGAAGCCCCCAGGCACTGAACCCTAGCAATCTGTCTGCAAGCCGCAGGCGAATGGCAGCCTGAAATTACCTGTTCTATGGCTGAATGAGCTGCGGTCAGTCGAAAACAGGGATGGTGACGTCAGCTTTCCAACATGGTGGCTGCTGGCCTCCTCTGTGGTCTGACCGGTGTGGAGAACCGAGATGGACCGCTTCTTTCCCCCGTCTCAAACCCAGAATTCAGCCCTGAGTACGGTGCTTGCACGGCTGGCAGAAACTGCAGCGCTGTATCCCTGCGTCGCTATCTCCTCGTTTCCCATTGCGCGCTGCAGACTCTAGCCGCGGAGTGATTTGCTGAATAAGCAGTGTTACCCTCCGTGCGACAAACCTCTCGCGTTTGAGTCCCCGTAGCCGATCCTCGTGCGATGGAAATCCTTCCTCCAGGTTCCGGAGCACCCCACTATTGCTGGAAATTCCTAACAAGATAGCCTTTAGCCGTCCTGACTTGTCATACTCCCACACAGTGAAGCAGCACACGGGGGCAATGCACTCCCCTCGCCGCCATCTTCCTATATATATATGTGTGTGTGTGTGTGTGTGTGTGTGTGTGTATAAATTAATTAAGATGCATTAAATATACATATATTTTTTGGTATTGGGGATGGAACCCAGGGCCTCATACATGCTAGGCAAGCACTTTACCATTGAGCTACACCCCAGCCCTTATTATTTTTTATTTGTGATAGACTTTTACTAATTTTCCCAAGCTGGCCTTAAACTTGCAATCCTCCTGCCTCAACCTCTGAGTAGCAGGGATTATATGTGCCCACCAGGAGCAGTTTGTTTTTGTATTTTGTTTGAAAATCCATAACCAGTGAGAATTAGTTTTCTCTCTTATATATTTAATACAAACCAACAAGAAATAAAAAAGTGAATCTCCTCAAAATAGTTTTTATTTTATAAAAATGAGTCATTTACTTATGGCTTTTGGTTTGACATAGTGCTAAAAGATGTATAAGTTTAGTTTGTTAATTATATTGGCCATCATGTTTTAAAAACTGTTAATTGGAAATTCAGTTTTTGAAACCTGTCAATTTTTTTATTGTGATAAAATACAGTTGCTATGGACTGAATTTTTGTGTCCCCCCCAAATTCATGTGTTGAAACCCAAATCTTCAAGGTAATGGTATTTGGAAGTGAGACTTTTGGGAGGTAATTAGGTTTAGATGAGACCATGAGGGTAGGACTATAATGAAATTAGTATCTTCATAAGAAGAGACCATGGAGAGCTTGCTTCAACCTCTCCCTTCACAATGTGAGGATTCAGCAGAAAGGCAACTGTCTGCAAACCAGAAGAAAGTCATCACCAGACACCACCAACTCTTGTTGCACCTTGATCTTGGACTTTCCACACTCCAGAAGTGTAATAAGTAAATGTCTTTTGTGTAAGTGCCTCATCTGTGATATTTTGTTATAGCATTGAGAGCTAACCATATTACATGCATTTTAACATAAAATTTACCAATAGTGACATTTAATGCATTCAATGTTGTTGTACACCATCACTACTACCTAGCTATTCATGTTTCAAAATCCCAAATGGAAATTCTGTACCCACTAAGCAGTACATCCATTCCCCTCATCTCCAACACCCTCCTCCTTCCCAGCATCCACTAATCTGTTATCTTTCCCTATGAATTTGGCCTATTCTGGATATTTCATATAAATGGAATCATACATTTATGGCCTTTAATGTTGGTATCTTTCACTTACTGTATTTTAAAGCTTCACCCATATTGTAGCATCAGTACAGCATTATTTTTTATTGCTGAATAATAGTTCATTGTCTGGATACACCACATTTATCCATTGATGGGCTATTGGGTTGTTTCTACCTTTTGGTGGTTATAAATAATGCTGTTAGGAACAAGTTTTGTTTGAATGCTGTTTTTTTTTTTTTTTTTTTTTTTTTTAAATTTTGGGGCATTATGCTCAAGAGTGAAATTGTTAGGCCATGGTAGATTTATGTTTAACTCATTAAGGAACTGCCAAACTGTTTTCCATAGTAGCTGCCTATTTTACATTCCCACTGGCAATGAATGAGAATTCCAGTTTCTACCATTGTCACCAACTTGTGATTTTCTTTATTATTTTAAAAATTATAGTCCTAATGAGTGTGGAGTGCTATTTCATTGTGATTTTGATTTGAATTTCCTTAATGACTGATGTTGAGCATCTTTTCATTTGCTTGTTGACCATTTGCATATCTCCTTTGAAGAAATGTCTGTTCAAATCCTTTGCCCATTATTTATTGGTCTGTTTGTATTTTTTCATTTTAAGGTATATGAATTCTTTTTAAATTCTGGGTGCTAAACCCTTATCAGATAATTTGTAAATATCTTCTATGGCTTATCTTTATTTTTTTATTGGTTGTTCAAAACATTAAAAAGCTCTTGACATATCATATTTCATACATTTGATTCAAGTGGGTTATGAACTCCCATTTTTACCCCGTATACAGATTGCAGAATCACATCGGTTACACATCCACGTTTTTACATATTGCCATACTAGTGACTGTTGTATTCTGCTGCTCTTCCTATCTTCTACTATCCCCCCTCCCCTCCCCTCCCCTCTTCTCTCTCTACCCCATCTACTGTAATTCATTTCTCTCCCTTGATTTTTTTTTCCCTTTCCCCCACATCCTCTTATATGTAATTTTGTATAACAATGAGGGTCTCCTTCCATTTCCATGCAATTTCCCTTCTCTCTCCCTTTCCTTTCCACCTCTCGTCCCTGTTTAATGTTAATCTTTTTCTCATGCTCTTCCTCCCTGCTCTGTTTTTAGTTGTTCTCCTTATATCAAAGAAGACATTTGGCATTTGTTTTTTAGGGATTGGCTAGCTTCACTTAGCATAATCTGCTCTAATGCCATCCATTTCCCTGCAAATGCCATGATTTTGTCATTTTTTAGTGCTGAGTAATACTCCATTGTGTATAAATGTATGGCTTATCTTTATACTTTCTTGATAGTTTCATTAGATGAACAACAACAGTAGAAAGAAACCTCTTTTTGTATATGTATTTGCTACTGGAGATCAAACCCAGGGCTTCACACATGCTAGACAAGTGTTTACCATTGAAACATCTTCAATGCCTTTAAAAATTTTTTATTTTGAGATAAGCTTAAGTTGCCTTGAATTTGCAATTCTCCTGCCTCAGCCTCCCAAGTAGCTGGGATCGCAGGCGTATGTCACCATACCTGGAAGAAAGAAACTTTTCATGTTTTTTATTTATTGTGGTACTGGGTATTGAACCCAGGGACATTCTACCACTGAGCTATATCCTCAAGCTGCCCCACCCCTTATGTTTTTATTTTTTAAAATTTGAGACAGGATCTCGCTAAATTACTGAGGCTGGCCTGAAACTTGGGATCCTCCTACCTCAGCCTCCAAAGTAGCTGGGATTTTGGCATGTGCCACCACACCCAGCTGAAGAAAACTTTTAAATTTGGTGTGAATACAGTTCTAAGGAAACAAAATGTTCTATTCTTCCCTGCTCATACTTTGTATTTTTTCCAGTTGGAATGAGTTGTCTGTCATTCACCTCCTTTCTCTAAACTCTGTTTAAATCCTCCCTTGTTCATTCAGCAAGTATGTTTGAGCACCAGCTATATTCTCTGAAAGAAGGAGCTAGAATCAGTTGTTCTGGTGAAGCCAGTGGTGAGCATGTTGTAGACATAAATTGAAACACTGTGGTGTGATGTTTTAAGAGATCAGTGTCACATAACTTCCATGCAGACATGGAGGTCAGCATTATCAGATAGGTTGTATCTAGCTGTATTATCCGAAGGTTGTCACTAGAAGGTCTAAGGTAGATATATAGATTGATCACATTGAGGAACTAGGGGAAAGCACAGAACTGTGAACTATGTCAAGGACGACTGAGCCCTACTTCTGTTTTGAGAAAGTTAAACATATTCAAAATGGATGCCAAGGCGACAACATAAAATTTCAAGAATTCACTACATGGTATAAACAAGATTTATTCCTCTGGCACTGAATCTGATTTAAAGTCTGTCTTAAGGATCATTTCGGTATTTTATAGATGTTAGGGGAGGGTATGACTTCAAAGAGATAACATGAGGAAGTTTTTTGGGGACTGATTGAAACTGCTTTGTATCTCAGTTGAGGTGATAGTTATACAATTCTATACATGTGGTAAAACTTGTCAAACTATACACCGGAGGAAAAGCAGTCTGTTTTATTGTGTCAGTTTTAAAAAAATAAAATATTAAGTGAGGGCCAGGCATTATGAATATTATACAAATTCTGTTCTTATTATGTTTGTAATTTGAAAATAGCATTCAGATCAGTATAGAAGTAAGATAGAAAGTATTGAAAGAAAACAATTCATAGAAGTGGCTCAGAGGAGAAAAGTTCATTAATATAATGGCTTACCAGACTGTGCACTCTTCCATTAATGCACTTTTCAATAAGACACTGAGTTTGAGGACAAAGGTGATTTTTTTTTTGTAAGACCCCACCAAATTCTGATTTTTGTTCATGTGTGGAAGCATAGCAGTGGGATAAAATGGTGAAAACAGAGCTTACACTTAAATGTATCCATTATGTCATAGGGCTTACATTTTAATATAGAAAACAGCAGTTACATAAATTTCCAAAATTGTTTTGGCTATTCTATTTGCTTTGCTTTCCTATTTCAATTTTAGAATCAGCTTTTCTCTGTATAAAATAATTCTTGTTAATTAGTAAGTTGGAGAGCTTTCACATCTCTATTATGTTGAATCTTTTAGTCCTTTAACATAGAATACCTGTACATTTATTTGGGTCTCTTGATTTTCTTCATTGGTGTTATGAAATTTTTAGTATATATATCTTTCCATATTTAGGTATAATTATATCTCAATATTTAATGTTTTTAGAGCTATTGTAAAAGATGCATTTTTTTAAAAAATTTCAAGTTCCAATTATTCATTGCTAATACAGAAATAGTATTGATTTTTGTATGGTTATCTTTTATCATGTAACCCTGCTAAGCTTATTTATTAGTTCTAGGAGCTTTTTGTGTAGAGTCTGTGAGGTGACTGTGGTTAGTCATGGTTCTACAAATGTGGAAAAGATTTTTTATTTTTCCTTTCCAACTTAAAAGCTTTTTACTTCTTATCTTATTGCACTGTCTACGACTCTCACTATGATTTTTGACTGGGAATGTCAGAACAGACATTATTACCTGTTTCCAGTCTAAGTATGATGTTATCAATATGGTAGTGTTTTGTTTTTGTAGATGTCCTTTAGTAAGCTAAGGAACCTCCATTCTTTTCCTAGTTTTGGGCACATGCCTGTAATCCTAGCAATGTGGGAGGCTGAGACAGGAGATCATGAATTTGATGCCAGCCTTGGAAATTTAGCAAGATCCTATCTCGAAATAAAAAATAAAAGGGCCTGGGGGTGTAGCTAAGTGATAAAGTGCCCCTGGGTTCAATATCCAGAAACGTCCCCCCACCCCCCAAAAAAAAAAAAAAAAAAAAAAGGGATTTATGATGCCATCAAATTACTTTGAAGCATCACTTGATATGGTTATGTGGTTCTTCATCAGACTGTTAATATGGTTGGATACTTCAAATGACTTTTTGAAGTTTTAAATGAGCTTTGTATTACCTGGACAATCCTCACTTGGTTTTCTTGTTTTTCCTTTTATGTTTTGTGAGATTTGATTTGATTTTTGCTTAATAGAAATTTAACAGCTTTGTTGAGACATAAGTTATATACCATACAACTTACCTATTTAAAATGTTTATTTGATGTTTTAGCACATTCATGGAGTTGTGCAGCTAACACAACAGTCAATTTTAGAACATTTCTGTCATAGTAAAAAGAAACCTTATGCTCATTATAATGATTAAGTACATGTGAAGTTATTTTACTTTCCTTGTAAACAGAAATATTAGCATAGATTCTGTTTTATTTATTTATTTTTAAGGAAGCAAATTTTTATTATAGTTTTAATTTATATTTATCTGATTTTTTTCTGTATTTTTATTGGTGCATTATAGTTGTACATAATGGTGGGATTTGCTACATAGTCATACGTGCACACTTAAGGAAGTAAATCTTTTTTTTTGCATTACAATTCTTAATACACACATATACCACAATTTATCATATCTCTGTATACAAGGTATGTTGACACCAAATTCAAATCTTCATACATGTATTTTGTATATTTTTTAGATGTTGATGGACCTTTATTTTATTTATTTTTTTATATGCAGTGCTAAGAATTGAACTCAGTGCCTCACACATGCGAGGCCAGCACTCTACCACTGAGCCACAACCCCAGCCCTATTCTGTTGTGTTTATATAATATCTTACATCCTGGTGATTGGGATATTTTCTCCATATTCTCCTGATATGTTCTTGTTGTTGCTTGTGTGCCTGTCCTAAAAATTCGTTCTTTCCCCTTTTCTTCTCCTGGTGGTTTCTGCCTTCCTTTTGAATGTCTTCAGTCGTGAGATTGGGCTTAAATCAATATAGATTCTCTTCATGAAGCAATCTATCTATACATGGCATAATAAGTATGTAGCACAAAAGCAATTGTGTTTTTTTTAGTTAACTCTTTTGCCTTTGATTTTATTCTATTTTTTCTCTCCTGTCATAAAAGAAGTAAAGATCTTTATTAGTAAAGTATTGCCTGAAACTTCTTACCTTTCTTTTTTTTTTTTTTATTGAATATAAGGGTATTTAACCACTGAGCCACATCCCCAGCCGTCCCCCCCCCTTTTTTTAAAAATATTTTTTAGTTGTCAATGGACCTTTATTTTATTTATTTATATGTGGTGCTGAGAATCAAACCCAGTGCCTCACACATGCTAGGCAAGCGCTCTATCACTGAGTCACAGCCCCATTTCTTCCCCAGCCCTTTTTAAAATTTTTTATTTTGTGATGGTCTCACTAAATTGCTGCAGCTGGCTTTGCAATCCTCCTTCCTTAGCCTCCTAGCCGTTGGGATTACAGGCATGCACCACTGTATCCAGCCAGCCCTTTTTGCTGATGTGACACACTCAAATGTTATTCTGGAGGGAGAAGAAAATAATTTTTGAACTGTTTAAATGTAGGCATTTTAGCAATGTATAGGATGGAAGAGGTTAGAGACAATATAACTCTCTTGATTATTGTATGGAGAACAGGAACAAGAGGAATATGATTAGAAAGGAGAAACTGCAAGAAACCTGTCTCAAACACTTAATTAGTGGTGTGACATTGGCAAGTGACTTTATGGGTTCATCAGTCCTTCTAGGGAGTGGCAAGGTAGTGCATTGAATATGAGGAGAGTTCGATGAAATCTATAGGCATCTGCCCAAGAAAAATGTTTTTATGTACATTGTTTATTTCAAATTGTGCATACAGTTTGAGGAAGCTTATCAACTGCCTCTCTAGTTCATTAACTCTTTTTTTAATATTTATATTTTACACATAGGTGGACACAATGTCTTTATTTTACTTTATTTATTGCTGAGGATCAAACCCAGTGCCTCATGCATGCTAGGTGAGCGCTGTACCTCTGAGCTACAGCCCCAGCCCCTCATTAACTCTTTTTTTTTTTTTAAGATTGATGTGATTTTTTTTATACCTTTATTTAATTTAATTATTTATTTTTTTTAATGTGGTGCTGAGGATTGAATCCAGCGCCTTGCACATGGTAGGCAAGCGCCACAGCCCCAGCCCCCCTCATTATCTCTTGATGAAGAACCTTTGACATGGGTACGATCTTTGGCAGCTCTAAAATACTATAAAAATTATGATCTTTTACTTTCAGCCTTATAACTTCTGTTTTTTGACAGAATAGGTAATATTTAATTCTCTCCTTTTTAAAAATAGTTCTTATCTCTGAAAATAGCCAGGATAGCTAAGTAGGGCCTATTAAGTAAAAAAATCCTTATTCTTTTTAATTCTTATGATTTTAATAGTGACAAAGTCAAGATTCAGAAATAGCATGAAAAAGAAAATTCTTGGAATTAAAAAAGTCCTTTTTCTAGAAAAAAAATATTATTTGTGTAAGTAAGCTCAAAATCTTTTTCAAATGAAAAATGATTGAGGTTTGGAAAGAATGTAAGTAATATTTGTGCTAGATCTTTAGCCAAAATACCAAGGGTAGTGAACACAGTTAATTTTAAAGAAACTGTACTTACACTTCTTTAAATTAGTTATGTAGTCGACTGTAGCATCCCATGGCCACTTGTTAAATGTTTTCTTTTTGGCTTTCAGTTCTTTTGGGAAATTTAAAAGAACATTCAGAAAGTTGATGAGTTTTCAGTGGTCCAGTTCCCTCTGAAACAGTTTGGAGATCAAGTTATAATTTCTAATTTTAAAAAACTGATTTAATCTTTTATCAAAGTTGTCTGCTTCTTTGTTTCCTATCCCTTTTTAAATGTAGAACTCTACTGAAGTGCTGACTAGAATTCCTGTAATTACTAAAAATTTAAAGGTCATGTAGATGTAAAAGTTAAGCAACTCTTTGTTTATTTTGGCTAGAGTTGATATTATTGGCAGTAAGAAGATTCAGGGTTAGGTATTTATAGTTTTCTATAATGTCAAATTTCTCAGTTTGAGAAATTATGAAATTTACATTGCTTTGTCTCATTGAGTTTGCCAATTCCTAGAGGCCCAAGCACTGAAGATTCTGTTAACTTAAGAAGTCATGAAGCCAGGCATTATCATGCACACTTGTAATCCCAGTGTCTTGAGAGGCTGAAGCAGGAGTGTTGCAAGTTCTAGGCCAGCTTCAGCAACTTAGTGAGACCATCTCCAAATAAGAAATAAAAAGGACTGGGAGTGTAGCTCTGTTGGTGAAATGCTCCTGGGTTCAACCCCGAGTACCAAAAAACAATAGCAACTCAACAAAATGAAAACACACAAGAAATCATGAGCAGAAAACTTGCATGATATAAATAAGTTTTGCCCCTCTTTGGCCAGCTTTGTCCTTTAATAAGGTGTGGTAGGCAAGAGTTTTGAATCTTATATGCAACCCTTTTTTAAAGCGTGGCAAAAGAAGTGAAGAAATGTTAGAAAATTGTAAACAGACACAGACATGCGAAGCAAACACTAGCAAGTATTAACAAGCTAGAGACATTTTATCCAACCACCCAGGGAGAAGGCAAGGAATGGTTGCATTACTGGATCTTTTGTTTTCCTCATTCTCACACTAATGTTGATTTTTTGGTTTTTTTTTTTTTTGGGGGGGGGGTCTTGTTTTTGGTTGGTTGGTTGGTTGGTTTCTTTCTTTCTTTCCCTTTGTGTTTTCAATATTACAGAAACAAGAAGCTGGTATTGTTCTGTAGCTGGTATATCTGATTTTCTTAATTTCTTTTTGCTAAAAATATTGGAAATTAATGGAGAGAATGGAAGATGATACGTTTGTGTGTGGGTAGGTGTGGATATGAACATGGTGTGTGTGTGTGTGTGTGTGTGGAGTAGAGGATGAATTTGAAGGGGGGAAAATGGATTAACACTACCATTCCCTATTCTCTTTATGTATTGACAAGATGTATTCCAGGGTGAAAAAAAAATGTGATGGTATGCACCTTTAGTCCCAGCTACTTGGAGCTGAGACAAGAAGATGGCTTGAGCCCAGGAATTTAAGGCTAGCCTGGGTGACATAGCAAGATTGCTGTCTCTAAAAATTGAAAAAGGAAAAGAAAATCATTAGAAAACACATAGTTGTTTTTTTTTTTTTTAATTTTAATATTTATTTTTTTTTAGTTATCGGCGGATACAACATCTTCGTTTTGTATGTGGTGCTGAGGATCGAACCCGGGCCGCACGCATGCCAGGCGAGCACGCTACTGCTTGAGCCACATCCCCAGCCCACACATAGTTGTTTTTAATATCTCCAGCATATCTGAAGCAATAAGGTACTTTTAGATTTATAAAAACTTTACTGGGATTGAGGCTCAGTGGTAGGTAGTCCTCTTGCCTGGCATGTGTGAGAACCTGGGTTCAATCCTCAGTACTACAATAAAATAAACAAACAAAGTAAATAGGGGTAGAGATATAGAGTACCACTAGGTTCAGCCTTCTGTACAAAAGTAATGAAATTTATTAAAAAACAAACAAAAACTTGACCATTAGGGTTTAAGGAGGACTAATAAATAACACTGTATTACCCCCATCTGAATTTGTAATCAGTTGAGAAAAAGACAGGAAAATATATGGGACCTCAAAACATCGGCTCTAGTACAGATAACATGGATCAAAAGACATTGCTTCCACATGTGGCTGCAGTATGCCTTCTGATATTTAACCTGAATTGAATTTACCTAGTCAGTCACTAGCACAGCAGGCCTTTCCTATGGGAATGGAGGGCATTCCCATTAGTAGGAGAAATCCTCTCTGTTGTTAAGCAATAGTGCCTGCCACCAAAATTCAACACCTCAGGTGGAGACGAATAAGGGTGGGGGAGAAGCTTAGAGTGTCCCTCTCTGCTTCTCCCAAAACATGAAGACTGCACTATAAGTGGGACCTCTTCCCTCTATCACTGCCATATAAATTGTATTCTTACTGTCAGATTCTATCTCTGGAATCCTGAAAGAGTTAGATTCTTTCTCTTGGTGTGCACACTTACACACATTTGGTTTTTTTGCTGATATGTCTTTAGTGTTGATTTAAATTTGAAGAAATTTAAATATCTTGGAGGATAGAAGAAAGGAAAAAAGGTGGGGGCATGTCTGTGTGTGGGCGCGCGTGTGTGTGTGTGTGTGTGTGTGTGTGTGTCTCCAGTTTGAAAATGCGATAAGAGGTAAACTAGTCTCATACGTTTATTTGCATTGAGATCTCAATTTTCCAGTCTCCTAACTGAGAATTAAGGGACAAGGGATGGAGCATAAGAACAACAAGAGTCTGACACAGTTTTGGCTTAGTAACGTGCCTTTTCATTATGTTTCCTCTAAAGATTTAGTAAGGTGGTGATGCTGTTTTATCAATTTGTAACAATATTTTAAAAATTCCTTTTTATTGCCTATGCATGCCATTTAGCTACAGTATGTTATAAACAGTTTTGTCACAGGGGATAAACTGAAAATCCAATCCAGAGTTTCTTAGTGGCATAAGAAATTAATGTAGAACAATATCTGATGGCCTTTCTTAGCAATTGGATACTTGTGGGCTTATACTTCTTTTATGGAGTTTCACTGCAGAGTAGTTTTGTATTTAAGAATATACCATAACTAAACTTTTCCATTTCTTTGTCAATAGATTTTTGGATCAAGAAAGTTTTTTTGCTCTTTTGAGCAATGTTTCCTTGAATATTCTTATATATGTCTTTAGTACACATTTCTAGGACTTTCTCTAGGGTAGTAGCTGGATGTTAGGGCATGCAGCTGTTCAACTTTATGATCTAGAAACAAATGTTATCACACCAATGTAAAATTCCTAACAGTGTTCTCCCTCTAAACGTACTATTACCAGATTTCTTAGTACTATATATACATATGAACTGTTATTCTGGTTTTAGCTTATGAGCTCCGTTATTACTTATGAGGCTTTTGATAGATCTTTCTGTTTGCCATTTGTTTTCTCTCTTTGCACAATATCTGTTAATAGCTTTTATTTATTTTATTCTATTAGTCTGTCTTTTATGAAAATAATTACTTGGAGTCCTTTTTATTTTTCTTTCTATATAGGTTAAATATCCCTTATTTGAAATGTATGGGGGATAGAGTTATTTCAGATTTAGGAGGTTTTTTTGGATTTTGAAGTAATTACATAGACTTTACCAGAAGAGCATTCGTAGTCCAAAAATCTGAACTGCTCCAAAACTCAAAGCTTTTTGTGTATCATGTAAGTATTGAAAAGGTTTTAGATTTGAGAGCATTTCAAATTTTTAAATTTTAAATTAGTTGTGCTCAGTTTGTGCTAATCTTTTGTCATTTATATGTGTTAGATTTTTTTCTTCAAATTTATATCTTTTTATTGTATCTATTAGACTCTTATTTGAACAGAAGTCCTTAATCAGGTTTTTAAAAGATGAGTGCTTTGGGGTCTTGTTTTCAGGTTCTTCACTTCTGTGAGATTTTAAGAAAAATTCTGTTTGTTTTTAAAACTTTTTGAAGTTTACCTTTCATTTGTAAGTATTTGATACACTGGGAATTGACTCTTACGTGTGATGTATGGTAGGTATCCAATTTCATTTTCCCTTATATGGATAGCTGGAGGTCCCAGAAGATCATTTATTAAATGATTTTCCTTTCCTCATTGATCTGCATTGCCACCATTGAATAGAAATGCAAAGGTGCATGATAGTGAACGTGACAAAAGACCACCTTTGGGCATTGTCTATTCTCTCTGATTGTTACTTCTAATAGACTTGTATAGTATAGCTTTATTGAGGTATAATTTATATAGCATAACATGCACCATTTAAATGCATAATTCAATGATTATTAATAAAGTTATAGAATTGTACAGACATCACAACAATCTAGTTTTAGAATATTTCCATCTCCATAAGAGATCCCTTATGCCCGTGTAGTCAGGACCCATTACTACCCTGAGTCTGGAGTAACTGTTGATCTAGTTTCTGTCTCTGAAGATTTTCCTTTCTTGAATATTTTTTTATAAATAAAAATATGCAATATGTGAATTTATATATCTGGCTTCTCTCACTTAGCATAACTTCTTGTTGTTGATGGTGGTGCTGCAAGGGCCTCAAGCATGCTAGGCAAGTGTTCTATCACTGAGCCACATCCCAGTCCACTTAGCATAATGTTCTTGAGTTTATCCATATTGTAACATGTATCAGTTGTTTTGTTTCTTTGTTGCTGAATAGTATTCCATTGCATAGATATACTGTATCACTTGTGTGTGTGCTTGAATGTCCAAGAACTTAAGGTTGAACCTGGGGCCTTATACATGCTAGGCAAATCATTCAACATCAGTTTTTCTCTTGGGTAGACACCTAGAGAGGGAATTGCTGTGTTTTATGTTTGTCTGTTTATTTGTTTTTGTTGTTGTTGTTGTTGTTGTTTGGTACTGAGTATTGAACTCAGGTGCTTAACTACTGAGCCATATTCTCATCCCTTTTTTTAAGTATTTATTTAGAGACAGGGTCTGCTAAATTGCTGAGGCTTGCTTTGAACTCTCGATCCTCATGCTTCAACCTCCCAAGCCACTGGGATTACAGGCATGAGCACCCAGCATGTTTTATGAACTTAAGAAACTGCTAAATTGTTTTCCAAAATGGCTGCATCATTTAACATTCCCACTAGCAGTGTATGAGGGTTCTAATTTCTCCACACTTATTACTGTATTTTTTTTTATTATTATAGCTCTTTTTTTTTAAATTTGTAGTTCTTCAGAGTGTGAAGAGGTGTTTCACTGTGGTTTTGATTGGCATTTCACTAATAGTGTTGTGCATCTTTTCATGTAATTTATTAGCTTTAATATATTTTTTTTGGTAAAATGTCTATATCAGATTTTTTGCTTTTTAAAAATAGCTCTT
>NW_025999945.1:10549872-10555288 GCF_001458135.2 Marmota marmota marmota
GGGCTGGGGATTTAACCCAGGCCCTTGTGCATGCAAGGCAAGCACTCTACCAACTGAGCTACATCCCCAGCCCACCCCCAGTCCTTTTTTTAAAAAAAATATTTTTATTAGTTTTTGGTGAACTTTTATTTATTTGTATGTGGTGCTGAGAATAGAACCCAGTGCCTCACACATGCTAGGCAAGCACTGAGCCACAATCCTAGCCCCCCTCCCCTCCGTTCTTTTTATTTTTTGTTTTGAGACAGAATCTTGCTAAGTTACTGAGACTGGACTCAAATTTGTGATCCTCCTGCCTCAGCCTCCTGGGTTACTGGGATTACAGAAGTGTACCACCACGCCCTGCCAGATATGGTATTGAGGTGGTAGAAACATGGAGAGGTTTCTTGTTTGTTTGTTTGTTTGTTTGTTTCTGAAACATTCTTCTGGTTCTCTATAAACTCTTTACAACATATAGGAATGGAGAGTTTACTTACTAATGTGGTTTAACACTAACCCTTCAAGGATAGTGTTTTCATTGTCTACTAAACCCTCAAATTCAAGTTAGTACATAGATATCAGTGTATATATCAGGCTATTTTACCTTTTCTTCCTTCCTTCTTTCTATTCTTTCTTCTTCCCAATCCCCATATTTTACTTCTTTAAGAAGTGATTTGAAGGCATCTGCTACACCTTCTTTATGGTATGTACCGTTAGGTATAGAACACAAGTCACCAGAATGTGGTAGAATAACATTTGCTACCAACTCAGTGTGTGACTTCAAGTTTGCAGACCCTAGGCCTTTTCTTTAGCAGAACCTGATGAACAATTTTTTGAACTCATCCTGGATTCTTCTTTAAGATCATCTGGCTTTCATTTCAATGAATACATAACTTATTTAACAAATATTAACTGTGTATAATACAGTAAACATGGTTTAAATTCTTGGCATATAAATAAAAATGAGTCCTAGCCTTTGAGTTAGAAAGCAGAGAGAGAAAAGGGTTGGTATACCCATTTCCCCTTCATGAGTATACCTTCAGTGACCTAACTTCCTTTGTATTGCCTTTGCCTCTTAGTAAAAGACCATTTGGCTATATTTATGTGGGTTTATTTCTGGGATCTGTATTCTGTTCCATTGACCTCTTTGTCTATCCTTTTACCAATGCCATGGTGTCTTGATTATTGTAGTTTTATGGTAAGTCTTGAATTTGGGTAGTGTCAGTCCTCTTGATTTCTCTTTCAGTCCTGAATTGGCTATCCAGGGTGTTTGACCTCTCCAAACAAACTTTAGAACTATATTGTCATTCACAGAGTAACTTGCTTAGATTTTCTTTGAGATTATGTTGAATATGTAGATCAATTTGCGAAGACTTTACATCTTGACAAGATTGAGCTTTTGTATCCATAAACATGGAGTATTTCTTCATTTATGTAGTTCTTTTTAATATCTTGTATCGGGGGCTGGGGATGTGGCTCAAGCCGTAGCGCGCTCGCCTGGCATGCATGCGGCCTGGGTTCGATCCTGAGCACCACATACAAAAAAGATGTTGTGTCTGCCAAAAACTAAAAAATAAATATTAAAAATTTTCTCTCTCTCTCTAAAAAAAAAATATCTTGTATCAGAGTTTTGCAGTTTTCCTCATATGGCATTGTGTGTGTGTGTGTGTGTGTGTGTGTGTTAAATTTATACCTATATCATTTTTCTGATACAGGTGATTGACTTTTGCATATTGGACTTGTATTTTGTAACTTTGGGTAATTGCTTATTTCCAGGAATTTTGTGTTGTTGTCATCATTGATTCTTTTGGACTTTCTCCATGGGTGATCATGTCATCTATGTTTTATTTCTTCTTCCCAACCAATATAAAATTTTATTTCCTCTTATTTTACTGCATTAGCGAGGGATTTCAGAACAATGCTGAAAAGCGTTGGTGAGAGGAGATATTTTGTTTTATTATTGATCTTAGTGAGAAAAAATTTAGTTTCTCACTATTGAGTATGATGCTAACTGTAAGGAGTTGTTTTTTTTTTTTTTTTTTTTTTTTTNATCCTCTCACTATCCCCCCTCCCCTCCCCTCCCCTCTTCTCTCTCTGCCCCCTCTACTGACATTCATTTCTCCCCCTTGTATTATTTTTCCCTTTCCCCTCACTTCCTCTTGTATGTACTCTTGTATAACTCTGAGGGTCTCCTTCCATTTCCATGCAATTTCCCTTCTCTCTCCCTTTCCCTCCCACCTCTCATCTCTGTTTAATGTTAATCTTCTTCTCATGCTCTTCGACCCTACTCTGTTCTTAGTTACTCTCCTTATATCAAAGAAGACATTTGGCATTTGTTTTTTAGGGATTGGCTAGCTTCACTTAGCATAATCTGCTCTAATGCCATCCATTTCCCTGTAAATTCTATGATTTTGTCATTTTTTAATGCAGAGTAATATTCCATTGTGTATAAATGCCACATTTTTTTTATCCATTCATCTATTGAAGGGCATCTAGGTTGGTTCCACAGTCTTGCTATTGTGAATTGTGCTGCTATGAACATCGATGTAGCAGTGTCCCTGTAGCATGCTCTCAAAGACATATTTTAAAAAGGATGCCAAGGGCAACCTATCAGATCCTGACCCCCCATCACCGCACCCCCCTCACCACGCGCCTTTGCCAGGTAAAAACTCTGCTTCTTTTCTTCTCATTTAAATAAATCCTACTCTTTTATGCTAAAAAGAAGAGGGGGGGAAAAAAAAAGAATGCCACCTATCTCATTAATACTTAATACAAATTGTATGTTAAAATAATGTTAGATAAATCTAATTTAATAAAATACATTTCACTTGTATCTTTTTACCTTTGTAATAATATAGCTAAATTGCATATGTAGTTCACCTTATATTTTTATTGGTTAACAATATTATACAGGATACCACCTCTTAACTAATAATAGAAAGCTATCAGGACAACCATTCTTCAAGAAAGTAATCAGTATTAATAGGATATGCAAAAAGACGTATTTTAACAGAAACATATTATAGAGGATTCGAGAAATGATGTACAAGCTGGGATTTGGTAGATAACTGGCTACACAGTGCAAAAAAGAACCAAGGACTGAGAGATGAACTTTAAGGACGCCTACAATGTACAAAACAGAAGGAAAGAGTTAACGAAGACTTAAAAAATAAAACTGTTGAGATAACAAAACCAAAAAAGCCTTTTGTTACAAACAGTTTAAGGAAAGACAAAAAGCGAATGAGAACAGAGAACATTATATTTATAAGGAATCTAAAAGATTTCAACCTACACAGCCCTTACTTGGCAAGACCTTCAAGGACTGCTGGCAGAAGAGGTGATCTCTGGGCCTTCTTCAATATTCTGAAGTAGGTTACAAATACCATATTCAGGGTCTCCGTGTGCTGGCAGAGGAAACAGACAAAATCACCTTAGGGTAACCTGGTATGCTTTCCTTGAGCTAACACAACTATGACTTTCAAAGTTAAATCTTCTTTTTCCCTTATCATCTCTCCCCATAAGTCAATCTTTGGAACTTTAACAAAATAGAATGAAAATATACATCTTTTGATTCATAAAACTAACACTGACCACACAATAGTTTCTTGAGCACCCTAAAAATCATCTAAGCCTCATGAAATAAATCAAAATTATCTACCTACAAGTTGAAACAATAATTTTCAGGTTAAAATCATATAATAAAACATTCTGAAAAGCATAAGAGAATATGAAACTACCTACTAGCTTAAGTTTTTTCTCCGTACTCTCAGAAGCTTCTGCTTCCCGAAGCTCTCGCTCTAGTTTCTCTTCTGCTTTCTTCCACTGAAAATAGGAGGAGAAAGTAAGTATACCATTGAGTGAAAAAAAGCAAACAAGCAAAATGTCAGCATTATAAAACACATATCTGACCACATACTAGAGGGAGGACTCATGAAATTAGAAGGAAAATCAGTAGAGGAAGAGAACTGGGTAAGGGAGGGAAAAAAGGGGTGATTCTGGGGAGTGAAACTTGTGTCATGTGTGTGTGCAAATATGTCACAATGTATCCTATTATGTACAATTCTAATGTACAGGTTAAAAAATTAAATAAAAAATTCTGAACAGGAAAAAGGAATGAATCATTTTTTTTAAAAAACACACATATTGTCTAGGAAGGTAAATATAAGCAAAAGTAGAACCCATGGAACAGATGTATATGCAAGCCATATTTATAATGGTGACTGCCTCCTGGGAGGGAAGCAGAAGAACAAGACTGGAAAGAGAAACAAATGAGACTCCTGCCTCTCAACAATGATTTCTTTCTTTGCTTGCTTGCTTGCTCATTCATTCATTCATTCATTCATTCATGCAATACAGTCATTATTCATTTATTTATGCAATACGGTCTTGCTATGCTGTGTAGGCTGGCTTTGAACTCTGGATCCTCACTGGCTCAGCCTCCCATGATATTGGGATTACAGATGTATGCCACAACATCCAGCTTCTAATGGTTTCTTTCATTTCAAGAAAAAAACAGAAGTAAATCTTTTAACATTTGTTCATTTTGAGCAATAGATACAATGGGATATAATTTTCTACAATTAAATTTTTCAAAACATAAAAAAGAGAACATTCACTGAACACAAAAATAACTCCTAGAGTTATTAGCCCATCATCAATAATTCCTCCCAATCACATTTCACATAATAAATAAAACCAGATATTACTTTAAAAATTCAATAAAATATCCAATTTTTTTCCACTTCCTAATGTTGGAAGAGCAGCAAACAATGCTGCTAAGCTGCCTGAAGCATAGAGAACTGACTAAGGAAATTTCATTCCTTCATTAAGAAACTGTTAAAAAGTTGCCATGTTTTTATTGGTCTTTGTCCCCTCTGGCCCCCACAGAGACATCCAACTTATTAAGTATTTAAACAATACCATCTTAATGTATTTATTTTCTTTGTTTATAATTAAGTCTATTACTTCTGTCATGTTTTGAAAATGTATGAAGACCAGTCATAGAGATCACTGGAAATTACTTTTTGTTTCATTTTTACAAGTAATTTCATAACTCTAACAAACTGTTTAAAAATGTTGTATTTAAGTGATAAAAATAATGAATTTAGTGGTGGTAACAACTACTGTTTATAAAGCATATCCAGTATTATAAACTCTTAAGTTTATAATACATCATCATCTCATTTAAACTGTATAATGATTCTCTAAGGAAGATACTAGTTGTCTTTTTAAAACAAAGGTTTCTAAAGTCTCAGTAAATAACAATGGGATAAATTTCAACTCAGGTTTAACAAGGGGTGGGAATTCTAACCCCCAAAAAATGATTCAATTAACAAGCTCACGTGTGGCTCCAATCTTCACATGGATGCATCCTTTTATATTTAATATTTATATATACATAAAAGGATGCATCCATGTGAGGATATATGTATATATGTAT
>NW_025999946.1:0-20991 GCF_001458135.2 Marmota marmota marmota
GGGACACAAATAAGTATAATGTATCTTGTGCTCAAAGACTGAAAGACTTCATATTGATAATATTTCCATATAACTCACAGTGCTGTACAAAGTCAGTGCAATCCTTATCAAAATCTCGGTTTCATTTTTGTATAAATAGGAAAAAAATTATATGGAATTTCAAGATAGTTATGAATTGCCAAAACAATCTTGAAACAGAAGAACTAAGAGATCTCACAAATTCTAACTCCAACACTTACAATTCCACAGTAATGAAAACTGTGGTACTGGCATGAATACCAAACAGAGACCAATGAAATAGAACAGTCAGAAAGAAATAAACCCATTTGTATATGGGGAAATGGTCTTCAACAAGGGTGTCAAAGTATACAATGGGGAAAATACAGCATCTTCAACATATAGTATAGGAAAACTTACTGTTCACATTGAAAGAATGAAGTTAGATCCTTACCTCACACCATAGGTAAAATTTAACTTGAAGTAGAGAATAAACATAAACTAAGGCCTGAAGCCATAAAAATCCTATAAGAAATGATAACTTCATGCTTTGGTCATGGTCTCTAAGATTGACACTAAAAACACAGGCAACAAAAGAAAGACAAGACAAATATGACTACATCACACATGATAATGTAGGGCTAGGGATTTTGCCCATTGGGAAGGATGAGCATAGCATGTATAAAAGCATGGGTTCAAGCCCAGGTAATTACACAAACAAAAACACACACAGACACACACAGACACACACACACACACGCACACACACTACTCATTCTGTTTCTCTGGTTGGACCATTATTTATACATATTTTGCTGTCTCTTCTGGGCAAAAGCTTTTGGGTTTGACACAGGATATTTATACACATTTATGTCAAAATATGAATTTTCTATTGTCTTTATTTGAAGAACTTGCACTTATTTGAAGTATGGCTTCAGAAGACATATATAGGTGTCAAGTTGCTTTATATATGGGTGGCAGTCACACCTTTGTTTTAGTAGATATGCTGCTGAAACAAGCACAAACAGCATTGTTTTAAAGCAATGTTTGGATTAAAACTTCTACCAAGAAATAATTTTGCTTGTCTATATTCCTAGAAGGAAAACATATCACAACTAAAAAGTTTGAGATATTTAAGATGACAGAGAAAATAAGATAAAATATTGGGGTTTGACTAATGTCATCTACAGCTAAACACAATAAGCTACATTAATTAGCTCTTGTTGAATATGTTACATGTGTCTGTGTATGGTCCATGTGGTAGTACCAGAAAAAACCAAACCAAACAAAACAGGATTGACCTAAAAGAACATATTTTTGGATAAAGAAATAATAGCCCCTGGACCCACAGAATCTTACCCAGATGACAAAATGCCAAAACATGCATGGCCTCTAGTGCTCCTACAAATGAGACCATGAATGGTAAGGGAAAACCAAGAATCTAGATTTGGTGCCTCACTCATGGAGCAGAAATTAACCAGATCAGAGGAAAACACATCTGAAGGTAAAGGATGCTGAAAATCTCTCTCCAACAATATCCTGGTATTATATTAGTGCTCTAGCCTATCCTTTCCTTTTGTCCCATAATAGATCATTTTTATTTTAGTGGCCTAGTTTATGTTCCTACTATATAATGCTAGAGTGTTTTACTGATAATTTTGTTCTTCGATATCTAGGAGAAGAAGAGGTTTGTGTGAATTTGCAAGAAGATTGAAAGTGTTATAGAAATTTGAGCCCAAACTATTTTGGACAGTCTTTCCTAGTCTTCCAGACAAAGATGCAGAAGATTATTTTTTGTACTTAAGAGACTGCCACAGTTTGGATCTTGAGAGTCCCCCAAAGTCCCATGTTTTCAAGGCTTGGTCCCCAGTGTGGTGCTTTTGGGAGGAGATGAATCTTTCAGAGGTGGGGCCTAGAGGAGAGTCTTTGGGTCATTGGGAGTATACTCTCAAAGGTGAATGATTTTGTTCAACACATGCTCTCACCATGAAGTGCTGCCTCTCTACAGGCCCAAAAGTAATGGGGCCAAGTGATCATGGAGTGAAATCTCCAAAAGTATGAGCCAAAGAAACCTTTTCTCTTTATAATTTGATGATTTCAGGTATCTGTTATAGTGACAAGAAGCTGACAGAACATTGATGAAAATTAATAATCCCAATGAATAGATGGACCATGATCTTTTTGATGAGGACAAAATGTTTCTTGTCTATCTTCATAGTGCCAGCCTGGTCAGGCTATGTCTTTCAAGAATTGTAGACTTTACAGCTTTGAATTTAAGCTTTTTTTCTGTGACTTTAATCAGCCAGTGAAATATCAGTAGATAACATTATGTATAACAATGGCAAAATTTACCATCTATTTGGGACTTCTTTTTCCTTTTTTTCTTTACAAATAAAAATTGTGTTGGATTTGTGAACTGAAATGTCATGTCTGAAGTTCATTCATTATTATGGTACTATTTAGACAAAAATGATGGATCTACAAATTGCTGTTATATTTTAAAATTCTATCATACAATTGAGTCTTTGAAAGTATTTCTCAAATTTCCAGACATACATTTATTATAATTGCATCTTATAACCATGTTTTCAACTGAAGTAAGCTTTCTGTGAAACTTGAAAGAAAAAAACTTTTCCTAATTGAAATGTTCCAAGAGGCTTTTCCTCCTCTCAGGCTCAAAAATAAAGATGTCAGACCCAAGATCCACACCACATCCAGAATCATGGGAAGGCACTGCTCAGGTGCATACGTGATGTAGAGAAAATGACTTAGGGATTTTGAAATAAAATGTTTGGGAAGCCATTAATTTGGCCTAGACTCCTGCATAGATTCAATAGACCAAATCAACTTGGAGTTTCATCACAGTAGCTGAGTGCTATGGATCTCATATGGCCCTAAAGGCCATGTGATGCAGACCTGTTGCCAGCCTCTGGTACTACTGGGAGGTGATAGAAACTTTATGAGGCAGAACTTCATTGGAGCATGTTAGGTTTTGGGGCACATGTCCTTGAAGGGGATGTTGGGATCCTGACCTTTCTTCTCTGGTCTCTGTTGCTTCCTGGCAACCATGATGTGAGAAGATTTGTATAACCACAGGCTCCCCACCATGATGTTCAGCCTTAACACAGGCCCAAAGTGATGAGGCCAAGAGATCATAGACTGAAACCCCTGAAACTCCTTTGAAGTTGCTTAAATTCAGGTATTCTGTTACAACAATGGAAAGCTAACACTGAACTTCAATTCATGTGGGAAACTTTTGAACCATTTAAGCTGTAGCTAAATAAATTTCCTCTATACCTCACTTTTGTTTTCTATACAAGCTACCTAATTATGTTGTTGACCACAGTTCATAGTACCTCTTCTGATTCTTAGGGCTGTTTGGAGCTACCAATGAATCATTGCTTTAAACTCCATAGACCTTTTGGGTTTCTCTCAGTACAATGGTGCTGAAAGACATGACCAGTTGCAGGTGGCTGCTGTTAATGGTACAGATTCCATGCATGGTTGGGATTTATGGGTTTGATTATTTTGTATTCAGATGCCTGCTGCTCTGCAGTGAAAGAAATATTGTCACAGCTCAATCGCCTTGAGGTGCCAGCTGTCCAGAGGAAGAAGAATATATCACATAAATGTATAAGTCCCAATTCACCTGTTGCTGCCCACTTTGTTTACCTTGAAGAATATTTCCTGACAATATATCCCTTTGATGTGCTTCCCCTTAAATAAACCATGCAGAGCCCTACTCTTTCTTAGAGATTGGACGCATCAGATCTCATCCACTCACCAGGCACCCACTGTAAAACTGTTTCCCTTGTATTTTGTCATTGTTTCTAAATATTATTTCAGACTTTTAATTTCCCAGCCAGCTTACTCCTCCATGTGATTATCTGATCCCTCATTTTTTAGGCCACAGTGACAATTTGGTGCCTGAACAAAGATCTATCCATGAGCTATTCAGAATGAGAAAGTTCAGGTGAGCTTCGACACTCCTCCTAAAAGGGATGCCACATCATTTTTGAAACACAGAGAGGGGTGGAGTAAATTGTTTATTCAGCCCTGTAAAACTTGCAATATTCTCTGAAAGTATAACTAAGAAAAGAAAGCTCTTTTATGCTTAGGATAAGGAAGGCACAGTTGTCACAGCTTTTAGAATTTTCTTTTCAATTTTTTTTGTTTGTTTCTTTAAGAAAAGAGTAGTAAATGCAGATTCTTGGGAGGCATTTGGTACCACTGGCCAAGAAACTGGGCAAAATCCACATGGGAGAGTTTATGTTATGGTCATTTATCTTGTGGTATAGAAACTGTCTTCACTCACTTTGTAATAGTATACAATGTTTGTATGTTTTTCTATTTAAGTTTCTGATTTTAAAGACTACAAAATGTTAGCTAAGACTCTTCAGCCTCTGGCATTTTTTCTAGCCCCTCTCCTTCTCAGCAACAGTCTTTATCTTCTAAGAGTGAACAGGAGAAAGAGGAAGAAAAAGTAAAATTCTGGCAATGTTTTTTTTAGAAAATAAGTTTTCAACCTTTCTGGAGATAAAACTCCAGAAGGAAATATTTTAGTGGTGATTTGGCCAGAAACTGCTGGGTGATGCCTGGTTGTAAAAACAAACCAGAGAGCTGGGGTTGTACCTAGTGGTAGAGCACTTGCCTGGCATGTGTGAGGCCCTGGGTTTGATTCTCAGCACTACATACAAATAAATAAAATAAAGGTCCATCATTATCATCATCAACAACAACAACAACAACAAAAAGCAACCAGAGCTTCTGCCTTGATCCTGCAGAATTGACAACCATGCTGGTTTGTTAATAAGCCCCTGTCTAATTCTACAGCTTCAGGAGAGAGAAATAGCACTGACAGAAAACTGACCTCCATTTGTGGAGGAGATGTAAACTGCATCTCAGAGATCAGGGTCTCTCCATTCCTTTGACAACCTGTATCCTGCTGTTATAGAGGGAGGGCACCTGATGCCCTAAGTCCCCATGTTCCTGGGACATTAGAAGTGGGTCCTGAACTGAAAGCAAAATACTGCAAAGTTGAAGCAGGATGACTATATGTGGCTGGAGTGAAGCTGGGAGAAGGTCCACTTCCTCTGGACCCTTGACCCAGCAAAACACAACTTGGCTCCTTCCTCATGCCAGGGAACATGCAGACACAAGAGCCATGCTCTTCACTGGGAAGTCCCCATGTCTCCATAGGAAAGTAGCCAGTTTCTTCCAGTGGAGCCTGCTGGGGGTGGAGGGGGCTGTACAGTGGTGCTGTTGTCAGATTGCATATGGGCATCCTGGTGACCTAAAACAGGATGACCTTGATCATGGAACTCATGTTGTCTCCTGGCAACAACATTCTCTGTTTTGCTCTATGTTGTAGTGTGGATTTTTTTTTTTTTTTGAACCAATTTTAAAAAGAAGGAGAAATTATTTTTAATCAAATATTTTATACTTAAGCTTAATTTCAGCATTATCGTTGATGTGGTTCTTGACCTTGAGTAGACACAAAAAAGGCAATCCTTCTGGGGTTCTCCATATAATTGAGGTTGTGAATGGTGCCCAATTCCATATTCCAAACTGTCCCCACAGTCTGCAGCAGCCTTCTGTCCATGAGAACCCAGGCTTTTCAAAGTCTCCCAGCAACCTCCCTGTAACTTCTGTTTTAGAATGAACAGATCCGAGCTGCCCTCTACATATTCCCACAACTTCTGTATTTTTTTAAGTTGCCCCATCAAGGTACAGTCATGACTCATTGTATTGTAAGAACATTTTTAAATTTGTTGTATTTGAAAACCACATAGAACAAACAAGAATTTGTCACAACTGGGCAGGGCATTGTACATGTGATTCTAACAACTGCACTGAACAACTCGAGTCTTCATGTTGTTCTCCTGCAGCAAATGAGGATAACTGCAATGCTGGCCATAGTCCCCAAGGCTTTGAAGTGGGTATATGGAAATGAGAAAATGCTTTTTAGACTACACAACCCAATTAGCTAGGGTTGTAGAGGAGAACAGGCGAGAGTGTCTGGAAGCCTTTTGATATTTATCTTTAGGGTTAGATATAGATTTAGGTTTAGAGCTGGAAGGATCTTCTATACCTACTTAGGATTGTTAAAATTGTCAAGGTACATAACAAAACTGGTACCTCTAAAAACACACTCTCATTTTCTCTTTTCAATATAATTATACACAGAAAGATGTGGTGCAAGAGACCATACTTTGTCAGCAGTTACAGAGCTTTGAGCAGGTAGGTGAAAAAAAAATTAAACCAAAATGCAGGTGCTCCTTTTCTCACAACCAAACCTCTTAGGATCCTCTCTCTGATCAAGCTGGCTTCTGATCACATGAGCATTCTCTAAGCACATGTAACTCATTTCAATCCAAATTTCTTTCCAAGTCATTACCTTGTTCAGTTATTTTTTACTTATTTGTAAAACATCATTGATTTGCAAGACATTTGAAATGCTTCCACTTCACAGAATTTTTATAATACAATAACTTCATTGATTTTGTGATTCCTGTATCTTTCAAACCTGTTCCTATATTCCCTTTCTTATTTTCTCCAAAATGTCCTCCAAGTGTCAAACAACCAACATATTTACTGACCCATGGATAATGACAGAATAGAAATATAGAGAAACCCTCTTTGGTATATATTGGGGCAATCCTAATATAGTAAAATTTGGGGGCAGCTTTTAAAATAATTTATGAAAATAACTACACCAGAAATTTCTAAGACAAAATATTGGCTTATGTAACAAATGGCTAAAATGTACCTACTAATGCCATATATGGGACATAATCGAACCAAGCCCTTTCCTCTGCATTTAGGCCATCATCTCTTGGAGTCTGACTGGCATATCAAACTTCATATATCTAAAGTAAAAACTGCTAATGTCTCTGGCATACAACTGATCAGAACAAAATTGTACAGCCATGCTGCAGTCTGCCTGGCACAATTCAGGAGCCACTTGTCAAAAGAAACAAACTTTATTTTTAGAACCACACACGGCAAATAAAACAGCTCCTCAGGAAAACCTTCAGAGCCCAACTGCCACCACTGGCTTCCCACAAGCCTCTCAACCTCCCCCACTCCTCCTGCTCTTGAGGCTGATTGGCTGGGTTGCATGGGTGGAGCCAAACAAAATCCCCCAATGAGCAGCTCCATGGTCGCTGTGAGCCAATCATCATCTGGCAGCTGGAAGTTTGCTGGCAGCTGGAAGTTTGCTGGGGCCCCTTCAGCTGTGGCTCTCAACACAGCCATCTTTAACTTTCCTCACTGAATACCCAACACCTCGGCAAACTATCAGGTCCACCTTCAAAATATTCAGTCTTTCTAGTTCTGTAGAATTCAATAGCTGATCAAAGACTGCAAAATTTCTAACCTGAATAATTAATTACAAGAGCATCTTAATTGGTGTCTATTCCCACACTTGCCTCACAATAGTTGATTTTTCCATCAAAAAATCATATGATACATTCACACACACACACACTAAAATGAATACATGACAATATCAAAATTGTTCTATGTGAAGAAATGGCATAAAACTTATTCAAAAAATCTTTGTATTTCTTGTATCATGTACAAAGAGATATGTTAAACAATGGATTAAAGGACAATCTTAAAAGTATGAGATTATGATCTACAGGGTAGAAAAAAATTTAGTTAGTCTCACTAAACTGTTGTGACTGGCCTTGAGCCAGTGGCAGCCTCCCATGTCACTGGGATTTGGGGTAAAATTTGTAGATTTTTAACCAGGAAAATAACCACTGCTGCCCCCTTTGCCCCACAAAGTCTCCACACTTTACTGATTATCCCTGCCTCCTTTGTTCTTTACTTAACCCAATGTCCTGAGGATATTCGTGGTCACAATCCCTGAATACAGGATCAATGCAAAAATAGACACTGTGTCTAGTTAATTCCTATTATTGATTTTCCTGTCAGCTGACCTACTTGTACCCAACCTGAGAGCCCCAGGCTGCATTTGTCTTCTTTACTTTGTATCTCTGGAATGAAGCATTACCCATGCACTAAATGGGCCCACAGAAATATTTCCTCCAGATTTGAGGGAATGATGAAATCTTTCCTCCAGTCCCATTATATAGAGCTTTGTTAATCTTTCCTTTTCCCTGCTTCCAACTTTACTTGCATCCAATGTACAACAGATAGTTTCAATTCCCTGATGTAAAATAATCAAACAAAAAAACCTTCCCTAACTTGCCTCAGCTGTAGCATCATAACAGGCTGATATCCAGTGTCATTCATGATCAGGACCCTTTCTGCTTTCCCATGCTCATCTTCCTTCACTCAATTTCACATTTGTTTCTACAAGCCAAAAAACCCCACAAAAAAACAAAAATACTTCTCCTGATTGTCTGGTAATACAATGTTTTTTATTGCAAAAAAAATATTCACATTGCTTCCCCATTATGATCCTGAATAACTGTGAAAGAAGGAGTCTGTTACATCTTTGCACATGCCCATTCTACTCTCTAGCCACCTCATCAGAACACCCCTGCAGGTACTATATATCTCTATACCCTGTGATACTGCACTGAGAATTTGTGTTTGGGGATGGGAGTGAAATTTCAAATACTTTTCCCCAAAAAGATAACTAGGTCAGACATGGTGGGTGGATGCTTATAATCCCTGACCTCAGGGAGCTGAGGCAGAAGGACCATAAGTTCAAGGTCCACCTCAGCAAATCAGTGAGACCCAAATAGTTAAGTAATTCCCCACAATAATTTAGCTGATTGCCTATTTTTCCTCCTTAATTTAAAATGTTACCTTCATCATAAAATAAGTGCTTGGATCTATGAGCTCTGTTAGTGGGTATTATTTCCCATTGATCTATTTATTGGGTTTTGCATGTCAAATACCAATGGTTTTTATTATTACAGTCAGTAATAGTGTGTCTTCATACCTCATAGGCCATCTTATGGGGGAAAGAAAACAACTCTTGTTTTCCATGTTTAGTCATCAAACCATCCTGAAAAGAGAAGGTCCAGGGGTAAGAAATTCTTCTTCCAGCCCAGAGGGGACAACAGCCAGGAAGTCTTGAGGTTACACAATTCTAGTTCCCTGTTCCATGTGAAAGTCAAGTTGAGATGAAATTTACAAATTAAATCTACATAATTTTTAAACAAGACAAACAGAAAAAAAAAAAACCCTGGTCTAACCAATTATGGTAGCTCATTTGGATGCCTCCAAAAAGTAACTTTATTTTGAGTTGCATTCAATCACACTGGATATGAGATGAAATCATGTTTGCCATCCACTTCTAATCAGAATGCTGGCAAGAACTGCAAAACACTCCCCTCACCACAAACACACACCTTGTTTTACACTGAGAGAAACTAAGGAAAATAAACAACAACATCCCATAGCCAATTGGGTGGCAGACCTGGGTCCCTCATGTCTTGCTATTCTGCCAAAGTGCCTGTCAGCAGTTTTGGATGAAGCTTTCAAAGTAACATTCAACAGCATGCCTCACCTCCCAAATATTTTGTAAATCTCTTCCAAGAATGATGCATTAAGGGAGAATAGTCTCTGTCACTGTTAGTGGCCTTAACTCCCTGTATCCCATTTATATTATTTGTGGTTGAAGTTGATATGGTATCCATGGCAATGCTCAAATATTGTGAATGCCCTGCAGACCTAGAGTTCTTCTTGCCCTCAGTTAAAGGCAGCAATAATATTTTGCACATGTACAAAGGATGGGGGTATTTACAACATTTTTGAAATTTTGTCATCTGCACAGCCAGAGCTTATGGGTTTATGTTCTGGGTACTAGAGTATTTTCTAGAAAACTGAAAATAAATACATTATAATATTCCAAAGCTCAATGTGTCACTACTGTTATCCTGGATCCTGTCATGCCTGCAGCAAAAATTTGACCAGAGGAGGGATTTTTTTTCTTTTGAAGTGAAAGGTTCCTTTACATCATCCCATGGTGTCCTTTGCATTGGCAGGAATCCCACAGAACAGTTTTAATGTTAATAATAATAGAAGAAAACATCAACTGAATGCTCACTGTGGGCCAGGCATTGTGCTAAGAGCCTAACTTGTATTCTTTCATCTCATCCACACTTTGACCCCTAGGAGACAGATTCTGCTAGCCATTATTCTCAGTAGGTCTGAGGAATTAGTAGCTTGTTTGCAATCAGAACTGTGAGTGGTAGAACCAGGAATCAAACCTAAATCCCTGTAGCTCCAAAGCCTATGTTGGTAACCAGTTCAGAGACAACCAGTTGTAAATTACTGAGGTAGCCAGTAATTTAGTCCCAACTGGTAGCAATATATTCACAGTGAAATATGGATGTATATTGATTCCACCGTCTAATTTGTTATACAGAAGTTACCCCATTTCAGCTTTAAGCAAGGGGTCCAATTGAAACGATGTTAAATTGCATCCAGGAGGAGAAAACTCAACAAGAATCTGAGCAAGAACTGACCAGAGGAGCATCCTCTGAGGCCCCAGAGAAGATGCATGGCAGCAGCTGGGCATTGTAAAAGACCCCAGTGGTAATTCTGTTTTGGCATCATAAGTTATTAATTCAAGAGGAGGAATAGGAGAGGCCCGCTCAGGAGCACAAGATTACATGGCAGGGTTCACATGGTCACGGGGCATCCATCCAAGTTCTGGGCAGTGGAACTGAGGGCTTTGGTGGGTGTGGCCAGGCTCCTTCTCTGAGCAGGTGCACAAGCTGTTCTCCCATGGTTGCTGTGGGTGTGATGGCCCCCATGCAGCTCCTGTGAACTGGTTCCACCAGGTAACACTTCCAGTGTGAGGACACACCCAGACTAGATGGAGCAGATCAGTAAATGGACATTGACCTGAAGGAGTTGTAAACTAGAGATGGAACTTCTTCAAACAAGACCAAGTTGGATGTTAAGAGGCTTTTTGGATTGGAGGGGGTGGGACAATCAAAGGAATTTGGCCAAGAACTTCACAAAGCTCAATCATCCAGTCACATTGCAGGATTGAGGGCAGGATTGCCTTGCAGAACCTAGCCTTCATCAGTGAACTTGACCTTCACTATGTATAAGTCTTAAGACAAGAGGATTTAATCTTGGGTCCATAAACAGTCAGCAAACATTTATATTGTGTTTTGTTGAAATGCTTTACACTTTTCAATCATATTGAGGATATGAAGGAGAATATTTAGATTAGCAATAGTTATGTTTACTATATTAGAAATAGAAACTAAAATTGTTTGAATGATTTTTCTCACAATTCACTTCAAAATAGGAACATTGAGTGAATTGTGATGAATACACTCCACTGAAATTAGTTTCAACCTCCTGGGCCCTTGAAATTAGTCTTAGGGCTGGGCATGGTGGAGCCCACCTGTAATACCTGTAGCTTCAGAGGCTGAGGCAGGAGTTCAAAAATTCGAAGCCAGCTTCAGCAACCTGGAAGAGGCATAGTTCACTAAATCAAATATTTTTTAAAAACTGCTGGGAATGTAGTAAGCACACCTGGGTTCAATTCTAGTACCAAAAAAAGAAAATGTAAAAAGAATGAAATTAGTCCTAAGGAAGGAATCATTTTGTTATAGAATATGAAAAAGCATAATGAAGAATTTAAAATGAGTTGTAGGGCCAGAAATACGGCTCAGTAGGAGAGCACTTACCCAGCAAGAGCAAGGCCAAGGGTTCAATCACCAGCCCAGGAAAAAATTAATAAAATAAATTGTATTTGCTTTGTTTATAATACTTGAGTCTGAAATGGGTTAAATATGATGACAAAGGTTAAAAAATATTATAAAAAGTTGCTTTTATTACACTATGAATTTTATCATACAAAATTAACACAGTATATAATAACATTTATAACATATAACATGCAATGCTTATAAAATGCATCATACACAAAACCACTCCAGGTGGTACATGCATATAATCTTTGCTACTGGAGAGGCTGAGGCAAGAAGTTCACAAGTTGGAGGCCACCCTCAGCAACTCAGTGAGGCCTTGTCTCAAAATAAAAAATTAAAAAAGGATGGGGTGTAGCTCAGTGGTAAAGTGCCCCTGGGTTCAATCCCTAGTAGCAAATAAATAAATAAAATGTATCATACAGGCCTTGGGTTGTGACTCAAAGGTAGAGCTGCTGTCTCACATGCAGGGGGCACTGGGTTCAATCCTCAGCACCACATAAATAAATAAAATAAAGGTATTGTGCTCATCTACAACTAAAAATAAAAAAGCCTTTAAAAATGTATCATACACTTTTTTACACTACAAAATACTTTAGAAATCTTAGAAAAGTTTGTGTCATTTTGATGGCCTCATTTCCTTGATTTGCTGTTTGCCATCTTCAGCTATGATACAAAGGGTTTTTCTTTTTTTCTCTATAACTTATCTATATTGAAAGCTTCTGGGTTTGTTTCACCAGAATAATTTTCTAACTTTTACATTGACTTTATTATGTCCTTGATTATTTAATAAAATAAAATTTCTCACTGAGGAGAGAGCTAAACTTCTTTGCAGTTCCTGTCAGTTTCTAGGTTTATTCTTAAATGTCCCCTTCAAAGAGGAAAAAAAATGTTATTTCTCATGCACCCATGGCTCTAAATTAAGGGTTCACACTGAACAGGTTTGGATTTTCACCTTCCTCAAATCAGTCCTACAGGTGGAATAAAAGGCTTCATGTGGTGGTGCATGCCTGTAATCCCAGCAGCTCCAGAGACTAAGGCAGGAGAACAGCAAATTCAGAGCCATTCTCAGCAATTTGGAGAGGCTGTAAGCAATTTAGTGAGACCTTGTCTCTTAGTAAAATATATACATATTAATATATATATGACTGAGGATGTAGATTAGTTGGTTAAGTGTCCCTGGGTTCAATCCCCAGTACCAACAAACAAACAAATGTTGTGGAATAAAACTATTGATAGCAGGGCTCTTCAAGAAAGCCTATTGAAAATCTCGAAAACTTTGTGACTCTACCTTATAAAAACAGGTGTCAGAAACATTAGGTCTCTTTGATATGATTACTTGATGAATTGCTTGTGAATAAATGAGGTTTTTTTTCAATGTTTCTTTCCACATTGAAGTCAAAAGAAGCATTGTCTATAGCACACCTTTCCACCTTATTTGGTTTTGATTTCATGGAAGCTATTTTACAATTCTGCAAAATATAGATAGCTAATAGCAAGGCAAAATATCCCTCACATCTACACAGTTACATTCGGCTGTGGCAGCTGGGTTCAGCTAACTTCCTTTCCGTCTGTTGAAGAAGCTTATTTGAGCTCTATCTGTGCTTCTGCTTTGACTTTCCTTTGCTTGATATAAATCTGTGCTTTTTGACCTCTCCTTTGAGTCAGTTATAATCTGCCTAGTCTTCTCATTGATTTAGTGAAAATCCCTAGCAAGTGTTTATTTTATTCTGTTTGAAGGTCATGATTTGACCTTTTAAAAATATATGTTTTCAAACAATGCACAGGGTACATGTTCATTACAAACAATGCAAACCTTAGGCTTTAGAGTTTAATTCTTGCCTTTAGTCCCAGCAGTTTGGGAGGCTGAGAATTTGTGTTCAAAGCTAGCCTCAGCAACTGTGAGACCCTAAGTAACTCAGAGAGACCCTGTCTCTAAATAAAATACAAAAGAAGACTGGGGATGTGGCTCAGTGGCCAGGTGCCCCTGAGTTAAATCTTGGATACCCAAAATAAAAGAATTGAACACACTTGTGTAACCAGCATCCAGGTCAAAAGACAGAACAATATCAGGGACTCCCTGGTTTTTCTCACAATCACTACTCTCCCCCAGCCCACAAAAGAACTTGAGACTGAGTTCTCAAACTTGGATTAATCTTGCCTCTTTTTGAATTTCATACAAAGTGAATCACAGCATTTTTGTGAAAGTTCCTCTCATTGATTATATTTTCATCCACATGTTTGCATACAGTGGTAAAATATTCACTACCACATCTGATGTCAATTGAAATTTGGGTAGTTCCATTTAGGACTATTATGACAGAACATTTATAAACATTCCTATTGGTATATTTTCACAATAATGCAATTTCTACAGTGGAATTGCTAAGTCACATTTATTTCTCCTTTTGTCTAAAACATGAATTCACTCTAATAATCTTTGATCTAATCTAACACGACAAGGCTCCTTTACCCTCTCCCTTTCTTTATTTGTAGTTCATTTCATCCACAGTGAGAAAACTAGATCCCACTGTATATAGCATGTTTATTATTTGCTCAATCCTAGAAACCTGTAAAATAATTTCAGAATTGCTAACCTGTATTCCCTAGCTGTGTCTGCTGAGAGGGCCTGGGATCAATGGCACTCCAGTAGCAATGAGCACAAACAGAACCTCAAGAAAGGGAAGCAGAGGCCAGATGCAGTGGTGCACACCTGTAGTCCTAGCAGCTCAGGAGGCAGAGGCAGGAGGATCACAAGTTTGAGGCCAATCTGGGAAACACAGTGAGACCCTGCTCAAAATAAAATTTAAATATCTGAGGGGTATAGCTCAATGGTAGAGGACTTGCCTGGCATGTACAAAGCCATGGGTTCCATCCCAAGCACTACAAAACTAAATGAATAAATATATAAGGAATTGTTGAATGTGTTACTGGTGAGGGCTGCTGGGTTCATTGTCTCTGTTCAGCAAAGAATTGAAGAACAGGACACAGAGACAGCAAGCAAGAAGTAGGCTTATTGTACAAGCAACAGAGTTACAGCCATAGGCTTCTCTGAAGAGAAGGGGCCCCAGAGCTGGGAACTCAATGGATGAGTTTTTCTTGTTCTTTTTATAATCTTTGGAATTTCCTCCTTTCCTTATCTCCTCTCCTGTCCATGTGCTCCTCACTATTATTGATTGGCGCCCCACTCTGTCAATGCATCTGTTTTAGTTTTTTCTATTGCAACCCGTATTAGAAGCATGAATGCAAATGTGCTTGTTTGATTGGGTCCTCCACTTGTGTCCTCCATGAGTACTTTCATCATGCAGGAAGTTTTCCTCATCAGAAGACCCTCTCCCTGCTTATTTTTTCTGGCCCCACTCCTGACCTCCTCACTCACCATCTTGCCCTGACTGCCTAAGCTCTTCTACATCTAGAAAACCACCCTTTGGAAACACAGTGTTCATGAATAGTGAGCCAGGAATCAGCAATGAATGAAAGGGTTAGTAGGTAAAAATATGATGATAAGATATTTACATAGTATTAAAGTATCTCCCATGAGATATTTATTACAAAAGGAAACTTTTACAGTAGAGAGATCATGCAGCCATCACCTTTATCAAACCTCTTCCTTACCCCCATTAATGGGCATTGAGCCCAGGGGAGCTGGCCATACCACTGAGCTACATCCCAGCCCTTGATGGGATGGACTGAGAAACACTCTACACAACTTCACAGGAGCTTAACACAAAGTCAGAATGGCTGAATTGTGGCATTTGAGCTGTTGTTACTTTTACAATATTTATTAACACTACACCTTGATGCTCACCCTGCATTTCGCTTCTCCCTGTACCAAGCAGACTCTCCTCTCCTCTCCTCTTATATCTTTTCCCACATGGCAGGAGTCTGGGACTGCATACTAAAAAGATGGTAGAATAAAAACAAAATATAAACAACCAAAAAGCTTCCTAAACCTCAACTTTCCAAGTTCTCTCCCTCCTTTCCCCACCCTGCCCAGGATGTCCTGGTTCTCTTCTCTGGCTATAGCTTGCTGTGTCTCAGCTAGCAGCCTCCTAGGCAAAGTGCAGGCTGCCTCGTAGGGCATGACTGAGCACTCTCCTGGCTGGGTCTCACTGTGGATCTGGAAATCCTTCCTGGTGCCAAAAGCCAAACACAAGGATGCATCCTGTGGTTCAGGCACTCCCAGCCAGGAGGCTTTCCATTTGGGCAGTCTCTCACCCCATGCCTGTGCTCAGAGAGGGCCACCCCCAGCTTCCTGTTTCCCTTGGACCCTGGCTTTGGGCATGAGCAATAGGAGCAAGCCCCAGAGAAGGCTGCAAACCTGAGTACACACCTTGGACACTGGTACAACCTGGCACCATGGGGGCAAATCCCCACACCTCTAAATAGTCTCTGTGTACCTTGGGCCACCTCCTCGACCCTCCCAGACTCACCTTGCATTCAGCATGGGTTTCAAAGCAACCTGTAGGGTAAGGGAGCATTAAAGAAAAGACAGACTGGAGGCTCCTGCATCAAGGGTGCCTCATTAGCTTAGGCCAAGAGTGTTCTTTCCTGTCAGCAGGAGGCTTATGGCTAGAGACCCCCAAATATCCCAGTAGCTTCATTCTCACCTGGTTCACCCTTCACATTCCCTCATTATCTATGATTTTCCTGGGACCTGAGAGTTAAGAGGCTCCATAATGCTGAAGATGTGGATTTTGCAGGAAGACCTGAGTGCCCTCCAACCTGGAAGTTGTGATTCTCTGACTTTAGATTAAATATATTCATACATTTTCCTTGAAAAATGGGGATGAAGATACATACCTGGAACAAAGATTAAATGAGATAAGGCATGTAGAGTCCAAAACACCACCGAGATTAGAGAAGGCATCCAGCAAATGACAGAATAATAATAAATGATGGTACTTGCTGGCCACCAGTGTGCTTTGTGGCCTGGCACCTGGTGGGTATATTCTCTTAGTTACTTTCACTGATGCCATTCTTCCCAATTTTGAATTTGATGACTCATTTTTAGAGAGAGAATGTTCAACTTTAGGAAACTGGGCCCTTACTGTCTTCTTGCCCAGAAATATCCCATATACATTTGGCTGGTTTCTTTAAATGTGAAACACACAGTTGCCATAAATTCAGGCAGTTTATGGAATCATTCAAGTAGTTCTGGTCCTACCGTATTTTCTAGGTAAGCAAATCTTCTACTAATAGCAATAATTTGTCTCCTTCACAATACTGTCTCTTTTGATTTGTCCTTTATTGCATTGAACTGCCCTTGAGTACTTGATTAATTAATTAATTCAATGTCAGCATCTCTACATTTTCCTGGTGTAAGAAAGAACAAAGGCCATGAAAGGAGGCATATGTCTGTATTCCCATGGCTGGGAGGCTGAGGCAAGAGGATTGAGAGTTCAAAGCCAGGCTCTGCAATTTAGAGAGGTCCTAAACATCTTAGCAAGAACCTGTCTCTAAATGTAAAAAAAGGCTAGGGATGTTGTTCATGCAGCTCAGGGGTTAAGAGCACCTGGGTTCTATTCTCTGAAAAAAAGGTAAAAAAAGGAACACAGCTGTCCTTTATCCTCTATGCATGTGTCAACTGTTTGATTAATAAAGAAGTAATTTTCCATGGATATGTCCCTTAACGTATACCTTAGAGTTTATCATTATTGATAAGTCATCAATGGCTGTTTAATTTCAATAGTTAAGTATTTATTGAAATTATATCATTACTTTTATTTTTGATTCTTTAACTATGAGACAGGAATGGAGTCCTGAAAATTTTTCAGAATACCATTTGAAAATGAATAGTTAGAAACAATTTAATTTACTTTCAATTACCAGTTAAATGACTTGGCTGACTTGGGAGGCTGACACAGGAGGATCACAAGTTCAAGGTCAGCCTGGAAACTTAACCAGGCTCAAAGCAATATAGTGAGACACTAAAAATAAAAAATTAAAAGTCCAGGGATGTGGGGATGTGGCTCAATGGTAAATTACCCCTGTGTTAAATCCCTAATACAAAAAGAAAGAAGGAAAGAAAATTTCCAGCTAAAGGATAGCCTATAAATTAGAGCAGGAGGATATTTAGATGTTTATTTCAGGAAAAAACTTTAAGTTAGAAATATTTTTTAAATACATTTCAAAGACCACAGAAATATTATAAATGAAAAAGAGATTACATCTTTAATAACCTTTAAAACTACTTGAAGAAAATAATGGAAATCATTTTTGTAATTTTGAAGTGTGGAATCATAAGCAAATTGTAAACTCTAGAAGTCACAAAAAAAAAAATTGAGAAATTTGGCTACCTAATGTCTAAACTTCCTGAGCAAAGACACCAAAAAGATAGTTAAAGGGAGGTCTGGGGAAAACATTGCCAGCACCAATAAAAGGCATTTACATTAATAATCAGAATATACAAAGAAAAGGGGAAAATAGAAAGGAAAATTATTTGAGTAGCAAATGCAACCCAATCTCACTTCTAAATAGCAGCAACTAAATAAAACCAACAAGAAGATACCATTTTGAAGCATAGGATGGTTTTATTTAAAAAAATTAGGTGTTGGGGATCAGCCCTGAACACCTGGATCTGTGACCTCAGTTCCTGCCACTCCAGAAGAATTTTATGTAAAGGATACCTCCTCCTCACTATTCCAACCAGACAGTAATGTCAGAGTTGGGTGCGCACTGGCTCATCTGTGGTTTAGTGAGAGTTGGGGGCAGTGTTTGCCTTTTGGACGAAACATAAAGGTTCTCTCATTCTGTGATTGCCAGGCCAGGAATCTAGTCTTTCCAGAATACACGATAATGGGGACTAGGAATGTGGTTCAGTGGTTGAGCACTTACCTAGCACATGCAGGCCCTGGGTTCAATCCCCAGCATGGGGGGGCGGAGAGAGAGAGAGAGAGAGAGAAATAGAAGAAGAAAAAAAAAGAAAAGAAACGTAGTATTTACAGATGCCCTCCCTCTCTAACGCCTGCACTACTTCTAGTGCGCTGACCTCCAGTGGAAGGGAGCAAGAAGGTCTCAAAAGGAGTCCTCCATCAAAGCCCACTACCTCCCAAACCACAAGTGGTAAAACCCCCAAGAAGCACTTGGCTAAAAAAAATCGCTTGAAATGAGCGCCCTCTAGTGTAGTTACAGGGCCAGTGTTGTGGTGCTCTGACATCTAGTTTGTCCACTAAATTTCAGATTTATTAACTCTTCTTCCAGTGTCTGGTGTGAGAAACTGCTCCAATTTAAAAATAGATTTGTGCTTCCAGAGGGCAGCTATTCCGCTTGGTGGGAGGCAAATGAAGACTCTCTGGTTGTCTTTTTAGAAGACACAAATAAGATCTGTGCTATCCATGCCAAATGTGCAGTAGTTATGCCAAATGACCTCCAAACAGCACTCTGACACATTGAGAACTTATGTAAGAACCTACACTGGGGCTGGGTGTGTGTGTGTAGCTGTGTGAAAGCCTCCCATGCATGAGACCCTGGGTTTGATTCACAGCAACTCAAAAACAACAAATAAAACCAGTATTTTTTAGGTCTGAAGTTAAACATCCCCTCTGTCCCCAAGGTGTCAAAAGGTGCCTCAGGGGATTATTATAAGTAGAAAACTAGGGGAGAGGAATCAGGTATTGGCAGCTTTTCCATTTTTATTTGTGTGTGATTTTTTATATAAATGTTAAATATGCAAAGCATTAATGCAGATCAAAATTTTAAATGAACAAATTCTGGCAATTCAGCTGTATGATGATTATAAAGGTCTGCTATTATTTTTCTTTTTTTGGACCATGGAAGTATTTTGATTGTTTACAAACTAAGTTAACTTCTTACTGACAGCCACTAAATGTAGTTTGTAGAATTGTGATCATGCAGTGGATTTCACTCACTATGTCTTTCTGAATTGTCCCACATGTAGTGCAGGTTTTTAATACTGTCCATCTTCTGTGCTGTTTTTATAAATTTGCTATTAAAATATAGGAAGCCAGGCACTGTGACACATGCTGGTAATCTCAAGTATTCCAGAGGTTGGGGCAAGGGATTACAAGTTCAGGGGCAGACAACTCTGCAATTAGTGAGCCCCTGTCTCAAAATAAAAACTTAAAAAGGCCTGGGGATATAGCTCAGTGGTAGAATTTCTCTGGGTTTAATCCCCAGTACTTAATAAATGAATACATGCAACTGTTAAAAAGATGTATGTTCATGAAGCAGGTTTTATATTGGGGGGATAAAAAGAAACATGAATAGGACACTGTCTGCATAAATAATGGTATGTCCATCCACAGGATCCTTTGTAGCTCCTACATGGAATAAAGTAGATTTATGTGTACTCACTTTCATAAACTTTTTTCAAATTTTTGATGATCCTCCAAGAATTGATGCTAGGACACAGGTATACATGAATGTGAAAGCAAACTATTATTAGTTGATACCCTGTTTCTATATTTTTTCTCCATATATACTGGAAACACAGGCAATATGTAGAGAAGAAATAGGAGAGTCCACCACATTATGGGAACAGAACTGCATGGTAGAGAAGAATTTTAATCTAGCCAAAATTCAAAATATATAAAAAGAGACAAATAAAAAATGTTCAGTCAAAACAATAATTGAGGAAATACAGATAAACCAGCTCCTATCAATCTGATAACCAATACTTTAAATGGTTGGTGGAAGAGTAGGGGATGAATAAGATTATATAAAATAGAAAGGAAGCATTGGGTTGGGACAAGTATTTATCATAATGTCCACTTTGACTTTTTGGTCATACGATGACATTCAAAATAAGCTTAGCCTTCAACATAACAATTAAGTAAAGGAACTTGAGGTTTGGGGAGCATTTTTACATGACTTACATGATCCTTTTTGAAACCCTCTTCAATAGGATAGCAGCCTTAAAATAATGGACACAGCGTGTCAGATCAGGTACACAGAGTATATTTGTTTCATGATAGTTAGAATTGAAGCCAAGGCCTCAGGAATGCTAGGCTAACACTCTACCACTGGGTCATACTCAAAGCAAAAATAGAAAGAAAGGCTAGGGATGTAGCTCAGTGCTGCAGCATCCTGAGTTCTATCCCAGCACAACACCAAAATAAAGGAAGAAAAATGAGAACATACAGTGGGAGATAGAACTCTAAAGGTACAGTATCTTTATGAGATTGAAGTTAAGTTAGTATTAACAGGAAAATAAAATATTTTTACTTTAATATTCTTTTCTGTAAAAAAAAAAAGAGCTACAGAATTGATACAAAAGAAATTGACAAGAAAGTGAAAACAAGCCAATACTAAAAATAAAAGAAAAAAAAACGTCAAACGGTAGAACAAAGGTGAAAGAAACACACACACACACACACAC
>NW_025999946.1:26747-31154 GCF_001458135.2 Marmota marmota marmota
ATATATATATATATATATATATATATATATATATATATATATATATATATATATATATATATATATATATATATATATATATAATAAATACACACACAAACACATACATACATGCACACACTACTGATTCTATTTCCCTGGTTGAACTGTCATTTATACATATTTTGTTCCCACTTTGAGGAAAAAGTTTTTGGGTTTGACACAGGATAATTATACAACCTTAGGTGGAAGTATCACTTTGCTACTGTTCTTATTTGAAGAACTTGTACTCATTTGAAGTATGGCTTCAGAAAATTTGTATGGGTGCCAGGTTGACATGCCTATCACTCCTTTGGTTTAAAACAATGATTATTCTGAAAATTCTACTGAGAAATAATTTCAGTTGCCTATGCTGCCACAAGGTAAACAATGTGTAATTTTTATACAACTGATAAGTTTAAGATATTTAAGATAACAGAGAATATTAGACAATATGTTGGGGGATGACTAATGTAATCTAGGAGCTAAACACAATTAGCTACATTAGCCCTTACTGAGTGTGTCACACATGTCTGTGTATGGATCATGTCTGTTAGTTCCAGGAGGAAAAAAAAAGATTAAACTAAAAGAAACCACATTTTTGAATAAAGAAATGATACTTTATCTGTACTCATAGAATTTTAACCAGATGACAAAATACTAAGAGAGCCATGACCTCTACCATCCCTACAAATGAGACCATAAAAGGTGAGGGGAAAATGAGGACCTAGACTGGGTGACTCATTCAGGGAGCAGAAATTAACCTAATAAGGGTAAACATATCTGAAGCAAAAGGATGCTCAAACTTCTGCCCAGGAACATCTTGGTATTACATTGGCTGTATATTACATTTCCTCTGGTGTCGTAAATGATAATTTTTATTTTAGTGGCCTAGATCCTGTTTCTTCTACATAATGCTAGTGTGTTTTACTGATGATTTTGATTTTTGATATCTACTAGGAAGGGAAATTTATGTGAATCTGCCATAAGCTTAAAAGTGTTCTAGAAATTTGAGCCCAAACTATTTATAAAGTCTTTTCTATTCTTCCAGACAAAGAAGTAGAAGATTATTTCTTGTACTTAAGAGACTGCCATAGTTTGGAAGTGAGAGTCCCCCAAAGGCTGAGATGCTTAAGGATTTGTCCCCAGCATGCTGCTCATGGGAAATGATGAATGTTCAGAAGTAGGGCCTAGAGGAAAGTTGTTGGGTCATTTGGGGGTATGCTCTCAAAGTCAAGTGATTTTTGGTTTTATTTTATTCATTTATTTATATGCGGTACTGAGAATCCAACCAGTGCCTCTTGCACACGTGCTAGGCAAGCACTACCACTGATCCACAACCCAGGACTAAGGTGAGCAGTTTTTTTACAACACATGCTCTCACCATGAAGTGCAGCCTTCCTCCAGGCCCAAAAGCAGTGTGCTAAATTGACATTGGAGTGAAATATCCAAAATGGAGCCAAAGGAACCATTCATCTTTACAAACTTGATTATATCAGTTATTTGCTATACTGACAGAAAGCTGACAGACACAAGAATGAAAACTAATAACCCTGATTGAATAGTTGAACCATGTTCTCTCTTATAAGGGTAAAATGTTCTTTGCATATCTTCATTGGACCAGCCTGGCCAGGATATGTCTTTTAAGAATAGTTGACTTTAGAGCTTTGAATTCAATTTAGTCTTGTGACTTTCATCAAACAATGAAATATAAGTAGATTGAAATGTGTGTAATAATGAGAAATATTTATCACCTCTTAGACATATTTTTTTCATTTTAATTTACAAAAGACAATTTTATTTTATGTATGAATCTAATGTAATGTTTGGAGTTATTTATTACCATGACACTATTTAGACAAAGATGACTCATCTACAAAACTTCTGTTGTATTTTAAAACCATATCATACAATTGAGTCTTTGAAAATATTTATTGAATTTTCAGAAATACATGTATTATAATTGCATCTGAAAATCCTTTTGTCAATCAAAATATATTTTTCGTAAAACTTAGAGGAAAACCCATTTCCTAATTGAAAAGTTTCAAGAGGCTTCTTCTCTTTTCAGTCACAAAAATGAAGAGGTTAGAACCCAAGATCCACACCACATCCAGGATCATGGAAAGGCATTTGCTCTGGTGCTTACATGAAATGCAGAAACTGAATTAGGGTTGTGAAATAAAACATGTGGAAGCCATTGGTTTTGCTTAGGGTCCAAAATAGAATAAACAGACCAAATCAACATGGAGTACCATCCCAGTAGCTGAGTGCTATGCATCTCAAATGGTTCTAAAGGCCATGTGCTGCAGGTTGGGTTGCCAGGCTGTGGTACCACTGGGAGGTGGGAGAAACATCAGGAGACAACTTCAGGTAGAAACACATTGGAGGGCATTAAGTCTTTGGGATCATGTACTTGAAGAGGATGTTGGGATCCTGACCTTTCTTCTCTGGTCTCTTTTTGCTTCCTGGCTACCATGATGTGAGAAGTTTTGCTCAACTACATGCTTCCCACCATGATGTTCAGCTTTACCACAGGGCCAAAGGGACAAGACCCAGGGATCATGGACTGAAACCTCTGGAACTCCTTTGAAGTTGCTTAACTCAGGTATTTTGTCACAGCAATGGGAAGCTAACATTGAGTTTTGGTTCATGTGGAAACTTTTAAATCACTTAAGAATTAGCTGTAAACAACTAAATTGTCTCTATACATCACTTCTGTTTTCCATCAGTGCTGCATAATTATGTTATTGCCCACAGTTCTTCAAATATGTTCTGATTCTGAAGGCTACCTGATTTACAAGTCATTTTGTTAGTTTCTTAAATAAACTCATTTTGAATTAATCTCATCTAAGGTGTTCTTCCAGCTTATTCAGGCATCCATTTAGGGACAGGGCAATGACACTTGGAATTTTACTTCATGAAGAAGAGGAGGGCAGGGACTCACAATCCACAAGTCAACAATAAAGAACTAGAGTGCTCCTGCACACACACCAAGTGAGGAGTGGCAGCCCTGCTCATTAGGGAGGCTTCACTAAAGCCAACTCAAAGACATTGTGCAGCACCTGTGTCTTTTCTGAAAACCAGTCTTTGAGAGCAACCCATCACTTTCAATGAAGCTTTAACAGCAGATTTTACAGTCCAGCTCAGGGAGTTAACCACAATTCCATGGTGCTCGGTCACAATCATGGGCATAGTGGCACACTGCATAACACTGAGGCCATTTTGTTTTCTCATTCTCAGCTTACCCTTTGCAATTTGTACAGAGGTCACACATCCTCCAAATCATTTTTCTGTCAAGTACTTTTTATTGAGAGCAGATGTGGTGTGAGTCCATTTATTATGAATAAAGCAACATTCCAAGAATGTCAGGTGTGGTCCTATTGGGCAGCCCCATCTACCATGCATATGGTCTTTGAAGATTAATAGATAAAGAAAATAGATGAAAGATACATTGATCTTGCATGTGTCTGAAGAAATGAATGAATGTTTGCTGAAACCACATTTGTTTGTATCCTCTGTTCTCTCATTCCATGAATCTGTCAAGATTTATAAAAATCAGTTTGAACTTTTCACAACTTCATAATGGACCAGTAAATGGACAGACTCTCTCATCACAAACCTTGTTATGATATGCCTTTGAAATGTGGAGCTGGCTTTTCCTATGACTGCATTTCAACCTCTGTTGTGGTAAACTACATACCTGAACTGAAGGAAGATTTAAAATTTGTAGGAATCTATAGGCACAGTGGTAGACAAATGTAATACCAGCAACTCTGGAGAACTGCAAGTTCAAAGTCTGCTTCCTCAACTTAAGAAGGCTCTCAGAAATACTGCAAGAATCTGTCTCAAAAAAATTAAAAAATAAAAAAAGATCAAACCACAACAAAAATAATTTTCTGGAAAAAAATTTCTGGAAATGTTGCTCAATCAATAAGTAATTAAAACATCTCTCATGTTCTAAGACAGAAAAAATTCATATCATCAAAATGGCCTTAATATTAAATAGAGGATGCCATCAGAAGCCTACCAACCAAGAAAAGACCAGGACAAAATTGATACACAGCTGAGTCTGTAAGACCTTTAAAGAAGGACTAACACTAATAATTCTCAAACTATTTCATGAAATAGACACAGGGAACACTTCTGAACACATTCTATAAGGTCAATATCACCCTGATTTCAAAACCAGACAAAGACATCAGAGAAAGAAAACTTCAGATGAATATCTCTAATAAATACAGATGCAAAAATTCTCAATAAAATTCTGGCAAATCAAAATCAAAAACATATCCAAAAGATAGTACATGATCAAGTAGGGTTCATCCCAGGGATGCAAGGTTGATTCAACATATGGAAAACAATAAATGTAATTCATCACATCAATAGACT